>NC_046226.1:50502705-50828330 GCF_009819885.2 Catharus ustulatus | reverse complement strand
TTATTTTTTAAATGAAAGTGAAGAAATCAAAGTGAGGTTCTGTCAAAATGTACTCACCAGTTCTATTGTGGTCTAAGGAAATTTCAATTTTCAAAGGTTACCTGGGCTGTGGTTTTGGATAATTCCTGACAGGATTGGGGTGCAGCTTTCAAAGTCTCATGGTTTTGCACTTGAGAGGCTCAGAGAGGAAGAAAAAGAGGGGGACTTGTGTCAAAGAATAAACCTACATGAGGTAACTAATTAATCACTTCCCACTTTCCTTGAGGTTATCCTAAGTGAAGAGTTTGGTTTCCTAATTTTCTCTAGCATAGTAGCATTTTTGCATGTTTATGTCAAAGTGGGTTCTTTTTCAGGTTCCCATGTTAGGCTTCTGTCAAGGCAGACATATTTGTCAAGTTTCTGGGTCAGAATAAAAGGTGCTGGTCAAATGGGAAGATGTAAGCCCCTATAGCATCACTGGCTAAGTTCTCCTTGTGGAGCTTTCTAATGCTGGGAAAAGAAAATGCTCTTCAGTAGCTGCTGTTCACACCCAGTGCTGGCTCTGTGTGGTGTCACATCCTTGGTCCCTGGAATGATGTGAAAGAATATGAACTTCTGCAGTTAATAGTATGAAGAACACTACTCCTGTAAAGGTTGCATTAAACCCTCTGGAATCTTACTCAGCTCACAGCTAGCCTCTGTTCTTAGGGTTATTTCTGCCTTTGAGCCACTCACAGGACAATGTTCAATGCTTGAGCAATTCCAGCAGTAGGATTCAAAATCTCAATGATGTCTCATCTGTTTGTTACTCCTCTGGTACTCTGTAGCCCTTTGAGATTTGTTACAGGAAGAAAAATGCAGAAAATCACCAAGCTATCTCACCAGTAACTTTGTGAAAATGCTTGCCTCCTCTTGCACCCTCCTTCTCCCTTCAAGGACAGATCATACTAGACCACTGAGAATGAAAGAAGGAAAAAAAAAAAAGCACCAAGGTTAAGGATTTTCCTTCAAAGGTTTTTCAATGCCATATGAAACTAAAAAGTGACTCTGTGTTACTTGAGTAGCTCACACAGATAACAGGAGGATTAAAATAATGAGTTTTAGAGGCATAACCATCCATGGAGATGTTTGTCAACCTCTCTCCTCACCCAGGCTGTTCCAGTAGGCAGAAGGCAATGCAAAGCTGGGAAAGCACCAAAGCTTTAATCTCATTCCAGATCCATTCATTAATAGTAGTGTTATTATTCAAAGAAACATAGAAGAGCTGAGGTTGAAAAGCACCTCTGCAGGTTCTTTACCCCAACTCCCTTGCCCAAAGAAGGGCCAGCTACAGCAGGATGACCAGGACCATGCCCAGCCAGGCTTTAAATTTCTCCAAGGGTAGAGACTCCACAACTTCTCTAGACTAGCTGTGTCCATGTCTGATCACTTCACAATCAGAGCATTTTTTCTTATATTTAATTAGAATTTTTTATATTTCAGTTTGTGCTCACTGCCTCTTGCCTTCTTACTGGATGCCAAATTTCATAGTGATGGTCCATAAATAAAGTTTCTCCTCCCCAACCCTGACCAGTACTTTTTTCTCTCTCAATTTAAATTGAACTCTGACCCCTATATCAGGAACCATAAAGAATACAGTAAGAATTTCTTTATTCTAACACTGAACCAGATATTCATTAGGGATATGAAGTCTTTTCTTTGTCATGCTTCTCACCCCAACTTTCTCTGCTTATTTTCCAGCAGCAATTTTTGTGACAGGGAATAAACAACATAAAGCCTAACATTCAGTAAGAAGGCCGTGCTCTGATCACTAGCTCTCTCTGTGAGGAGCTATCCCAGGCTTCCTTCCCCCTGCTAACTATCAAGTAGATGAACTATTTAAAAATTAAAATTTTTTTTTTTAAGTCTCTGCTAATCTGAGATCTTTGCCTGGCAAGTTCACGGCTGGAATCAATTCTTATAGCCACATTACCAAACAAACTAAAAATACAGGGCTTAATAATGAAAAAACCCAGTACTACCTGAAGTGTAATGGAACAGGCACACTGCTGTAATAATTCCTTTAGGCCTAGAGAAACTAAGCAGTGTTAATTATTAATCAAAAGCAAAGCACCCATTTTTAAACATTTTTTGAGGAGATGTGCTCATTTGATTTCTTGCGACTATATATTATTTTATATCAGTACCTGTCATTCAAAGCCAGCAACACTCACACCACTGTGAGGACAACAATCAGAAATAACACACAAAACTCACACGACACAGGGACTTAGGAAACCATTGAACTAGTCAGTGTCTCTTCCTCCTCATGGCTGTGAATACTTTAGAAAATGAGCAGCCCTAACAGAATCCCAGAATCACTAAGGCTGGAAAAGGCTTCCCAGATCATGGACTCCAACTAACAGGGCCACATGGTTTAATCACTGTAGCAAAGAGTACCTAAATATATATATATATATATATATATATATTTACAGGGTCAAAAGTAGATTATGTTTGTTTTAAAACCACAGATATCAAGGAAATTCCTCTAAAGGCCATTTGGTTTCATAGCGTTCTTATTTCTTAGCCTTTCTTGTGGAATACAAAAAGTTTCATCTCCTTTTGTTTCTTGACAGCCTCTTACATGGGAGAGGTGAAGAAGATCAGTTTGCTGGATAATTGCTTAGTTCTGAAGGAATATCTGGGAGGAGAGGTGAAAATAAACTGAATGGAGTGAAAACTGTAGTCAATAAAAGCTAATGCAGATTTTGAAATGACACACCATCAAACAAAGGCTTTATAGTTCAGACTTAAAATGTTCTTCCTTCAGTCTTCTCATATTTATTCTTCATTTTCTTCTATGCTGATCTTGGCCATCAGTCTGCAATGATGTACTATTTTCTCACTACAACCTTAAGGTTGCTGTGAATTAATTGTATGCTTCTTTCAGTCCTCATTACAGTCTTTGACACAAAGATGAGTTTTCACAGAAGTGAGTGCCAGGATGTTCTGACTTTCATTGAATATTCTCATTAATCCATTCTTAGGACAAAGACTAATGATAAAGAATAAGCACAGATATTAATTATTTTATTTCTCATGGCAATTTTGGGGATGTAATGAGAATGGAATGATCACCCCTTTTTGGTTCTTAAAGTAAGAGGGTTTTTTAAGTATATAAAAATATTCAAAATTAATTTATTCTTATAATTAAAGCGTGATAAGACCAGAAGCTTAAAACACATCACATTAATTCATTTTTGTGCCAGTTTTAAGGGCCCAGACCTGTAAGTGCCAATTAGAGTGAACAGAAGTAGAGGATACAGGTCAGTTGAGAGCAGAGTACCACAAATTATTTTTTTCAGAAAATTTATGTGCTGAAAATATACAACAGCATAGTCCTGAGATATCAAGAGGATGTAATATTATACCTGGTTTTATTTCTATTTATTTCAAACAGATTTTCTATATTAGTGGCTGTGCATTAGCACAGTTTCTTAGTTATCAATGTCTTTCATCTCAGTATGGATGACATATTAACTCATGGTGTATCTTGCCAGAAATCAGTGAGTAGATGAACTACACCTCATCAGACAAACTGTGTTTTTTAAGAACAGCTAAACCTATTATGATTCTTTTTGAGAGACTTGTTGCAGAATAAAATCCATACAATTTTTATGATGCACCCATCTTTGAGAGAACAAATACTGGGAGAGGGAAAATATTATTCTACATGGGAAAGTCATTGGGGAAATCGAGGCTGTCTGAATTGTTCAGAGCAGCACAAGGCCCTCAACTTCTAGAAAAAAGGGCTGCCAGAGGAAGCTGTTGAGAGTTAAGACAAGGGGAAGGTAAGAGGACAAATTTCTCTTGCATTCCATTTAAACCCCAAGCATCACATTTATTTCAGCAGGAGACAGATGGAATATTCTAACTACTGAGGTGATTATGGAATTATTGATGATGTTATCATTTATACCAGAACAGGATAAGAGTGTGAAGAATTCTAGTAAGGCACATCATTGCTTCCAAGCAATTTTTAAAGTAAAGTTTTGTGTCAATCCCTTTTTTATGAGCATCTTCAGTTTATCCCACAGCTTTTGTGGGTTTGGAGATGTATCATAGACATGTTCTGATTTAGAGCAGAAAAAAGGCATGGCTATTTTCAAAATAATTCCGTTTATTAGGAAGTATTTCATTATTACAGAGAGGAAGGGATGGAAATATCACCAAGGGATGGGTACTTGGTGTCATAATGCATCAGTGAATAGAATGAAAGCAGTACCTTGCCTGTGTGCTCAACCCATTCTCAGAAGATTCCACTGATCCTACTCACCTTCCAAATGCCCAACTCAAGGATGTACCTGCTGTTGATCCACTCAGGATCTTTGAATAAATACAAGGGATTATATTCTTGCATTAAAACTTCTGAGTATTCAGTGACATGTTTGTGCTAAGCCACCAAACAGATCTCAAAACATAAAAGAGAAATGACAAACAGGTTTCTCTGGGAATAACTGTATTAAATTGGAAAATTTCCCTCTTGTTGACATTTATATAACTGTATGCTTCAATATTTCTTACAGCTTTATTCCTGAATAGCACAGTGCCTGTGGAATATAATCTAAGAATTACACAAATGTACTCAATATAGACTGCATTAAACTTGAACAAGAACAATGCACTAATAATTCTTATCCCGGCTGTATTCAGCAAAGTCACAGAATAGAATAACAGATATGCAGGAAAGCTGTCTGCAGTCTTCAAATCTAACCTGATGCTTCTAAACCAGGCATTTTTTTTGTGTTGGTGGTTTGGTTTTTGGGTTTGGTTTTGAAGTGTTAGTCATCCCCATGGGTATCTGTTGGACAGGAATCTCTCTCTTTTTCTGCAGCTTCTCTAAAGGCTCCCTGCAAAAATGGCAGAACTACGGGATGGTTTGTATTGGAAGGGACTTTAATGATCATTTAGTTCAACTCCCCTGCTGTGGGCAGGGACACCTTCCTCTAGACCAGGCTGTTCAAAGCCCCATCCAGCCTGGCCTTAAACACTCCCAAGGATGGGGTGTCCACAACTTCCCTAGGAAACTTGTTGCAGTATCTCACCACCCACACAGATAATAATTTCTTCTCCATATAAGAACAGAAAATGATATAAATATATCAAAAGTCTAGAGGAGATTGAACAAAGAAAAAAAACAAAGAAAAAAATAATTAGCAAGACTTTTCAGAGAAATTGAGAAATTACAGTGATTATTTCTTAAATAAGGTAGTTTTGAAAATCCTAAACCTGGAGAATCTCCTGGGCAAGATCAGAGGGAAACAATGCAGGTTCATGTTTCATTTGGAAGATTTTTTAAGTGTTTGATCTACTTCTCTCAGTAACAGCACCCCACTGGGCACTAGGAATAAGCAAGAGGTGTGCAAGCAGAGAGCAAGGGACACGTCTGGTTACAGACATCTGTTTACAGTGTTTCTGCTGTAAAATGAAAAACAGGACAGCAACCACAAGATGTTGAAATCTAGTATGGCATCCTCTGGACAGTGCTCCATATGCAACCCATCTTAATTCTGAGATTTATTTTTTTTTTGCATCTGGTTAGGAAAGAGAATTGTAACATCTGATCCATCTCTTTACTCAAAACAGCTTAAATATTGATTTGCACAGGCCAGAAAATTGCAATGAATAAATCACAGAATGCAAATTTGCTCTACAAATAATTTCTAATTACAAAGATAATCCTACTTCACAGCCCAAGAGAGGTGGAGACTCACAAAATAAAGTACTGGTTATAGCCCCTTCTCTCAACATGATAGCCATGGCAGAAATTTCCTAAACCAGTATGTTGTTGCATTAAATGAATTTATCTGTGCTGCTGCCTCATTGACTGCCATTTGAATTGCCTTCCATGTCATTACACCAAAGGTGAATGTAGTCTTCTGTCTTTTCATATATTCTATTCCTTGTCAAAATATCATGGGAAGGCATTAAGCAGAGTGCTTTCCCACAGCACTGCAGCACTGACGAGGGGAGGCAGGGGAAGGAAAAACATGCCTTTGGGAGTTGGCAAAGAATACACTGGGACAGGTAAAAGCTTAGAAGATTTTTGCAAGAGTAGGAGCCATAGACTATGAGAAACTTTTTTTTTTGTTTGTAAGTACTGTTTTAAATAAAAATTTCAGACTAGAAATTAAAATTTAAACAATGTAAGTGCCTCAGAGAACCAGGCTCTAAAGCAGTCCCTTAATGGGATTCCAGCACAGCCTTTATTTTTTAATGTGAAGAAGGGAAAGGATTTGTCATTAAACTTTAAAAATAATCAAAATAAAAATCCTTTTTGTTTTTGTGGGCTGACAGTGCTACTAAGCACAATTGTGTTCACTTAATGGGTGTCCATCGGTAAGGAGAACTTTCTTCTGTGTAACAAGGGTTACAGTCAAATTTAAGTTTGTCTTGTCTGTTCAGCATTCTATATTTTTCCAATCAAGTGTGCAGAATGTTATGTCTGAAGTATCTGCATTTTAACAATTATATCTCAACTATTAGCATGTGGGCAAGCTCTTAAGGACTCATTGGTTTTAGAATATGAAAGAAGAGATGCCATGCACGAAAACTGTATTAAATGGATGTGCTCTGAAAGACAAATAATTGCTGTCTTTTCTATTATTTGATGTAAGAAGTATAAGAAACACACTGAAAAATTTTATGTGAGAGAGTGACCCAAAATTCAACAAAACCCTCCAGAAAACAGAATAACCATTTTTCTGGTCTGCAATCCAAACACTAACATTTTCCATAATGCAGAGACAGACAGACATTACGCATTTTTTGGTCTCCTTTTTTTCTGTCTTCCCTGTAGCTGGTCACTGTAATAAGTCAGAATCATGTAGAATACAAACAGGAGATGCTGCTGTGGAAGAAACAAGTCCATTTGTAAAGGAAAAACAGACTCTAAGAAATCTTGGAGGAAATCTTGGCACTGGAGGCCCTAAACTGCAAGATGAAATCTGTTAAGTGTGTTAGTACAGTAAGGCACCTCTTAAACTGAGCCTTCAGGCCTTGCTATTACTTCTGTGTCAGTAATGAATAGTAAATGAAAACAAATATAGAAGCAATGCTCCTTGATCCACACAAGGTTTAATATATGCTGATTAGTATATATTTCCAACAACAAAATTATGGCTTTATGCTCATCACTGGTGGACCTTGTTCTGCAATATTGCTACTTATTGTGGTAATGAAAGTCGTTTGAAAGTTGAATCTGCAAGTGAATGTGCTGTGGTGTACATACTGCATAGTTCCCATAAATTTAGCACACAGGAATTTATTTCAACAGCTACAGCTTTCAGTAGTTCATCAGTTTTGTTTTGCATGAATGTAATTTACCTTTCAGCCACCAAAGGCTTACAGTGCAGGTCTTGTACTGAAACAAAACTTGCACTGTGGCAGCTCTCACATCATGATATTGGAGGGGTGGGAGAACCCTCATATTTATTCCAAAGTTTTCCAAGCAGTTAAACTCAGACACGAGTGTAGATATCTGCACTTTTTTAGAGTAGTGTTAACATTCTGGTACCACAGGGCTAGTAATATCACATTTTCACTGATACAGTTGTAATTATTTCCATAATAAGGGATTTGTATTCTCTTCCTTTTGAACATCTTTAAAAAAAAAGCCCACAGGAAGAAGAAAGCTATTGAAATGTCACATTGTATAGTCACAGTTCTAAGGGAAGGAGAAATGCTGTGTCTAAAATGAAGTAAACCACTGCATGTCTGAGATCCTCCCAATCCATTGGTTACAAATGAAGGTAAAAACAGATATTTCAGATTTTGAAAGTGCCTAGATTTGCAATGGATTTATTTGTCTTTAGAAAGAATGACCATTTCATTCGTGGAAATTTTACCTTATCAAAGAACAGAGAATTTAGCCAACTTTCTGCTATGCATTTCACATTTTTTATAAAATATGGGCCAGCCTGGTTCTTGTTGGAGCCACTGGGATTTTTGGCATGGATTTCAAGATGAAGAGTCAGTGGGTCCCAAGCAGAGATGACAGAAAAGGCACACTCCCTCTTACTTAAAGTACAGTTCAGATCAAATGCTATGAGCTTCAGGGGTGAATTTCCTGATGCTCTCGTCATGCGTTAGGCATTTCTGTTCACAATAACCAGCTTCTTCTTTAGTCAATTTTACAACTTCAGTTGTGTTTTAAGGAGGAAATCTAATACTAACCATGGAATCCTGTCAGGAATTCAGTAAATCAAGTGACTTTTTATGGCATTTTACAAGAAAGAAAACTATTCAGGTGAACTGACGAGTCCAAATTCCTATTCCTATAGGAGACTCCAACGTGATGCATGTTATGAATCACAGACTACTACCTCTACTGGGATTGAGAGAGAATCTCCAGTCCCAAGATGAATTCAAACCAGTTCACAGGGATCCTTAAAGTTTTGCTAAAAAGGGAAGCCAAAATGCTGACAGCTTTATTAGACTGTGTAAATCAGAATAAGAACCAATTCATTTTAAGTTTTCAAGGGTACCTTTCAATATGAATCCAATTCCCTTTAAGATACTGTTGCAGTCCTTTAAAAGTACTACATCTTGCTAAAATGTCAAAGGGTTTTATATTTTCATCAGAAAGGTATTTTGCCAGCTGGGGCTAAAAGATTCCTCTCCAATAAGTTTTCCAGCAATTTTAGCTGAGTTCCAACAACTTTATTTAGAATTGTTGTAAGCCTTGATATTGAAGGATCATGTAGGAGTGTAAGGAGTTATCATGGTCTGATGCTGTTGGACCTTGCTGTGGTTTAACCCCAGCCATGGACCAAGGCCATCACAGCCACTGGCTCACTCCCCCACCAGGGACAGGACTGGAAGGGGAAAAGCTGCAAAACTCATGGGTTGAGGTAAAGACAGTTTCATAGGCAAAGCAAAAGTTGCTCACACAAACAAAGCAAAACAAGGAATTGATCCTTGTTTCCCACAGGCAGGGTGGTGTTCAACCCTCTCCTGGAGAGAAGGGACTTGGGAAGACAAACACCGCCACTCCAAATGTCCATCATTTCTCCTTCTTCCCCCCACCTGGTACACTGGCCGTGATGTCAGATGGTCTGGAATATCCCTTTGGTCAGCTGGGGCCACCTGTCCCAGCTTTGTCTCCTCCCACCCTCCCATGCTCCCCAAATTTCCTCAGCAGTGCAGCAGCACGAAAAGCAGAAAAGGCTTGGGCCTGTGTGAGCCCTGCTCAGCAACCACAAAAACATCTCTGTATTATCAACCCTGTGCTCAGCACAAATCCCAAACACTGCCCCATACCAGCCACCAAGGAGAAAATTAACTACCCTGCTACTGTGCTGCTGAAACCAGCACAGACCTTGATGTATGAAAATTATAGTTAAAACATTATATCCTTTCTATGTACCAGGTTCTTTCTCTGGACATTTTGGAATTTAGCCTAAACAATCTTCTACAAACTGTAAGGAATGTCTACATTAAAGATAATTATAGAAATATTTATGGTATAAATATATACTCACTTTCCATGATTCATGAACACATATGTATAAAAAACCCTATTGATCTTTTACTGTAAGTCTCAAATACTTTGTAGAGTACTGTTTTGTTTTATATGGAAAGAGTGGAAAGTTGATGATGTATGGACCCTTCTGGATTAAATGCTTGCTGTACCTCTATATGTAACTAAGGGGTAGAGGGGAACACAAATTAATATTCTACATAAACTCACTTAGGTCTGTATGTTTCTTGCATTTTAATTTAAAGAAAACCCCTGAAATGATTTTCAAGCAAAATTCATACCTATCTCTTCTTGTCTCTGTCACATAAATGTCATGACAAATTATTTTTTTTAAATGAAACAGGATAAATATTTTAACGTACAAAATAATATGAAATGTGTTCTGATGTTATAATAATGTAATAGGTCAATATGTTTTTTATGTCATCAGAGAAAGAAAGTATTATCTGCTCTCCCAAATATACAGAATAGGAACAATTAAAATAATTTTAAAAACATGATTTACTACCAGATTTAGTGTTCTATTAAGGAAGAGGGACTCTTTCATCAAGATTGCTTCTTTTAGGTTGCTAAAATATAGTCAGTCTTCAGAATATTACTGGAATTAAAATAAAGTCATCTCTCAACAAGCATGAGGTATACTTAGTTAAGTATCTGAACCAAGTTATTCTATTAAATGTCCCACAGACACAGAGGCCTACTCTAGACCCACCAAAGGGAAAAAGCTGTGATTTATACAATAAAAATTCAGGCTGAATCAGTGCAGGTTCATTGGGACCTTTACTACACCCAGCCACACAAGTTCTTTAACACTTGAGATGTTCCTCTCTCTCTGCCTTTACCATTCCTTTTGTATCCTCATCTATCTCCTGCTTCACCAATTGTTTCATGCATACTTCATTTTCCAGAAGTGTAAAATGTGCTGCAAGTAACATCCATCATGACCCAATATTATCTCGAGTCAGCACCTTAATAGGATTCACAATAGTTTAATTGATTTTCTTGTGGTTTTTTTGGGGGGGTTGTTATTGCTGTTGTTGTTTTTTAAATAAGAAAATAGGAGCTACATTGCAACATTACATACCATATCAGAAAGAAGTTGCAGGTTTACTTCTTCAATTTTTTTTTTGTATGCTGAAGTGGCAGGAGCAGCAGCTGACAGAGTGGGTTGCTTCACATACCCTCTAAGCCCTGCCTGTCCTGTTCTTCCACAACCAAATTAGGCTCCTAACTAGCTTTTAGCCAAGGCTTTCCATCAAGTAATAATGGTCAAAGAATTAAGGCCAGACTGAGAGATGCTGACCTCTATTCACAAATAAATCCTGATTATTCTACACTCATTTGTATAAAGTCATTGCTATGTACTAAACAGGGGCGTTCTCACCTGGAACAAGATTTTGCTGATTGTATGGAAAATGAAATAAATCATAAGCTTGGAGAGGAGAGGAGAGGAGAGGAGAGGAGAGGAGAGGAGAGGAGAGGAGAGGAGAGGAGAGGAGAGGAGAGGAGAGGAGAGGAGAGGAGAGGAGAGGAGAGGAGAGGAGAGGAGAGGAGAGGAGAGGAGAGGAGAGGAGAGGAGAGGAGAGGAGAGGAGAGGAGAGGAGAGGAGAGGAGAGGAGAGGAGAGGAGAGGAGAGGAGAGGAGAGGAGAGGAGAGGAGAGGAGAGGAGAGGAGAGGAGAGGAGAGGAGAGGAGAGGAGAGGAGAGGAGAGGAGAGGAGAGGAGAGGAGAGGAGAGGAGAGGAGAGGAGAGGAGAGGAGAGGAGAGGAGAGGAGAGGAGAGGAGAGGAGAGGAGAGGAGAGGAGAGGAGAGGAGAGGAGAGGAGAGGAGAGGAGAGGAGGAAAATTGAGATGACAGTTGTAGACCTAGCCAAAAAAAGTCACTATTATGCAGTGAAAACAATAAATATAATTATTTTTCCTCAATAGTTTTCTGCAACAAGATACCTCTTACAGGTTTCCCAAAATAAATCAACAAGTTCTTTGGACAAAAGTATTTCACTTTATGTTCAATGAAATACTCCTTTAAAATATTCACTATAGGTATACAAACTGTACCCTGCAACAGAGAAACCACCTAAAACCCATTCAGCTGATACAAGGATGTTAGTTTGTATTCTCAGAAATAAAACCTATGGAGGGAACACCATGTCCATTTTCCTGCCACTTCCTCCTACAAAATCCAATATTGCTAGGAGATAACATTAAAACTGATCTTAAAACTATTTTCTGTCCTTCCTTGTCTGCCACAGAAGTCTCAATATTTGCCATATATCAGAGGTATACAGGCAAAGTGCTGCAGAACCTTCTCCCATAGTATCCCTTTAATCCAGATTAATTTGCCTCTACAGACTATTCTGAAGTGACTCTAGTTTGTGCTACATACCAACAAACTACTGCCAGCAGCCTAAAAACTCCCATTTTTCACATTTTCATTTTTGATAGAATATAGCTGAGCTTAAAATCAAGTGCTGTATGGAATCTAATGAGAAGCTTTTGATTAAACAAATATTCTGTTTAAAAATGAATGCTTTTCAATAAATAACCATCCTATTGAATACTTCTAATAGGAACTTTCATATGAGAAAAAATGTTTTCATTTGTAAATTTATTTTTTTCTCTATAACATTCAACTGTCAGCAAGCTCATTCAGAAATTCAAGTTATCATCTAAAAATGCTACAAACATTACTATTTTTCTTCATTTCCACCAGAGTTTTGCACAAGGATTAAAGGAATTTTTTGCAACTTGGGTAGAAGCTTTTTCTGTTTTGTTTTCTTCATATAGTCTAGATAGCTAGTACTTGTTGACAATTGCAATTTGATTTTATATATTCAGAGAGAAATGCAATCAAATGTTCTATCTCTTGGGTTTGTTACACAGTTTATTGTTTACAAATGGCTTGTCTTCATCTGCATTATGACCAGTGTATTCCCACTTAATTTTAAATTTACAGACAGAAAAC
The DNA here is from genome assembly GCF_009819885.2 of Catharus ustulatus. Lineage (NCBI taxonomy): Eukaryota > Metazoa > Chordata > Aves > Passeriformes > Turdidae > Catharus > Catharus ustulatus. The sequence goes on along the minus strand of NC_046226.1, from coordinate 50,815,865 downwards.
TTTTATATTTGTTTACCTGTTATCATGTCAGCTTTTTTTTTTTTTTCGCTGTTCCTGTGGCCTGAAAACTTGCATGTCACTTGTGCTAACTTACTGCCCAAAGTACAATCCACCCAGCTGAGGCTGGATCTGTCATCTAGCCCATAGCAAAGGACATAGTTAAGGTCCCTTCTGATCTTACTTTTAATGAGTATTAATGGCTGCACACATACTGCTCAGTCCCAGGTATTCAGGGGCTATAATTTCATATCCACTGGCTGGGGTGTAATTAACAACAGAAAGCAAGGCCAGTGTGGTATCAGAAATAGCCTGAAGTGAGCACCGTGCTCTCCCAGGCTCTGCTTTCTCAGAGCCCCACTCAGCTCCAGCTACCAACTAAATTATTCCACAAGTCCCCAAAGCACATTCAGAAAGACATGAGCATCTAAATCTGATTGACAATGACTTCTCTTGCACTGGAGCTTTGATAAATTTTTGCCCCAATGGTAATTTTTGAGGTTTCCTCATGTTTTTTCAGAGGAATCTCTCTGCTCTCTATACATGAGTTTTACCTGTGTGCTTAAAAAAAACCCCATAAATTCTCATTCTGATAGCAGACCCATAATTTGCTCACTACATTTTCAACTAAGCCTCACAGCTTTCTGCTAGAACCAGGGCTTTGTGACTGCTTGGTTTATCCTTCCTGCATTGAACAGACTCAAAGCTTTGTTTCAGACACCAGAACAGTAAGAGAATGTGAGTGAAAAAGATTGGATTTTCCTACTTGGTAAAAGCTTCCAAAATAAACTTCAGTGTTGTTTCCATGTCTCCTATGAAATGTATAAGGAAAACCCACGACCTTCTTTTGCCTGAAACTCATTTGAAAAAATCTAAAAGAGTCCATCCCGCTTATCCACATTTAGCATGAAAACCACGAGATCAAACAATTAGAATGGAATACCAAATGCATGTGTTTGCTAAATGAATATAAATGCAACCTGATTGTCTCCTCCTTCGTGTTTGGATCCTGACTCTCTGTAAATAGTGCTTCAATCAGGCCATGAAATGTGCCAATTTCATCCTACCTTTAGTGAAACTATCACAACCCTACCAATTTAAAGAGTAAAATAAGGTGCATTGTTTATTGTTCCCGAACTTTGTGTTTTATTCTTTCAGTGTGACACTACTAACAGCACAATTGTGTGTTATCTCACACAGACCCGACTGCTAAAGACTAAAGAACTTGTGCACTTATAGTAATTGCCTTAAAGGCGTTTTTATTTCATGCTTATAAAAGATTACCTTGGCTTTGAAAACTTGGTGCCGCTATACAAGGTTATTTATTTACATTCTAACTTAAAAAGAAATTATATTTGCATATGAAAATGTGGTATGGGTGAGGGTTAAAAAAACTGGCAAGTAAATCCTAGTGCATTCAGAGGTGGAAATTATTATCCATTTATCCACAATGATTAACAGTTAAAATGCACTCTGCTGTTCCCCGTGTCTCAGGAAGAACAGAAGCTTTTGTTTTCCTGAAATAAAAAGCCACATCTCTTTTTACAGTAATGCCTTAAAAGAGGGGGGCACACGTCACTCTCATGGCAAAAAGCCAAAGAAATTTAAAATGCACCCATCACATATTAAACAGTTAGTTCAATCCATGAGCCTTGTTTACGAGACATTTACAGCAATAAAGGTTAAAAATAAAAGAAATTATACTTTTCTGATATGTACTAACTTGCAGAGAGTATTGCAAGAAGGAGTTCTTTCATAATCACCTCAAAAATTCTCAGTCCTGAAAAAAGAAAAGGCTAAGTCCTTTCAAGGGTGGGGACAGCCTTGACAGAACAGCTCAGCATCACCTATTTCAGCAACAATATTTTTTTGGTTGGCCAAATGCAAGAAGAAACAAATAAAAAAAGTAACCTGAAAAATGTAACCAGATGACTTTGGAAGTATTTAACCACCCATAAGGAAAACAAAAAAATCCCATTACAAGTAAAAAATGAAACATCAGACAATGTTAGGACATGTACACTGGCCCAAGTGATGATATATGGATCTCTTGGCACCAGCAAGGAGGAGAGGATGGGTTTGATTTTGTTTTCTGGGTTTCTTTTTTTTTTTTTCCCGCAGAAAGATTTTTTGCCTCTTTTTATTTAGGCTTCACACTTTTCCTGGGGCCTCTGGGCTCCTGTCCAGGCCAAGATACTTCACAATTGACTTTCATTTTCTGAGGTAAGTGATCTGCCACTTGCAGAGCAGTTATAGGAGGGGTCAAGAGTGAGGTGGCGTGGTATGGCCTCGCTCTGGCTCCTGCCTCTCTGACATTGTACATGCTAATGCAACGTGAAGTAGCACGTCTAAATAGCCTGTCAAAGGTTTTTGATGTTAGCAAATCCACAGATGGGATTCATTTCCACACTGTTCAAAAAACGTAAACGATACAAGGACATTAAAGAGCATTAAACTACTTGATGACATTTTGGTCACATTAATGAAAAGTGGCATTTATAAACTACTAGAAAAAGTTGGGGGGGGCAGGGAGAGAAGAGAAAGAGAGAGGAAAGGAGAAGTGAAGAGAGGAAAAGGAATTAAAATCAATCAAAAAAGCCAAACCCCAAAGGAACCTGGACAGTCTCTGGACATCATCAAAGAAATTAAGACCTCTAAATGAAATAAAACCCAGAGTGAAATTTTCCCTACATGTGCCCACATGTGCATGTGTTTTATGCTGTTTAGGTGTAAAGGTTGTGCCCAAGGACCCAGGTAGGAAGTATAGCAGCCTGTTTAGGTCTACATTTATATCTATTCACTCGCAGTGGTTAATAGCTTCCTTCTTATGGCCCCCCACCAATGCTGTGATCAGAGTGGTGAGAATATAAGTGTATTAAAATCCAGACTAACTACTTAGCTCAGGCCTAATCTGGCATTCAGTGGTCTGTGTGAAAACATCTCCCATGTCACCCAAGAGCATTAGGTCAGCCTATAACATCTCTAGTTTGCAGATCAAGAGGGTGAGAGCTAATGGCCAAAACCAACCCATTTGGCTATGGAAATTGCTGAGCTCCATTTCTGCTACTTCCACTACCTGTTGGGCACACTCAGAACAGGATTGGGACCCATCTGGGTATTAAATAGCTGCTGGTTGATGTGCTAGAATGGCAGAGGCCTTGGAGCTGGCTGCACCAGGATGCCAGGCTTGTTGGGAAGCAGGGCAGACAGGAGACGTGCTGCACTGGCTGTGCCACTGCCGCCCACAGTCGCAGCTTTTTTTCTTTTTTTTTTTTTTTTTTGCCAGCATTCGTGGTTACATTAATTGTTAATGACAAAGGCAACCTTCACTCTGTGTGGTTTCCTGCCCATATTTGGATCCTTTACAAGGCCCCCCTTTTTTCTTCCTCTCCTCCCCCTGCCATCATCCCTTCCCTTTCTCTGATAGGAAATGCAACCCGAGATGTGCAAAAAACAGTGCGCATATTGTCATTTAATTGGCCCCGTGCTCGGGCGCATCGGGCCCCAGCGCGTGTGCTGTAGGGTGTCTGCTCCACAACAGGAAAGAATAAACCCAGACTCAAATCATAGGAAATTCATCAAATATGCTTCTTAGAGTTCTGTCTTTCAAGGTCTGTTTCCCTGCCATATGATCCCTATAAACCAAATTACTGCTGGCCTGAGTACAAGACTGGAGGCGCCTGGGGCTAACATATAATGAATGCCAAATGCATGTGACAATAGGCTGATCATGGAGAAGAATTGAAATTTTTTTTAAGTAGTTCTTTTATTTCATTTATAAAAAGCAAACTGACTACACTTAATACATTTAAAAGGAGCCAATCACTTCCCTGCAGTTCCAGACCTGCATAACAAATGTTTTTTATCAAGCCAATTAAGAAACAAGGACACAAGATACTTTTGAATAAAGTCGAAAATATAAAATAAATTAAAAATACCTCATTCTAGTTTGGGAGGAATGTATACATTATTGAATCAGCTCAATTTTTCCTCTTACAAGCCTTTGCACATAAATATCCTTCCCCTCAGTTGCAAGAAGGTAAACTCCTTTTGCTGGGAATGCATAATCTCGGAATTGCTGGAAAAAGTAAGAAAGTTGCTTAAAAGCTAGAGTGATGTAAGATGAATTATTTTTATTAATTTGTGCAATTAGCAGTCAACCAGAAATTTTTATCCCTGTGTTGCCAATTATTCTAAATAACCGAACAAGTTCAAGTATTGCTATTGCAGGATCGCAGGAAATGTGAAATCTCCAGAAGAAAATATATTATACTCTCTAATACAGACAGAGGGTAATTAATAATGCTTTTTAAGTTTTAGAAAATATTGCACTTAGAATTGCAAGTCGGCTAACGGACCGTCTATAACCTCTAAATGCTTCCATATTCAGAGACATCAGCAGTCAGAGCTACAAAAAAGTAATAATGCATACATATTAATAGATCACATTTTGTCCTTTGGGGAGTATATATTTTAAAAGGGCTAAGGCAGCAATAGCAGCTTTTCAGAAAACTCTAAATGCTATAATTGTTTTATATGAATTACAGTGCTCATATTAATTAATGAATGTTTTGTATATGTAAGTATTTGATTAATACAGACCAAAAAAAAAATCTCTTAAGCTGACATATGAAAAAAAAAGAAGCCAAACACATTGCTGTTTGAAGGTTTGGAACCAGTTAAGTACAAGATTATTTTAACCACATTTCAATGAGGAACGTGAAATATGGTCCATGAAGTCATGCAATTCAGCAGAACATTTTTTTCCCTTCCTTTTTTTTCTTTTTTTTTAATCTGGTTAAATAGAAACAAAGGCAAAATTGCCGGTATACCTCTTTAGTCATATTTTAATCAAAGTTTTAAAGAAAGCTGCCTGTAGCTAATAAAAAGTTGCATCCCTAGGGCACTCTGTTGAAAGAATCAAAATAAGCATTGATCCACTCTTGGTAGCAGTAGCTCTGTTGGACATTTCAAGAACACATATGGACACTTAGGATTCAGTCCTTCTTCTGGAGAGCTGCTGAAGAGGTGAGAAAAAAGGGGAAAGTACTGCTTGCAGGAGCAGGACTGTAGTTTTGAAACCTAAATCTAATATCACTCTTAAGATGGAGTAGAGCAGAATTCATTTTCCTAGGTATTGGTTATAACTCCACTGCTTCTGTTTTTCTGCCATTGTAAATCATTTGGAAATAGCTCCAGTGACATTAGTTACAACTAACTGATATGAAGTCACCAGCATGAAATGTGGATCAGTGCTAGAATATCTATTTGTAGTGTTCTTTCAAAACCCTATGAAAAATGTTTGCTTTGGTGTGTGACAGCAAAGGAAAAACTTTCTCAAGCAACAATGCAACAAAACTCTGCTATCTATTTTCAAGTTGAACAAGTGGAGAATTATTTTAAAATCAGTTTTAGGCATTTATTCCTACCCCTAAAAAGTCTCTAGGCTGGTCATAAAAACAGGAACCAGCAAGATTTCAGCTTGTATAGAAAATATGCCAAATATTTGCTTCTGATTTCTTTATGCAGGGTGTCAAAAAATAGCTGTACACAAATGACAAGTCACTTTGGACTATAGTGACAACCATGCATGATACACATTCTTCATATTTCCCACACAGACATTTATGTCCCAAAAAAAAAAAAAGTATCAATGAGCTAGTTATGTAGAATAATGCAAACCAAGCCAAAGAATGACCATAAATTATGGGTTTTAAATGCAATAAGAGAACAAAATACTTTTGATAAAAGTTGCTCTCTCTCACAAAACCTCTCCCATAATTTTCAAACAGCTCTGCTGTCTGCCTGCTGAAAGTTCTTTCAGAACTTTCAGTAAATGCATTCATAACTAATTTATATCAATTTCATGTTGCACAGAACTTTCATATTCATCATCTGATTTACCTTAACGCCAATAAACATCCTGTTTGAACGCGTTTAGGACTGACGGGCCATCAGAATGGGACTTTTCTCTGCTGGCCACTGCTGGCAGGAAGCCAGGAGCACTCTGCCCTGGAATCAAGGAGGAGAGGCAGGAAGACCATCAGCTCCTGTGCGTGTCTGGGACACCCAGACACAAAGCCAGGCCACTCCTTGTGCAGTATTTACTGCCCCTGAGGTGCGGGATGTTCAGCCCTGAGCTCCTCTCCCTGCCAACGTGACAAGTGTCACAGCAGTGTGTGGCTCTGGATCACGAACTGGCAGCCTGAGAGATGTTCAGAGCAGGTACTCAAACGCTTTGTCTGCACGTGTGGCAGATTGGAGCATTTGAGCTACAAGATTGCCTAAGGCGTCACAGAATCCATAGAGACTTGGACAGGCGTTCTGATGTATCAACAACAGCACAGTAGAAAAAGCTATTATTACTTGGAATTGCCACTTCAGGCTCTGACATTCTGTTCTACTTGTGTACACACTCCTGAAAAACTGAGCACGAAAATAGCAGCAGAAACAGAAATATTTAAAAACACAGAATCTAAAATATTGCAAATATACTTGGCCTCTTTCTTTAGGGACACAAATGTTTAACTGCTTTCTGAACATAATAACCATAAACAGAGAATTTCATATTGTTTGAGATTTGTATGCTACATAACTCTGCTAAAATTATGTTACTAGGGGTCAAAATTCAAGGCCTGAAAGCTATAAATCACAGAATGAAATTTGTCTGCATAAACTTTGTTCAGCATTTTACTTACAACTCCATTTGGCAATTTTCTGCAAGATCCTATATCAAAAGATACAAAGATTTATTGGTGTAGCCAAATTTCTTTCCTTCTTGTTGTTAATATACTGCCTCTGACTACACAATGTATTGTCCAAGCTGCATTTTGAAAAAAATGTACTAATTCTTTTATTGAATTTTAGGAAAAAATTATCACAACAGCATGCCAGGACATAAATGCACCTCCATGATTTGAAGGAATATTATCAGCTCTCAAAGGTGGGAAGCAAAGATTAAAGGTACCTACTCCAGGTCTAAATATGAGGTTCAAAGTACTTGATTTAGTCTATTTAGGGCTATATATCACTCAATCATTTGAAATCATGCATTCTTCAGCAGATGAAAGCACCATATCTCAAGTTAGATATCAAAAAAAGAAGAAAGACAAATAATGACTTCTTAAAAGCCTGGCTTAATTGCAATTTGATGAAAATACTGTGGTAAAAAACAAAACAAAACAAAACAAAAAAAAAAAAAAAAGGAGAGGCATCAGTCTTGCCTCTACTGTTCTATACTGTTCTATACATGCACTAAAGCTTTTGAGGAACAAAGATGAAGGGGTAGAGCTTAGGGGCCCAAATGGAGATTGGGACCCAGCCGCCATAAATACTGTCTGAGCACTTTCTGTAAACAAACTCCACACTGAAAAAAAGTCACTGACAAGGCAAAGAAAGTAAAATCTATCGAGGCAACCAAAAGTGAGAGAAAGAGCTGGACGAAGCTGTGCATTAGACCAACACTTCTGAGAACAGGCTGTAGGTTTCCTGAAACCTTGTCTGCTGCTGTTGTTGACATCTGGCAAACACTGTCTGGGGTTTTGGGAGGGGATGCGTTTGGGAAATTTAATTCCTGCTCTAAACGTATAAAGTGCTGCACTGTTAACTCTAGTCACAATCTCAGCCCTGATGATACAACAAATATTTTTATCGTTGCTAATGCTTATAACACTTAGCCATATATTAACATAAAGCAATTACTGTTAAATTTTAGCTTTTAAAAAAGTTATAAAAATATTGTAAGAACAGCTATCGTGCATTAACATTTTACTGGCTACCACTGACTTTTGTATAGGCTCATTCTGGAAATGCTTGAACCACGGATGATTGAGAAAGAAAAATCAACACTTGCCTGCAGTACAGAGAGCATGGAAGTTAAAGAGTTACACACATGCAAGAATCCAAATGAGTCAACAAATACTGTGAGAGAGCCAAAAAATAGTTTAGCTGAACATGTGGGCTTCTTGTTTATGCAAGCTTTTCAGAGAATGTTTTTCATAAAAGAGATGTAGCACTGTTTAACGCTCAGTCACTGTTTCAGGGGATATGTCTTGGCTGCGCTGTGTTCAAGAGTTTATACTGCTACTGAAGGAGGAAACAATTCTCTCCTGAGGCAGTTATGATTTAAACCTCTTACTAGGGTGGAGAAGTTTGTTTTATCCTACTTTTTTCCCCTCCTTTTTTGCTGTTATTGGGCACACGTGGCAACCATCAATTTCTTGCTGCACATTTTGCACGCAAATATCAATAGATAGAAGCATTGTGCTGCAGCTGCAGGACAAATGCATGAAAAAAAACATCCTTTCTTAGGGGCCAAACAATGCAAAAATAAAATAATTAGAAACTCTAGCAAAACCTTAATGGAAATTTCAGTAAAATCCATATTCATCAGATGATCATTAGATCAGAAATGACAGCATATAGATTTGTCTGTTAATATTATGGTGGTCTGAGGAACAAGAAACAGGATTTCATTGTGTACTCCTGAATGCTCACTGGGTTTTGGGTTGCTTTATCACACTGGAGTCATTCCTTGCTATTGTAATACAAATAGAAAGTTAGCATTTCTCAGGAAGAGTGAAACTCTTTAATTTTAGCTATTGCTATTGCTTTAACACTCAACTTTTTTTTCCTGTTTGAATGATTGCCCTTTAAAAGAATCCAGTATGAACTGATACCCTTATTGATCATATATTCTTCAAAGGATGTATTAACTACTCCTAGGGAAACCTTGCCTGTGTGTCCACCCCCCTCAATGCCCTGTTGAAGCTGATGAAAATTTTGTTTCTGAATTCAGTGAATTATTTAATTCTTTCCCATCAGATGTATTCAGAAACCAAAAGCTTTTGCCTGGCAAGATCGAGTTTCCATTTTATGCAAACCATGGTAGCTCAGGGAACAGGAAAAGTCAAACCCCTAAGGGATTATAAGGGCAATGTGTACCTCAGCTACAGAATCATGCTCACCTGACTCTCAGGTATTCTTCAATGTATTATTTAGATTGTAAGCATTAAATTAAGACAATAGGACAAATTCTGATCCAGAAATATTTCTACAAATGAAAAATTATTCCTGTCTTTGCAACAGGGATATATACGCAGCTTGAACAGCAGCAAAACAAACTTTCAGCAGTTTATGTACTTGACTGCCCTAATTCTTCAAATAACTTGTACCTGGAGCAAGTAAAAATGGCTCTCCTGGAAAGCACAGTTCAAGTACACTAGCTTGTCATTCAGAAGGATACACATCAACCTCTCTGTGCACAGCAGTGCTTGGTAAGCAAAGTCCTCCAAGACTTAGCTCTGCATATGAAATAAATTGATTGTGCAATTGTCAATTTTTCCTTGTCTTGAATTTGAGAACCTTGGCCATGAAGCTGGCTCATCATAGCCTGTTAAGGCACCAGGACAAATGAGCTGTTTTATATATAGGGCAAGGCAGTGATTTCATAGCCATTTCACTTCCAGAAGTGTCATATATGTGAGTGGGTGAGGCCACCCACATGGTCCAGTGTTGTGGTCTGGTTGCTCTGTTGGAAAAAGCAATATAAAGTCAGTTTTTTGGCTTCTGTCAGTGCATCCAGATGATTTCAATTTGTTAGGATTCCACTTGAGTGGTCAGCATTAGCTTGACAAAACTCTGCCAACAGGCAACTCTTTCTGCAGCCTCAAGGATTTTGGTACAAACTGGGACTAGGCAGAAGTACAGAGATTTCAGCTTTACAATTACCCATCCAGCCTCTTAAAATTGGGTCCATTAGGTAGCCCCCATATATACAAGGGTTTAGTATGTGGCTTACACACAATAAACACTTTACTGAGCTCAGGTTTCTACTGATGGAATAAAGAGAGATTATGACAATAGCTGTTCCTCAGGGAACCATAAATTGAGTTAATTTTTAAGAAGAGTTCAGGCTCTGGAAAGTTATGTGGGACAATAGACTGATCTTGCCCGCTAGTAGTCAAGTCAGCAAATGCCAAAAAGAAAAATTAATATGATAATTTTTATATGCTTGTTTCTCATTTTAAATTTCATATGTGGGACAGCAATGTCACAGAGACCATTCTTTTTAAATGTATGTCTGGCAGCTACAAGGATGAAAAGTCCTTTGGATCATGTAAGATAACCTGTTGATCACAAACTAAGTTTAAGTATTCAAAAGGTAGTCCTTGAATCCTGTGATGGATTTTTACTATGCAGTAAAAGAGAGGAAATAGTCTTGGCTCTTCTTATGTTCCTGGTGTTCAGCAAGTTAACCATCAGCATGAGTCCAACCTCATATTGGCAAGAATATCATGTCCTCAGAATTTCCATCTCCTAGTTTCTATTTCATTAGAGAGATGGTGTGTGGAGAACAAATGGGTTCTCTTTTTAGCCATGCAGACTGTTGTATAGGTTTTTAAATCATCAAGGATTTAAGAGTTTTAAAAGTACTTAGAACTAAGACTGTGGAACATAACATACAAGAAACATTTCTTACCTAAGTACTGTATTTCTTCGGAAATGGCATTGCTGATGCATTGATTAACTCCTTACTTGCAAAAAAGGCTTTGAAACCAACTCTGTTATTTGGAACTGACAGAAAATGCCTTTCCACTTCCTCACCTTGTCCTTCTATCTTCATCAAACATGTAAAGTTAACTTATGGAAAGCGAGTGTAGTTGCAAGTTGAGTGTCTGGACAAAGAAAAAGATCATTTCATGACACTCTAGTCCCAGCTCTCAGGTAGCAAACCCATCAAGTAATAGTAACCCAACTGGTAACACACACACAGACTTTCCTGCTTTTTACTGAATTTATGGGCTTTCTGAGCCAACAAGGAATTATATGTTTACAAAACTGCTAAAGGCTTGGAATATTTTGCAGACCTAACACTGAATTGATATCTTACCCGCGTTAATAAAATTCTGATGCATAAAATAAGTGGATTTTACTGCACAGCAAGAACTTGACCCATTTATCAGCAAGAAGCCAGGATGATCTCAATGCCTTGGCACATTTCTATTGGCAGTTATGAACAATAAGTGGCTGGGATCACTATGAATTGACTGCTGTATGATGCAGCAGAAAGGCCAATCAGATAGCAATTCTCCTTCTGACTCAGCAAATACTGAGCTGAAGCCCAAGCACGGTCCTAACAGCAAAGCTATTGTAGTTGTTCAGTCATGGGAACAGCTAGAAAGTGAATTTTATGGGCTCAATAGCTTCTGTGGCATCTTCCCAAAATTAACTGGGGAAATCACTGGCTTCAGGATCTAAAATTCTGCAACTTATGGAGACATGAAAAGAACAAGCCCACATTTTAAATGAATATGGGAAAATCTTAGATTGCAAAGTCAAAATAATCTCTTTCCAGCAACGCAGAAACCCATTTAGAAGAAACTGTGCTCCTACACAACAAATCACAGACATAAAAAACAGTATTAATCTTAACACATATGTGCTAACTAACAGGTATGCAGATCAAGTCACCCAAACTCCCAGGAAAACATTCTCAGAGCTGAGGCAAGCAGCACCTAACAGTACCCAACAACTGCAATACACTATTAAATTCTGTTACAGTCCTGAGATTTATGAAAGGTTCCTGTGTGAGTCTGAGAAAGTAAAGTTCTTAACCCTTCCTAAAATCACTCACCCTATTCTACACTTATTGTGTTAAAACAGTTCAGTAAAAAAATGTAAATTGATAATCTGTGTATTTTCAGCATTTTCTATGTTTCATTAGCAAGGAAGGAATTTCTGGTAAATTTTCTCATCTCAGTGGAAATAAGGAGTTGCCAGTTGCATAGAAAATGTTACTTAACGAAAATTTAGGAAAACTTAAAATATCCCATATCCTTTCCACCTCCTTATGTGTATTTAAATGAACAGCAACATACCAAATATGAACTCTTTAAATAAAAGTCTGAACAATGTAATTTCTATATTTAGCATGCTAGTAGTCCCATGCCAAGATTCAGTCTTTGGAATATTTGCTGCATACGTACCACATGCATGTTACTACAAGAAGTAACAAATATGTAACATCTGGCATTTTTGTCTTCCAGTCAGTCTTGAAACATGAAAAGTAAATGAGGTATTTTTGCACAAACTAAAAATGTACAATGGCTAAATGTACATCCAGGCTCAGCTTAGGAAAAGGTCTAATTGCTAACACAGACCTTTCTCCCATCTCACAAGCCTTTTTTGAAAGCACTGAACCCCAGCTAACATTTCAGCCACATCTGGCTGATCTATTCTCTGGCTTTTATAAAAGTGGACTTCACTTCTCTTTGCTCACAGGGAACTGAAATATCTCTCTTCTGAAAGGCCTGTTCAACAGTTCCAGTCTTCATATTACCAGAATTCAATTAGATTTACTAGTTGCCAACAAATATTGTTCTATTCAAAGAGGAAAGAACAAACATATATTAAAGTAGTGACCTAAGATTTTATGCCAGTATCTTTTATATGACAACCTGCAAAATATCTTGCTCTGAGCTTTTAATTTTTCTCCTCCATAGGATAGAGAAGGTACAGATGTTGTCAGCAGGGAGTGAAGAACATATCAGGCAGAAGAATCTGATCTTGGAAAAGCTGTGTTCAAATGGTAAACACAGGAGAGTTCTAAAGCAGCACAGACAGAACCTCGATCACCAGGCCTCAACTGCAGAACTGTTGGAGACAATTAATCTGTAATTTGTATTAAAAAATGTAGGTAACAAGAGGATAAGAAATTACTGAAAACGTAAAGGCAATTAACTGAGTCCAAGCAGACCTTATAATAAGATAATCAGATGCTTAAACTTACACCTCCTAAGTTATAGCACTGATCACTGCATAATGGAATGTGCACATTAAGCCTGTTTTCCAAGGATTTTTTTTTAATCTAATCACACAGACTTTATTATCAATACTGTATATTTGGAGCTAATTGAAAAAACTCTGTGTGATTTCTTGCCGGATACAAATCATATGCCTTGAATAAGGATTAGCTGGATAACTCACAAGTCCCCTAGGGAAAATATGTTGTACAGACTACTCCTCATAAGTGGGGATTAATATCAAATCCCACAGGAAGTCATGCACTGCAGTGTTTGTTTTCATTTCGCTTTATATTTACTGGCAGTTTAGACTGTTCTTTCAGCTTGTGTTCAACAGACATTGCAGTAAAACAGATTTTTCAGCACATGTAACATCATTCCTCACATTTTGGCCACCTGATGGTGTTTCCTAGATAAAGTTGTTGTCCAGTGGGTCTTACAAAATTGACTATGCTGCGAACTCAGATTGACTGCATGGAATGTGCTCTCTTTTCGATTTTATTGTTATAACTTTTCCAAGCTTAATATGGTATTGACATGGTGGTTGCCACCACTGCTCACCACTCATTAATCTTAGTGCTGATGTTCTCACCCTCAAGCAGTTTCACTCAACTTTTACTCTTGTTAAACCTGGATTTATTATTTTCCCTATATCTGGAGATTCCCTATCTCCATAGCTTACATCTTAGTTTATGTCATTTCTGGGCCAGCTCTGATATTCTTTCTGTACTTTTCCCTGCGTTTTCAGAGCTCAGTTCTTCTTCCCTGTCTCATCGCTCTCTCTGCTTTGAGATCATAAAGCAGCTTCTCACTGATACAACTCTGAACATGCAAACAGTCTTCCATACATCCCAGCACTGATAATACAAAATCATTTTCCTCTTCATACCATTCAAACCAGAGGAATGGTGTGAGCTCTCAGATCCAGCATTCCACATCAGCTAATTTTAGATACTTTTGTCGTTGGCACAAAACCAAAGAAATCCAACACATGCAGTATCTGCTAACAGTTTCCTTTTACCTCTTCCTTCAAAACTTGATGGGTATGACCTGCACCCCCACGATCCAACTTCAGCCACCCCATCTCTGACTGTGAAGGGAGAAAGGGTGCAGACTTACTGACCAGTGGGTCTTACAAAATTAAGTATGTTGTGAGCACTTATCTTTGTGAAATACTAATATTCACCAATGGTATAACATTGTATACACCACCCATGTTTATGCACTTATTTATCATCTGAATACCTTTAGGCTTACTCTTGCCATTTTTTCAAACTACATATTAAGCAAATTTTCCTTCTCAATGAATTTTCTTGATCTTCGTTACTGAACGACTATTTCCATCACCACATTGCACAGGAATCTCTTGCTGCAATCTCCCTATATGTTACAATTCAGCCTTTCCAGAAAAAAATATTATCAAGGCATAGCATAAGACTATTGATTGATAAATGGTGGTGTGTCAACACACAAGAAAATGTCCTTGTATTGCAAACAGGAGTCTAGCTGTTTATGCAGTACTTCCAAAACAGGTAAAAAAACCCCTATTGTGAAAGCTGAACTTTAGGACATGGTAGTGCATCTCTGCTAACTTAATCTGAGTAGGATAGACAAAGGAGAGTGAAGGCAGTGAGAGACTCCAGCACATGCAAATATGTCTTTTAGAATTTGCACTGCAGTTGCCAGCACAAGCTAAACCTCACAGTGCATTGCAAGTGTCAAAAACAGAATAATAGAAGGGTTTGTGTTGGGAGGGACCATCTGGGTCAAACCCCCTGCCATGGGCAGGGACATCTTCCACCAGACCAGGCTGCTCAGAGCCCCCATCCAACCTTGCCTTGAACACTGCCAGGGATGGAGAGCATGGTCAAAACCTTAGCAAAATTCCTGTTCTGCAAGACTTCCCTGCACTGTTCTTCTTTCCATGTTTATTTGAAAATCTTTGTAACATTTTATTTAACAGTCTTTTACTACAAGTGTTTTTACTTCATACAATAAAAAGAAATCCTTATGGCCACCATAGTCAGTCATCTCTAACCCTTCCTGTCACAGCGTAGCAAATATCCATCCATTTACTTTGATTAACCAAATTTAAGGGGATAGAGGAGGGAGGCAAAGAGGATGCAAAAGAAAGAGTGCATGTGTCCAGGCAGTGGTTTGCATTTAAAATACTAGATGTTGCCTCTGGAAATCAACATTAACATCACAGGAAAGCCACAGGTAAAGAAAGCTCCTTGCAGGTTTGAAGTGGGAGCTGGTTTTTAGTTGTGTTTTTTTTCCTCCCAGTTGGATTTTCCAGCAGAAATTTTAACCCTCAGGCATTAGAAAAAAATGGATACTGGGTTGAGAAAATATATTCATTCATCATTGTCAGAATATCTTGTTTTGATCCCATAAAGACAGGTAACAATATTCAAGCCTTGAAATTGTTTATGAAGTAATCAGCATTTAATTTGTTCTGTTCAGAATTTAATTATACACCATGTGCCTTCCTGAGAGGACACTACCAGAAGTATAGCTGTCAAATGGAAATTAATTTGCCAGTAGATGACCACATACTTCATGAATTATACATGAAACTTTGTCTCACAGTGACTGTTGCTAAAAGACTCTTTCATCACTCTTATGTTTAAACAAACCACAATGGTTTTTAAATAAGTCTGATCAGCAGTAAGGAGATTATGATAAAGTGCTAAGAATGACTTCCAAAATAATGTTTCAGGCACATTTCATATTGATGTGTTTCACTGCAATTTGGGTCGTGTTCCTCTGCTCTCAGTTGTTAGCAGAGTGATGGGCAGACCATTGCATTCGCTTTCAAATATTACATTGATAGCTGGATTTACATTTCTTTTTAAGACTCAGCTTTAGCAAACATGCCTTAGATTTCAGACATAATTCTGTTATTCAAATGGGAGAAGAGTTTGATAGCTATGCTAATCACTTTTATCTGAGAAAACATAACTAATAGCTTGGTTTACATTTGCTTGCATTTATGAGCATAATTTTAGCACATAATTTTATTGCACCATAAAACATAATACTGCATTAGCCTGCTCTTAAAAAAAGTTACCTTAGAGTGATTTGTACTTAAACCTTCACCCTACATTTAAATAACAGTATCATTTTAAAATTTTGACCTTTTAAAATCAATTTTAAAAACTGAAACCTGTATAACAATTTAACCTACAAGGCTATTATCTGTAGCCATAATGCTCAGTGAATGTATTTAAAATAGTCATAGCCATGCTGATCATAGGACTGCTTTGATTCAGTCATTCTCATGTATAAATTGGACTGAATTAAGATAATTTGCTCTTAACATTACATCAAAAGGATCTCTTAAAATTCTCCATTGCTGTGTACATTAACAAAGCACACAGAAGAAAAGATGGACGATCCACATAATTAAAAAAAAAAATATTTAGTGCTTTCAACATTGGAAACTAAATAAGAAATAATGCTTTATATTTTAAAAGGGCCAGTTATTGCTTTCAATGGGACATAAACATAAAGAAAAAATGCTCAAAGAGCCCCATTTTGTAGTATTGTGCTTAACACTTCCTCTTGGAATAGTCATGGCTAATAATGATATGGGAACTATTTTCCAGAACACAACTAAGCCAGTTGACGCACTGTAATGATCTTATTAGCAGTAATATGTTGTATATGTGTAGCCATTTCCTCTCAGAATCTGGAAATATATTTTCAAATTTAACCTGACCATTCCCTTGAAGGCAAAAAAAAACATGTACAGAAATGCTGGACTCCCTGTGACACCAAGAAATTATTTATGGCAGAACCTGGATTCTCATTCAGCTCTCATTTCCAGTCAAAGATCTGTTCTAAGAAAGATTTTATTAAAGAGTCAACAATTAGTCCTGTAATTTCATGAAACACAAGATGGATTTTATCCCTTACCAAAACTCTTGTACCCCACAATGGCTTTTCTTCTGCCCTACAGATTCTTAGCAAATTAATGTATCTGTTCTACAGATATCTGGAAGGTTAATCTTAACTTTATGAACAAGTCCATTAACTCTGTATTTTAGAGGTAAACCCAAGAACATCAAGGGAATATTTTATCTCCTCTAGTACTGATAAAAAAATTGAAAACGTTTGCTTGCTGACTGCAAATTAAATTATAGTACTAAGTATTTTTATTACTTTCTTCAATAAAGATTTTTATTTGTTCTTTGATTTTACAGGATCTTGGTGCTCATGGTATCCTTCATTTGACATATTGCATTAACTAAAATACTAATATTATACTAATATGCTAATATAATACTAAAATGGCTCAGTCATTGAGTTGGTCCATGACATTTTCAGACTCTTGCCAGATGGATGCATTGGGAGATATGAATGCCAAGATGGCCACTGACCAGAAACGCTTTACATTGTACTATAGCTCTCTGAATTCACAGTCAGGACAAGAGGGAAGATTTGGACACATTATTTTGTTTTAAGAATAAGGTCTTCTAAGCTGAATCATAAAACACTAACAATTTCTAATCCAGAAAATATAAACTAGAGATTGAAAACAACACATGTACATTAATTTGCAGTTAACATGGCCAAATCTCAATTTTAGGTAGCTCTTCACTGCTTTTGAAGAGAGATTCTGTGGCCTAGTTGTAGATGAACAAAAGGAAAATATCTAAACTCTG
Organism: Catharus ustulatus; assembly: GCF_009819885.2. Lineage (NCBI taxonomy): Eukaryota > Metazoa > Chordata > Aves > Passeriformes > Turdidae > Catharus > Catharus ustulatus. The sequence goes on along the minus strand of NC_046226.1, from coordinate 50,798,395 downwards.
CTAATGGTCAATTCATCACACTCTGCTATGGAATATTTCACACATTAATGAAATATGCTCCTGCCTCTCTCAGCTGCAGAGTTCAGTTAAACTAGTTATCTGACTTAATTCATAATAAGTAAAATGACCAATATTTTCCTTTAAAAAGGCAATTTCTTGGTGACATCATTACACAAGAATCCTTTCTCCTATTTTTTAAGAACATATAGTTCATAGCTTCATATATCTGAAAAAATAAAACCTTGATAACACCGACTAACCGGCACAGAAAGCATGCAAAAAGGAATGCAAACAATTCATCTAAATAAAAATGCTTAATTCTAAGTTTGTGCTTTGACTTCTGTTTTTTGAATCAAAATATTAAATCTGATTTCAAATCTGCTGCTGCTAATAATGTCAAAGCTGTGCAAAGGAAGTGAAGAATAGCCCTGAATATGACAGCAAAGGATAAAAGGTGTTGAAAAGTAAGGCAGGAAATTGATATTTTCAGAAGTGCAGAGGTGAAAGAATTAAGGGGTTCATGATAGGGAACAGTAATTTTTAAATTAATATGGATGTAGGTGGTATAAAGAGTTCCTTCTGGTTCTTTATTTTCCCTTTTACACTTATAGGAAGGAAAGAAAAATAATAGATATATCTATTTAAAAATAGACATGGTAATTCTCTACAGTACAACATTTACAGTGCAGAATTCTCATAGCTACTGGATTTCAGAACCATTGGCTTTTTCAAAATATTCATAATTCTAGGTCTAAATTGGTCATTGTTAATTAAGACATTTACAATTTTTAGTACTAAAGCTGGAATCCATATTTAAAAAGCAAACCAGAACCAACTTCACTGAACTATTTCCACAAATATGAAAACCAAGTTCTTTCATTAGTTTATCATAGAAATGGTTTTAAATTGAGACTATTGGTGGCACCACTTAGCACTGAAACTATGGGGCTTGGGGTGGGGCAGAAATCTCTACATTTTACATGAGGGAAATCATCAGCTGGGAAACACAGCCAATAGTTGCCACTTTTATAGTCTCACCATGCAGTTCCTGGAAAACTCTTTTGCAAACCAAAGACTTCAAGTTTCTAGATCTGAGTCTCAACCCTGTCCTCAGTGGACATTATGTATCCATCACACTCAAATAGGTTTAATATATGAACTTTTAATGGGCCAACACTTTACCAAATTGAGAATCACAAGCATAAAAAATTAACATATAAATTTTTAACTAGTATTTGGAGATGTCAAATGTCAGTGCCCAAAATAATTACAGCTTCACATTCATATTCACCTGAGAAAATAAAACTATTCTAATCTATGAAAATGAAAGATGTGGCGTGAAAGTATAAAAGATGAGCATGAGATTACACAGAGGGTCTGTATCAGATTTGTAAGTAAAGCTTGAACTAAAGCAAATATACCAGGAACACATTCACCTCGGGGGAGGTGTATTTGCCCATTTAATTTTTTTTCCCCAAATTATGTCTCAGATTCGTTTTTGTGTAGCATTTTTGTCACTTAAAATACTCAGACACCATAAGGTGATAACAACAGCATGTTTTCTGTCCCCCAGACTTTCTTCTAGTTTTATTGCTGTAACAGATGAAAATTTTCAGAAACTCTCAAGTTCAAAATGTGAGCCTTGCAGGACCTTCAGCACAACAGGATGATATAATATTGACAGGGTAATCTCTGGGTAAGTATCTGCTCACTTAGCAGTTAATAGTTCATCCATTGCTGTAAAAACCAAGCTCATGTCCAGAGAACGAAACATCCTTTCGAGAAAACTGAATAGCAGTCAGAGTATATTAAGAAAGCAAGGAAATTAGAGAAAAGGGAAATTTGGAAAGCCATTTTGTCCATGATGGGCCAGCTAATTATTTCCTAAATGGGAAAATGCTTTTGCCTTACCTGGTTGGCCACTGTGCACGTTCAGCATGAAAAATGCTTCCTGACATCTGTTCTGAATTTTCATCTTCTTTCCATGTATGCTCCTTTGTCCTGTCATCTATGTCAACCTGCAAACAACAACATGAAATGACAGGTTCTAATCACTTCAATATTGAAAATTGTCCTTTTTCTTTCTTTTTTTTTTTAAGAAAAGGTTTCTGTAACATACTGTTTCCTCTCTCTCAGTTAAGTGTCTTCTAATTGCTATCATGTCACAAAGTTCAATAACACAGAACCAAACAGAGGTTTCTAACAGAAAATATGGGCTGCAAGACACAAAGACTGAAATTCAGGTTTTCAAAGTGGAAATTGGGCTCACTGGAAACACTGCTTAACCTCCCTTTCCCACCAGACAAAACACTTTCTATCATGAATGCTTATTTGTGGATCTGTCTTGCATTTCTAAAGTGCTCATTACTACTATTACTGCTACTGCTATCTCTCCTCTAGCACGAACACAAATGAACTGCACAGCCTGAAAAGAGGTTGATGTTGCAGGAGATCCTCAGGAAAAAGTCTCATGAGTTGAAATCTTTCTGCTTTAACATCCCATTAACATGAGTAGCTTCAAAATCCTCAGAGCTTCACTGTAGGATGCTCATGCCTAGTGTGGTTCACATCCCTGCAAGGAGATTGAGACTGGGAGAAGGTAACAAGCACAAGGATTGCTCCTGGAGTTTTAAAATAAGCAGGATTCCAAATTCTGGTCATTTTTGTGACAAGGAAATAAGGTTTGCAGGGTTGCCAATCAGTCAGCTTTAAATGCAGGTATCTCAAAATAAAGTTTCACCAAGGAGCTGAGGATAAAACTGGTGAAGTTTGAATATGTGAGGATTTGGTTCCAACCTTTTATTTTTCCTCCTCACTATAAAAGCTAAATAATCTTGAGACAGGTGACTACCACTAGTTGCAAATAATCTATCTATTTTGTTGCAAAGCAATAATAATAAAAAATTTTATTGTTCTTTGATATAAACCTGTGCAATACATGCTACTTGCTAATCTCACATGTATGTATCCACGTAAGTATCACTAGGCCTGATTTAATGAAAAGTAAGTTTCACAGTATATAAATTATCTTCTGCCCAGTAACTGACAGCATCGTTATTCTGCTTCCCACAAATGAAATACAGGTATCCAAAACTTTTATCTTTTTTAAAATTTTTTTATCTGCAGGAAAACTGACATAATGTTTGCAGCTGGAATTTGCATTTAGCAAAACAATAGCTGTCGTTGTGGTGCTCTGCCACACTGAGAAGTGTATCTGAGCAAGGCTCAGACTTCTCCTTTCACCCTCTTGTATCCTCTGCTGTAAGCCTCAGGTCTCCAGCCTAAGAGATTTGTGCTGAGTGATCTATTGATGTAAAGTCCCACAAGATCCACAGAACTTTGTGTGCAGGGATCTCCCAGTTTAGTACTGAACAAGCCCACTGGGAAAGGTTTTCTCCTCTGCCAAAGCTGGTCCAGCTTTTCCAATAAGTTTAGCAGTCACACTTTCAAGTTTTAATTTTCCACAACTTCAGGTCTGGCAGAAACTGTTGTTAGATGCCAGATATAAAGCAAGCAGCACCCCAAGAAATGCCCTCTGTATGTTACTGCAGGATGCATCACAGAGCTGCAGCAATAGCCCTTGGCAAGTTTAACATTACATATATTTCATATATTACATATGTTACATATATGTAATACATGTATGTAATACATGTATTACATGTAATACATGTAATACATGTATTATTGGGCCCAGCTGGAGACCCCATCTGAGCATCTATCTTCTGCAGCTAGATGTGATTTCTCTAAATATGTGAAGACATTAAATTAAGGCATTAAAACTCACAGACTTGAAGCCTTTTAGTTTGCTTCTTTTTAATAGCTAGTACGGGGATCCTTTGGTGAGAGTTTGTGCAGCTGAAACGGGTGATGCAGGAAGGTGACTGATCAGAGAGGAAGTACAAAAATCAACCCATGAACTGATTTCCAAGAGGAGCTAAAGTCTGTTAAAATGTATAAATTTCACAGCTAGGTAGGCCTTACCTAAACTGCCTGAACTGCTTAGGTTGTACTAAAGTCCACTGCAGTTTCTGATTATCAGATCCCAAAATATTTATTTAACTTCATATTACTTCAACACATCACTAAGCAGCATGGACAAAGCACATTTGACCCAGCTCTAAATGGAAATTAACATTTCCATTTTTTAGTTTGAACTAAAGCCTGCTGAATTCAGTAGGTGATTTTTCACAAAGCTGAGTTTTGGATCAGGTCTTTTCTCATAGTTTCTGAGTTATCTTTTTTGTGGCTCATTCAAGAAGGAGTCATTTTTCAGCAGAGGGCAAAACAAGGGAAACAGTTTCATTTACTGCAAAGTCAAGCTAAGCATTTGATGGAGGATTCCCTTTTGTTATGAATTTACACATTTACAAGTTACGTCCCCCAGAGAACCAAAACAAAAGGTGTCTAAGTTGCTGCTGAGTTAGGGCCTCACTCATAAAAATAATACTGTAAAAAATTTAGTCTGTGGCTAACAATGAGAAGTTAATACAAATGGTCACTGACTTCATTATAGAACTCTTTGGCAACAACTTTTCCAGACTCATGCTAAGCCTTGAGAGAGAAACGTTTCAGCCCAGAACCACTTAATCATTTATATGAATGAAAATGAGTGCAAACAGAATGCTGAGATGGCTTTAAGATCACCTCTTTTTTCTTGTACGGAATACCCACTATAATTACATTTTACTTGTCAGTTCATAAATTTTGCTTATTACAAAATGGGCATTATTGATTGCTTTTTAAAAGTACTAAAACTAAGCTAAGAGCAGTAGATCTCTCAGCAAATTCAAAACATACTATCTTCCAAACTAATCACTGGCAAAGGGACTGCGGAAAAACTATCTAAGTTTATTGTAAACCTAATGCAAAAAATCACCATGAGTTTTAGGTTAGCAACTTGGCTTTGAGTTTAGCATGTTTTAAGCCACAATGAAGAAAAAAAAAAAAAAAAAAAAAAGATAAACTTATTTGGCAAAGCCAGACACTTTTAAAGCCAACATCCTGTAATTGTTTCCTCATTCAGCCAGGCAGCTTAAACAAGAAGAACAGAGAAAGAAGAAAGACAAGGGAAAAAAGAAAGGAGAGAGGAAAAGAAGAAAAAAGAGAGGGGGAAATGGAAAACATCTTGAGAAAGAAAAAGATGGAAGAGAACAGAGAAATCAAGGTGATTATCTTATTTGTAGTAAATCAATATATAAACTGCATATTTGCTCCTTTTTCACCCCTTTGAGGTAGCATTTAGCAAAATGAAATTATGTAAGCTCACTATTCTTGTGGTATAAAGCCTGAATTCAACATGTTCTTGGTTTGAATCAGTGCAAACAGTGGATATTTTAACACAGCTGACCCTAGAAGAGCCAGAGTGGTATCAGGCAGCCTAAGAGGACTCAGCCTCTTTGGGCTCAGTTGATTAAACATCTCCAAGTGAGATTAATACACACTGGGAATTTCCTTATTTAGAACCAGTAAGAAATAAAAGTGATCAGAAGGAATTTAGAGCCGCCATTCTCATTAAAATAAGGCTAGGGGCTGACAGCTACAAATAGTTATAAGAGAAGGGAGGGAAAATCTGACAAAGAAGAAATTAACATTTCTTATTGGATTAAAGCTGAACATTCTCTGACAATGCTCAAACTTTTACCTCTTTTACTGCTGGTTTTTTGCCAGCCCTGAACTAAAGATGAGAAAAGAACTAAGAGGTAGCTACTGATCTGGCTGGGAAACAATGTCCTATTCAAAGTTAGTGTCTGTTCTAAACATCAAGCAACAAAATTAACTGTCCTCTGTAAAGAGGGGTAAAAGAGAATATTTATGTCAAAGTCAAGCCAGGAAAGCAATTTTGTATTAACCTGAAAAGTTAAGAAAATAGAATACACAAAAGTATTTTTCAAGTGTATGCAATTTAAAAACCTTCTAAATGTATTGACAGTGCACTTGGCTACAATTGTATTTTGCAGGCAGCAGTAGATTTTTTTTTTTTTCAGTTTCAAATCCAGGGATGCGACTGTACTCCACCAAGAAATTATCATGTCAAACTGAATGCCACTGTGAAAGTAGCAAATGACATTTGTCAGAATTCAGAAAATGAATTCAGATAATCAGGTTGTGACTCAACAGGTCCAGTGAGGAGGCTGTGTCCAGAGCAGTTCCATTTAGGAGCCACTGACACACGGTCCCAGTGTCAGTCGAGTGACAGCTGGAAAAGCCTTTGGTAACCAAGTTTTTAGAGACACCAGAGCAAATTCTATGCAATGATCCATGAAACTATCCATCTTTACTACAAGAGCAAAACATATGTAAAGTGCCTTTGAGGCACCAGCCAGAGGAAGAAAAGAAAACAAATTAAATCATGAAGCCTTGGGCTCACACTCTTGGCCTCTTCACCATTCTGGTGATATAAAAGTCTACTGAGGTACTCCAGGAGGCAACGGATAGCTCTGCAACAAAGGTAAATTATCTGCTGATACACCAGAATCAGAGATAAACTTTCCATAATTTCCTTGCTGGCAATCTAAGAACAGAAAATGATTAACAGGTAGCCTAGTAAGAAGGTTAATTTTCTCATGATGTACCAGGAATAATGCACCTGGACCAAGAATAAAGACTGCCCCACAAATGGGCAGTAGGAATATGTTGGGACACAGGTCCCAGAGCTAGGCATCTTTGTGGATTGTGTGCCTGAATTTCCTTTCCCCGGCAACTAAGCACAGTGGACAGGGATTCACATGTGCCCAGAAGGCTCTGGAGATCCTTCCTTCCCTTTGCCTCTGCCTCAGCACTCAGGGGAACAGGGGTGGCAGAGCACAGGAAATCAGCCTTGGCCCCCACTCAGTTTTGTCCCCTGTGAAGACCCTTCAGCTATAGAGTGGTAGCCAAACCAAAATAGAATCTGTTTTTTATGCCCCTTGGGGTACCAAACCAGAGCCCAGACAGACTGTTGATACATCTGCCTTACTAAGAAAGATGGAAAATTCAACTGATTCTGTCCGATTTCTTATTCACATGGTTATCTTCCCCTAAATATTTGTGGGTACGAGCATAGAAGTCTTAGAGATGTGTAGATGCTCCAAAGATGCTTAAATACTCTGTTTGTCATTTTCCAGCCACCTGGTGCCACTCACAGGCATGCCAAAAGCCTTTGAAATGAGACCTGCAGCTTTAATTCTCTCAATGTTCTACTCTGAAGACCATCTAGTTTTCCCAGTCTAGATATATTCAGCCCTTCCAGTTTTAGTTCAACCTTTGCTAAATTAATTTCCATTTCCATGTTATTATTCCCTAGCTATTTTGCTTTTTCTCTGTATTAAGTAGATTCCTTCTTGTTATTACTCCCAAATTGATAAAGCTTGTTACAACTTCATTGTTTCTGGCTTGGTTAAAATAGAGTATATTCATACAGGGAAATGTGAAGTCAGCACATTAATCCTATGATTTGCATAGAATCTTATGCCATTGCTAAATAATATAATAAACAAAGATCCTCTGTTCTTTACCTGTGTTGGAAACTGAAAAATTTCTGCAGTCATCCACAGGCTCCTCTCACAAAAGTTTCCCATCACACAGTTACAAAGTGTGATATGCCAGCTTGTGTTCCAATAGAGTAGTAGAACAGCTATGTCATATTTAATTTCTGAGTTGATAACCTCAGAGGACTCATCTGTAAAAAACAGTTTATCTTGTAAGTAAATCCCACAAGGAGTACCAAGGAAAGAAATACCAGGTCATACTAAATTGTTTGGTAAAACAAGAATACAAATACTTGATGGTAAAACCCCCTGAAATCTAGGAAAATAGCTCCTTTCACAAAAGAAAAGATCTGCTTCCTCTGTTTTGAGGATCTTCTCAAAAAAGAAGCCTGTTGCTAACTGAGAATAGAGTTGTGTACCTGACAATCTAAGCATTGGCCTCTGGACAAGCAAAACAGAAAATGCAGGAATTGTTAAAGCTGTGGATATATATAATTAAGATTTGAAGTCAGAAGGCAAAGATGGACATACTGTTCTTCAAAGAGGTAGAGTATGGACCAGGAAAAGACAATAGCAAACACCAAGCCAAAAAGAGTGTGATGACATCAGGCTGTCTAAGGTTTGTAGGATTTTCCATGGAACAGGATTGAATGCCAAGACTTAAAGTATTTTGTAAAACAATCTATGTTAACCCTCCAGCTGAACTAAAAATCCAGTAAATAAACTGATGAGAAAGGGATTTGGCTGGGCAGTGACTCTACTGACCTATTAGTAAAACAGAAGTAATATCTCACAAAGAAAAATCTTAACTCAAGTGGGATTTTTGATAGTTTGCTGCTACGCTTTAAAGTTGTCAGGCTGAATTGCTTGGAGATGGTGTCCTGTTCAAAAGGAATCAGTGTTCCACCATGACCAAATGTCTAAACTCTCTGGTAAGATACTGGGTTTGCTGTTTCAAGGGGTGTTGAACTGAATTCCCATAAACTGGACTGGAATAAATAATATGATCTGGTCTGATTCATGACTCCAGAATAGGCTCTGCTTGGGAGAGAGCACGGGAATAACAGGGCTCGGTTCTCAGGCTGGTGAAAGGCTGTTCTGGTTGACAGCTTATGTTAACAGCTTCTGTGCTGGGAGTCTGGCAAAAGGCTTCAGGGAAACTGTCTGTTTGCTTTCATTCATATTTTATATATGTTACATATACACACAGAGAGCACTGCACATATCAGGCTGTAATTTTCTGTCACAATCGTGGCCATCAGACTGGGTATGCAGTAGCCATGGCTAAGAAGGGGTGTTTCAGATCTCATTTAATAGTCTCCATTCTCATGCTCTGGCAAGGACATCTGAGGAACATTACCTTACAATGTTAAGCAGTGTTCCCTCTCATACAGCAGATACCACTTCCAGTGCAAATACATGTGCTTACAAGTTTAATGTTAGCTGTCAGTAGGTACTCAAGCATGAAAAGTTAACATTTGCTTTCTATCAGGGTTCACGTGACCATGGCTCAGTGGCTTGAGTGTTGGAGAAAAGCAAGCACAGAAGGTCCTTGACACCAGAGTAATAAAGCTTTTAAAATTAAAATAAAGCTTTACAGATGTTTTGGCATCTCCCCAGCACAATTTAAAGAAAATAACAACAAAACCAAGCAAGAAGGCAGGTAGTTAACCAATTAGGAATGCTTTTCAGTTGCACATCGGTTCAAGGCATGCTCATCTGGTAGCTGACTGAAAGCCAGGGACAGCTGATGCTGCACAGTGGGACAATGTGGACATTGCTCAGTAGCAGACATGCTAGAAAATGCAGAAAGATCCAAGGCTGGTTCTGTACTTCTTTGCAACAGCAGAATTATAGGAATATGTGAAAAACTGGGTGATCCCACCAGGATTTGAAAGCTCACATATATACCAAATATCAGATCCAATCTAATGTTTAAGCCACAGAAGCCCAAAATCCCCATGTTAAACCAGGTTTCGTTTTCAATAGTTCAGAATTTTTTTTTTTCATTTTGAAAACTATCCAAAAAAAAAAAAGTGTTCCCTTCACAGACTGAAAGGAGAAGTTTTCAACATGTTGAAAATTCAACAATCAGAGATTCAATGCCAGTCAAGGTTAGACTTGCAGCTAAATGTAAAATGCAGGACTGTGAGTTGGTTGTAAGTCCTCAAGTAAAAGTCTGAGAAGTTACAGTGAGCAGTTATTTAAACATTAGCTCAGTAGTAGTGAAAAAAAAAAAAAAAGAAAAAAAGAAATGAAAGGTTAGGAGCGTTGGAGCTGAAAAGGTAATGGTCAATACCTCAAAGACAAATGGCAGCTGGGTGCAAGGGACACTCCTCAGGGGCTACTGTGATGTTCAGCATCCTCATCAGTCCCTGACACACACAGAGAGTGTCACCAGCCTCACAGGTGACACCGCACTGTGGGAGCAGCTGGAAGGCAGGGGAAATCATCCCTGCCATTCAGGGACACATCAAAAACCTCAAGGAATGGGCCAACCTGAGCCCCATGAAGTTGAAAGACCCCATGCAAAAACACAGCCTAGGAAAGGTCTGACTTAGAAATCAGCTCTGGAATGGGCTTAGGGGTCAATTTGCCAGACTGGTGTGCATAAGCAAGGGTGAAGGCAGCAGGGAAAGGGAAGACATTCAGCACTTCAGAGGCTACACCTGGAGCACTGTGCTCTGCTGTTAAGAACTGGAATAGTCACGCAGAGTGTCTGTGGAATCTTTATCCCAAGAAATTTTGACTAATCAGATGGAGAATGTCCTGGATGGTCTGATCTAACTTTGAAGTCAGTCCAGCCTTGAGAATGAGGTTGCTTTGGATGGGTTCAGGTGTCCCTTCCAAATGAACTTCTGCAATTACATGCAAAGTGACAATGTTACAAATATTATTACTCCATTATAAATTCATTTACTTACTCCTCATTACAATGAGCCATTTGCCTCACAGTCTCAAAAGAGAGTATTTATTTTAGAACTAAAAATGTTTCCTTCCATATAGAAAATGCCTATATTAAATATTAGAACTCTTGAGCTTGAAAGACAGTGCTTACAGGATAGTATGAAGTTCATCACCATGAGTGGCATGAAAAAAGTAGATAGGGATAATTTGTTCACTGTTTCCTAATACAAGTATGAGAAACTACCAAAAAAAGCTAGAAAAACTAGGTTAGCATGCTTAAGTGAAGGGTAGGTAGTTAGACCATCAGCATTAACCAGTGCTGTCATTCTTATGATAATTTCCTACACAATCCCTAACCCTGTCATAGCCATACAAACATAGCTCTGTAACTTCTGAGTTTCAGCCATCTCTTAAAAGAATTAACTTTGTGGAACATTCCAGTAGTGCACACATATGCGTGGCAGCTGGATAGCTCACAAAGAATCTGAGGTACAAGCAGCATTTTCATTCCATGTTCTATGATATCAAACTATATACTTTATTGACACAAATGGTTTTATACAGCAGGAATACGTAGGAAATGTCAAACACCAGAAGGTGCAGCCACATGAATAAGCTTGATAGAGATATACTGATTTACATGTGACAGAGATATCTATCTGAGCCACAATTTAGATCAATAAACCCACCACTGCCTTACAGACTGCCACAGCAGGGAAAATCATGACAGAGGGTGTACCCTACAAACCCTTTAGATAAACAGATGATTAAACACATGAAGCAAGTCAAAATGATCACACTGAGTACTGGCTGTATGCAAGAACAAAGCTCATGTCATTGTGTTGATCTACAACTATTCCTGCTTTTATTTCACACCGTAATGTGATCAGGTGAGGTTGATTGTTTTAGATAAATAGACCCATCATCAACTAAAGATGCACTAATTCACTCAGTTTTATCTGTTCCAAAACTCTATTAATAATAAGTTCCAAAGGTCTGGGCCAGGTTGGATGGGGCTCTGAGCAGCCTGGTCTAGTGGAAGGTGTCCCAGCCCATGGCAAGGGATTGGAAGGAGATGATGTTTAAGGTCTCTTTCAACCCACACAGTTCTATTTCAACCCAAACAATTCTCTTTAAACCCAAACAATTTGTGAATTAGAAAGGACAGGGGGTGAAAGAGCAAAAGAATGTACCTAAAACGGGCCATTTTCAATTTAAGAATCTTACTAATCACCCTTGACCATCCCAGCAATTCAGACAATGAGTCTCACCCACTAAAAAAAAGTTTAAATGAGAGGTGCAAAATCTGCCACAGTTGTTTTAGATATGAGTTAGGGAGGCAATGTTTGCACTTCGCAGGAAAAAAAAAAAGTATTAAAACTTGTCCAGATGTTCACTGTTCTGCTTTAAGTGAGCAAAAGCTGCTACTAAGAATCAATCATAAGCCTGGAAACACCTTTATCTGTTAAAGGACTGACAACATAGACACAGTTGGGAGCTCAACAGGGAATTATTTCTTTGCTGTTGTTATATGGTAGCTATGGTTATGCCAGCACTTGCTTTTCAAGCACTCATGAGCCAGAGAATTACAATAGAATAATAAATATTTTCTCCAACCTGAGACTAAGCTCTGTTTTTGAGTCCTGTCTCTTCCAGCATTTCTGGACAAACATGTACCAAACTAGACAGTTATGCTTGTCTGAAAAGAAGATTTTTGCACTGAAAAGTTTTAAAATACTTTTATCTTGGGGAAAAAAAAATACAGTTCTGGCATGAAATAAGGCCCTTGGCAAAAGACAAGCCCATGGTTTGCTCTACTATCTTGTTAGCATTTCCAAAGAGAAGCCAGCAGTCTACTTAAGCTACTGAAATTTCTACAAGCACAGTAATTTTTTCTTCCCAAATCTTCCAAGAGGAATTCACAACCCAGGACAGACATAGAAATTTATAACTTGCAAAACAGACTCCTTTTTCCTTTTTTGTTTTCTTTTGTCTTTTAAACTACATGTGCAGACATGTGCATGAACTCTCATTTCCTCTCTGTCAAACCTGTGTGTTGTCTCAGATTTTAGTAAATCAAGTAAAGTTTGGCTTAATATGAATAATAGCATAACTTCTGAGCCAGATATTAATTGAATAAGTTGTAATAAGCTGTAAATATTCCTGAAAAATATACATATGAGAAGCAAATGGCAAGAATTTACATTTGCTGCATGTTCTCTTGGTTTGACTTCCACCCCAGTTTTGTATAACTAGGCATTGCAACAGAGCTGCAATAGCCTTGTGTAGTCAACTCTGCTTCTGCAATGCCATTTTGGTCCCCAGGTTATCACACAGGAGAAATAAACCACAGAGAAATAAAACACTATGCAAAACCCTCTGCTCTCCTCTTGAACTTTCTAAGAGGTGATAGAAAAGACCCTGTTGCATCTTTATCAAAACTGCAGTGAGAGGAATGGCTAAAGTAAACAGGAATCTTTGCTTTTGTTGTCATTGTTCTGTGTCTTTTTGCACAGTACAGGGACCTGTGTGACTTCTACTGGTTCACATGTGGGCTTGCTGCTCTTTCTCCTTGCCTACAGCTGCTACTTCTCTTTTTCTTTCCTCTGGTCTTAACTGTGACTCTGAGCAGTTCATGGAATTCCCAGCCAGGGCTGCAGTTTCTGACAATCATTAAAAAATTTGAAAGTGGACAAACATGTGTTTGTTGTGATCCCAGCATTAATGGGCTTTGAATTTCATTCACAATAGATAGGAGTAGGAACAGATAGCACCCAGCCATGCAATGCTACAGAAACTACAGGAATTCAGAGATAGAAGCCAAATTGATGCCACATACCTTTTGTCCAAGAAGGAAGTGGTGGTCCCTGGATGGACCAGGGCCAAACCATGCCCAGAATGTAGATGTCAGAGAGCTGGAATGCAGCTGCCTATTTCAGCAGAGAGCAGCTTCAAATTGGAAAAAGAGAAGGAGCACTGGGCTAGCAGTGACTGCAAGGCAGTTTAGAGGAGCAAATGCAGTCAGTTGTAAATCTGGCTGGAATACAGGGATGAAATGTCTTTGTGTTTGCAAAGAATGCCACAGGATCCTCAGGGACAGCTCCACTGGGGACCATGGGTTTGTCACCATATGGAAATGCAGTGAAGAAATGCACACATCATTATTTGCAGCCACAAAATGCAGTGATTTAGATGAGAAAATATTTACCTGGAAAACTAATAGTGACACACAAAAGCATAGTGTGTTTTCTTACACTAAATTTTTACTGAAGAGTTGGTTCATCACTGTATCAGTGGTCAAGGTTAAAATCTTACCTCTTCCCCAGGTCACCTTTCCTTGTGTTTTCTTTGTGTTTCAAAGTTGTTGACACAATATTCTGTGCAGAGGTTGGGAATTACAGAATCACATTTTTTGTGTTTTTCGCAACATGAAACAGCTTTACAACAAAGGTTACTTTTTATCTGTCTGCTACATTGCAGAAGAGGTAATGAGGACTGTCAAAAAAAAAATTTGATTTCCCCCATTCTCAATAATGATTTGTTACACATCCTTTTCTAGCATGAAATAATTCTGTGGAAAATAAAACGGGCATGAATCTTATTTGGGTTACAGAAAGGTCTGAATCATTTATAACTGAATTAATTGCTAGAAAGGCTTATGAGCAGCCAATTAGTAATATTTGTATTTGGATCTGCCAGTTGGCCCAGAACTGAAAACTAGTATTAGTTTTGACATAAAGACTGCAGTGTTCACAGATAAAAAAACATTCAATCAGAATCAAGAATATCCTTGAGAATTACTGTCATGAATGGAACACGCCTGATAACTGGCCAGATTATTCTACTAACCAAAACTGTCTAAGACATGATTCAACAACTACTGATACAAAAACTGAATCTGCATTCCTCATACAACATCCTGAACTCCTGATTCTTTTTTTGTCCTATAAAATCCTCAAAAAGTAGGGCGAAAAAATGGTGCCAAACCTACATTGGTGCTGTTAATTTGTGTCCATTGCATTTCCACTTTAGAGGACTTGGTTTTCCCCACTCGGTGTTCCACTTTCCCACAAGCAGTAAACAAATTTCAAACTAATTCAGATTATCTTGAGAACTGTGAGTAAATTCTGCAAATGGCCAGGTAACAAAAGCAATGCCTCTGGTGTCCCTCAGAAGCATCCTGTCCAAAAACTGGCAAGGTTTTCAGATGGAAACAAGGGCTGGGATGTGCCTGCAACAGGTTGCTTCCAGGAGAACAATATCACTGTTCTTTTTCTTCCCTCCTCATCCCCTTCTCCAGCAGAATGCAGCCCTGCAGAATGTGGGACCAGAGGAAATTCTGCCATTTCTGGAAAAGGGAGGTAATTCTCAGCTGATTCTGTGGCTGAGCAAGGACTGATCCCTGGGAACCCCACATTTCCTTTGACCATTTTAGTCTGACAAGGCTCAGCCCAAAATTAAATGTGAGAGGAGAAATAAAATCAAAGGGAAAGAAGAAGCATTGTCAAAAGAGTTCTGCACAGTCAGAAATGTGCATGTTAGGCAAGCATCTCTTCCAAGTTATTGTTGTGGCTCCTGGTCAGAATCTGTATTTTGGGAGTTTTGGCAATTTCTAAATTTCTCACTTAATAAAATAATTGCATAATACACCAAGGCACAATTCTGGGCTGTCCTCTGGCACTCACACTCATGGACTGTGTGCTTTTACTCTTTCTTGAATGATTTTTAACACTTAGCTGTATTTTAAATGTTTTCCATGTTCATTACTACAGACTCTGCTCTCTCGTAGGTTACAAACTTCAGGAGAAGTTGCATAGCCAAAGGGTTTTTTCAAAATTTCAAAGTAATATATTTTGCGCACGAAGAAAGCATTCATATTTTACTGAAGTAAATTACAATAAAATTATATATAATTAGAGCATAATCTAAAATATGTTTATACCGGTGAGAAATTCTGGAAAACGAAGACAGTAGAACATTGTGTAATGCTTAGAGGAGTATTTGAAAGCTTTTAAGTTAAGAATCATTTAAAACAGATTTTAATTAAGGATTTTCCTTTTTTATTACATATTAAGGTCTCTAAGAGCATAACTTCCATAAATAGTCAAGAATAAACTACATTCAGACCTACATATAAGCACATTTCTTGGCACAGACAAATGAAATCTGTGATTGCTGACATCTCTTTGAAGGAAGATTTTCTCTTTTTTTTTTCATCCCAGCCCTTGTTTTATTTATATGGCTCTGCACACTTTTTTATTTTTAATTATCCTAAGGAAAAGAAGGGGTGGAGGGAAACAGATCTTTGTTTTCCAACTGAGACAGTGAAATGCATTCCAAAGCTGCTTTTGTTTTTAATTTACAGAAGCCCTCATGTCTAATCTACTAAGCCAACAAATAATCTGTTTGCCAGGTTTTACATGAGAGTCGTGAAAAGTGCATGCAGTTGCTGACTTTATTCTTTTTTAGGATACAGATTCATTCTCTGCCATAAACTTGAAAAGATCTTTTTGGAGAACTTTCCACAATGAATTTATTTTTAACTATGCATTTTGTTTCCCAGGAGGTATTTCATTTTTACCCACTTACTTCAATATCTTTAGCTCTGTTTCTTAATGACAACTAAATTATATTGCTGCTTTATCTGAAAGATAAAATAGCAAATTCTGTGCCCTTGTTCATGAAAGCAGCTGTTTAAAAGTAAAAAAAAAAAAACAGAGTATTGAGAAATATGTTCCCCTCTGAAAAAAAAAAAAATTTACAGAGTAGATGACCACTCCCACATATTTCCATACATTAAAAAACCCCAACTTTTACATCCTTCAGTTCTTTCAGAATAACCCTACATCCTACATGTCCTAATATTGAAGGTGAATTTCAGTGTTTAAAAACTCAATGTATCCTGAGAGCCACCAGAACTTTGCAGGACAGTGACACAAAACTTGAAGTGTCTCTACACCTCTGTAAATGTCTTCTGAGAAATCTGTGTATGCAGGCGAGACAGAAACAGTGTTTGGCAGTGAGGAAATTTCTTCTCAAGTGGAGCAGTGCAGCACCACATTGGAATTAGCTCCCTGCTCTTCACTGGGGTACATCTCCTGCACCAGACAACTCTAATTCTGGCACAGTTGTACCAATGAACTTTTAGGGTGCAAAGAGCACTACAGAACCAGCTGCCAGCTCCCCAAAATTGAGTTCTGCTGGGATTTTGACAGGCAAGGCCATGGCTCAGAATTAATTTTGTTCCTCCAGAGATGTTCCCCCTCTTTCTCTTAAAGAATGCCTATATAACTTCAGATGGGCTGGAGCAAAGAAAATTAACAAAAAAGGGCATAAAAATCTTCAAACTGACATAAAACAATGGCTGAGATCTTTTTAACACACTAGGTATGTGAATAAAACTGTGAAAAAAGCACAGAAGTATTACTAACAATTTAATTGTTGCATCTTACATCTATATTGCTTGCAAATGCATCTAAGAAGGATGTTCAGAGTCCCAGCCCTTGAGAAGCAGTCAGTAACTTACATCTTAAAAAAATTATCCATATCTACCTGCTGGAGGTAAAAGGCTTTGGCCTCAGCTCTTACTGCAAAATTGTGAATATAGCTAAATTCAGCATTCTTAAGTTCAGAATAAAGGAATTTTTAGGCATTTCTTTTCATTTCTTCAAAGATACACTAGAAAACAGAGCTTTACAGTTAGTGTTGATTTTAGATACATTGCAGATTATCCATTTATTTGTATGGCCATGAATTCTCATTTCGTTCAAGGGGTTTGTTTTATCCAATACCTTTCATCTACTTAATTCATGTTGAGTTCTGTATCACTGTACAAATCAGCCTGCTTCTGGGCTAGTCAGAATATAAGGAGATTGGCTGTGCTAGTGAATTCGCAAATTAAGATTTTCATATTTGTACTTAAACCATCACAAAACATGCAGATTTTCAAATATTGCTAACCAACACCCTGGAAATTAAAAAAAATTATTTTTTTATTCTTAATTTATGCTTACAATTGACTTTTACTCAAATAGATTTATAACCGGCATTCACTAGTTCTTTCTTGCAGAACCATCAGTGCCTCTTCATAAAGTAACTCCTTTCTAAAACCTCTATCTCTCAAACACCTTCCTCAACTCTCTTGACTTGAAACAAGGACACACAAATCCCTCCTCAGCCCCACTTTTTTACTGTGGAGTAACTCAAATGCATGGCATTGCCCCCATTCCTAATAAGTGCTATTACTGACAGAACTTGTGTTGTCTCACAATTCCCTGTAATTTAAATCATTACATCTTTCTGCCAATCTAGTGTAATAAAATTATATGGAATAACTACAAGAATTTGATTTGCAGGGAAAAAAATTAGTTTTCTATCACATGCTGCTGCTAATGATGTATTTGACCGTGTTCAGCTGCTCCCAGGCCACATGTATAGCCAAAAAATTTAGGAAAGTAACGCAGACTTCCCCTTCCCTCCAGTGGCTCCTGGTCAGGCTACTGTGCCTTTCATTTAATTTTTTTTTTTAAATCTCCTGCCTTTACATACCCCTTGAGGCACACGCTCTCAAAAGTGAGAACCACTCAAATATAGTTTATGTTACCCCACAGAACACTATAAAGAGGCAAGAAAATTGTCAAGCAAGGTGACAAGATTCACACCAAAAAAATCATTTTGTAAACTCTCGGAGATGTTGTCACAACAAACCCAGAGGAAAAATTTTACTTCCTCAGCAGCCAATAATGGAGAAGGTGACAGGAGAGCAGAAAGAGAAAGTAAAGACTCCCACATGCACTTGGGATGCTTTTCAGATCCCCAGCTTTGTCTGCACTTGGGCTGCTAGATGATTTTTGATCAGCAGTCTCTATTGCCAGTGCAACTGTTCACTTCAATTCTGCCTGCTCCTTGATGGGCTGGGTACATTTTCACAGATGCTCTCAGCACACCTTAACTGCAATAATCATGTTGGAACTGTGCTTTTACTATAATACACCACAGGCCAGCTCTTCTGCACTGAGATGTCCAGTGCTGATGAACATGGCACAACTGCCTGAAATCAAACCCAGAAATTCCTTTCTTAAAATGTTTCTTAAGTGTTGCTTTGTAGGGAGTGATTATTCCCAAAATATTATGATAGGACACATGATGGAAAGAGTAAGTGCCCAAGAAAGTGGCAAATCGTGGTATGGACAGACAACTGCACTCTACAGCTAGCACAGCTCAGCAGTTTCCCCACTTACAGGGTGACTTGCATTATTGGATCACAGTGCACTTCTGATTCACTGCTACTGTAAATAAAAGTAGATTATTTTAACCAAGTTGCTAGTTTGAATCAAGATATTCTTATATGGAATACCTCTTATGTTGGAATTACAGTTTGAAGCACACACACAAGCAGTGAGCAGCAATCCCTTGAGCTGAGAAAACTCAGTTATTTGCCTCTCCCCATTCTCTATATTTCTACACCACTCATTGCAACCAGTGCTGGACCATGATTTCCACCATCCTAAAAGCTCGAACAGCTCCCCTATGTGCTTTACTCAAATAAACAGTAATGTGATATCAAATTTCCAGCTCTTAAGCTGATGTCCACAGCAGTCACTGGGACTAGATCAACAGCAGCTCCTGCTGGATGAGACTGAGGGGCAAAACCTGTGTCTGTGCTCAGCCTCCCCAGCTGCCCACACCTATTTATCCCCAGGGAACAACCAGAGCTTCCTCCCTCCTTGTGCACCAAATTCCCTTTGCTAGCAAAGTCCATGAGGGGACTGAGCCTTCTGGAATACAAACATAGCCAGCAGAACTTTGGAAAAAAATAGGCAATGTATTCAAGGTTTTGAGATTTTGACTGCCAGCTCAGGATGAAAACAAACACACAGAATCATAGAATGGCTTAGGTTGGAAGGGATCCTGAAGACCCTACAGTTCCATCCCCTCTGTCATGGGCAGGCACACTTTTCCCAAGAACAGATTGCTCAGAGCCCCATCCAGCCTGGCCTTGAACACCTCCAGGGATGAGCAATCCACCACTTCTCTGGGAAATCTCTTCCAGTGTCTCACCACCCTCACACCAAAGAATTTATTCCTAGCACCCAATCTAAAGCTACACACTTTTAGTTTGAAGCCATTCCCCTCTTGTCCTGTCACTGTGTGCCCTTGTAGAAAGTCCCTCTTCATCTTTCCTCTGGGTTTCCTTAAGGTACTGGAAGGCCACAGTTACCTTTTTTTAAAGCCTTCTGTCCATTCTTCCCTCAGGATAATTTTACAAATTCTCATCTCCCATGGAGTTTCCCTTAGATCAGATTTTAACCAATTGATCATGCTTTTATTATACTTTAAAACACAGACGTTATTGTGCAGGGACTTTTTCAGAAACATATTCTTAACATACTTGTATGAGAAGTTTCTTCATAGCAATTCAAGAATGTACAGCAGCTTGAAATCATGTTTGAAGCACAGGATGTACAGCATGTGGACAGTGGCAGGACAAACTCTTTCATTCTGCTCTCACTTGCTGCTCACCCACTCATGTTTTCAAATGCTGGTTTCTCCCCTGAAAGCTAAAATGCAAAAGACTCTTCTGAGAAGCTCCTGATTCTGCACACACTGTCAAATGTTCACCATCACCAGCAAGAGGTTGCTGAGGATCTCAGGATCTCCTACGTGAAAACTCATCCTGACTGAGTCAAAGAGCTGTCTTGCCTTGACTTGAACTGAAACCACCAAACTCTGAATAGGAACAAAAGGTTATGAAATGTTACCCTGGGTAGCGTCAAAGGGCCTAGAAAATTTGCAAATGAGGCAGATACTCTACAACACATCAGAAGGCAAACAGTGTGAGCTAAACAATATACACTGAAGAATCAGTCAGGTTCTCACAAATATTTTCCTAATTTTAAAATCAAAATATCTGCTGCCTTTTAAACTGTACAAAAGTTTTAGGGGCATGATGCTCTGTGACACTCGATGGGAAGCCAACTCTTTTTTTAGCTCAGATAAGAATGGTACTGCTGTGAAACCACTTTGTGGCCCATGTGAAAGCATTAAGCAAGGCAGAGAGAAATCAGTCTTCCTGCTTTTTGCACACCATTCTCATCAACAAAAGCATCTGGAGCTAGTCTGGTACTAAAATATGCTAATAGGGAGATCACACCACCTACATAGCACTAACTAAGTAGTTCTGCATCACATTTGTTTCAGAGCTGACAAAAAGAAGCCCCAGAAAAAGAAAAAAAAAAAAAAAGAAAGAAAAAAGATAACTTTAAAAACCCCAAAAACTAACCAACAAAAACAAACCCCAAAAAAACTACCCTGACACTTAAATTCCTCCTCCCTCAGTCACCAGCCACCACCTTGTCATTACAACTGCTTAGGAGAGTAGATCACTGAAGAGACCTTGCTTAAAACAGCTGGATTGAGACAGGGGTGGGGCATTTGGTTTGCTTGCTTCTTTCACTGAGGAGCAGCCCAATTTATAGCATGGTCACACAAAGATGCATTGACACAGCTTCAGAGGGCAAATCCTCCCTGGCAGCTGCCAGTGATGGGGTGATGACAACAGAGGACAAGGGAAGCCTGACTGACATCGTCTACCTGGACTGCTGAAAGGCCTTTGCCACAGCCACACACACCATCCTTATCTCCAAACTGGGCACGGATTTTGAAGACAGGATGTATATTGGATAAGGAATTGGCTGGATGGATGCAGAGCTGTGGTCAATGGCTCTGTGTTTAGGTGGAGGCCAGTGACAGGTGGTGCTCCCCAGGGCTTTGTCTTGGGACTGCTGCTCCTAAATATCTTTTTCAATGAAGAGCTGGAGCACCTTCTGTATGGGGACAGGCTGAGAGACCTGCTCAGCCTGGGCAAGAGGAAGGTTCCAGGATGACCTGGCAGCAAGCTTCCAGCACCTAAAGAGAGGCTACAAAAAATACAGAACAGAGGGACATGTAGCCGTAAGACAAGGGGGAGTTAAGCTGAAAGAGGAAAGGTTTGGATCAGATATTTGAAAGAAATTATTTTCCATGAAGGTAGGGAGGCATTCTAACAATTTGTCCTGAGAAGCTGTGGCTGCCCCATCCCTGGCAGTGCTCAAGGCCAGGTTGGATGAGACCCTGAGAAACCTGGTCTAGTGCAAGTGTCCCTGCTCATGGCAGGGGTTGGAACTGGATGATCTTTATGGTCCCTTCCAGCACCTATACAAGGAATTGTATCACATTTTCTAGAGATAAATACAAGGTAATTTATTTTTTTTCAGGACAGCCTGATACAGCCTGATACATGAAGGCTAGCCAGGCTGGTTTTCCAGGACCCCAAGCAGTCACTCTGTTAAAGCCAAAGAGCCTGTATGTTAATGACAGCAGAAAATACTGTGAATATAGTGAATTCCTGCTTTGCTCAGTCTTGGAGTGAAGATTACAGACCATGTGGTCAGAACTGAAAGGTATAAAATTGAGCACTCTCATAGCCAAATATTTAGTGGCCCTGAGCACTAACTCCAGTTAGTGGTGACACCCTGAAGTTCTTGCAGGGTGTGAGGATGTTTGTGTACATGAGCATGGAGAGAGGATGTGTGGGGTGTATTTTCCAGCCCCTCACGTATTCATACACCACATGTTTGAGAAACAGAGCCTGAAGAGCAACCAAAGGCTTGCTATATTCAGTGGAGAATAAAGGCTGCATGTTCAAATAGGCACTAACGTGAGTGGGTTGGTCAAATTTTCCCTACAGTTGTTTTATTCTGGGAACCTCACAATGGAGAAAAGAATTCTTTTGATATTCACATTTCAAAGAGCACACTTTTGTGAATATTTTCAATAGAAGATGATAGCAGTACTGATTTATACAGGTTGTGTATAAACCAACGCATGCATATGCACAAACATACATGCACAGCATATACATATGTATATGTAGAACTATCTGTAACAGAAGAGGAGATCCTTTCATTTTGCCTTTTGTGCTGCTCACTCCAGGAATCTACCCTTGATCTTGGCAGAACTGATAGTTTATAATGAATACTTCCCCAGCTTTCATGGCTGGCATCAAGGAAACACCTGGGAGTAAGATTTGTTCACAGTGGTTTTGTACATTTCCTTTTTAAACATAGTTACTGTTCTGTTTGCCTCTAATAAACATTTTTATTGTGTTTAAATATTTTATTGGTTTGGGAAAAACCAGAACAAATGAAAACAAATAAGTAAACAAGAGGGACTGCTGTGCTTCTGCAAGTGGAAAGAGATACTGAAAGGGTAAAGAAGGCCAAAGTCAGGAGATGTGCCATTGACTGTACTGCAGATTAGCTTCACCTGACATTTATCAGTGCCAAATATTCTCTTCAACTGCCTACATAGAAAGACAGATACAGGAAAATGGTGATCATTCTCAGGAAGGCCCCGACTTCTATTCAAAGTGCTTGCATGGTCCTCAGAATCATGGTATTTACTTTATAGTGTATTCATCTCAACAACAGCACTGTGAGATTCAGAATGTAATATTCTCACCTAACAGAAAGGAATTGATGCATTAAGAGCCCAAATCATCTACAAAGAATCCCACTAGAAATTTCTGGCAAAGCTCTAAGAATCTGACATACAAGATTTGAAGTACAGCCTAATATTTTGCATCAGTTTAATGAAACTGATATTAATCCCATAAATAATATTTTAAGCAGAATAAAATGCCAGATGTACAGAACAGTAAACAGAATATATGGAGTGGAGATTTAGAGACACAATACCCCATTCATTCTATTTTAAGGAACCAAGTCAGCACAGTCAGATAACATTCACATTCTGCATTGATGTGGTCAGACTTCCTTTGTCATTATGACATTCCTTACTCCTTCTTTTCTGTGAAGTTTTCTGATTGAGGTTTGAAATATCCTTGACTCTAGGTAGTAGACTTAAAACTGCCTATTCCAAGATTTAAATTATTTCCAGTAACAACTTCTGTTCTAAGAAAGTTATGGAGATTAGAAATCGAGCTAGCTGAAAAGGTGTGCTGTGTTTTAGGAGATCTCTTTTCCAAGATTTTGATTAGCTATGTAAACTGAATAGGGAAAAACCCCAAAATTGAACAATCTCAGAAAACCAAGAACATGTGCTTTGTTGATCAACTTAAATAGCAAACTTACAACCTAAATGAATACATGCAAGAAATACAATCACTCAACTGGGTCCTATTCCATCACTTTGATAAAGTTTTGGGGTAGAAACCAGTGAAGAGTAATTTTTCCATATAAAGATCAGCAGGAAGAGGCTATTTCAAGGACTCTGAAATGCTTACATGAAAGCCCTAGCACTTATGTAGGTAGTTTAAGAAAGCAACTGTAGAGTCTGTAAATCTCAATATTCCCCCATACTCTACTGCTCCAGCTGAGCATGGAGAGGAATAGCACTCCGTGGGATATTTTTCCTTCCTGTGATGCCCTGCATTTTAGTCTAGCACATCTCTGGAAAGAAGCTTCACTGGAAGTTCAATCAATTCCACAGCTTCAAATGTGTTTCAAAACCAGCACACATGAAAAGGGGAATAAAGGGGAGCTTCTAATTCTGTATCTTTATGAATACTTATGAAAATATGTGGATCAAAGCCTCTTCCTCTGCAAGTAAATTTCAAGCCTCCTGTAGGACTCAAAGGAAATATATTAGAACTCATTTTATATTTCAGTTAGCATAAAGCATGTATCCTTGCAGCAGGCTTTTTCCTAATTTGCAGGGATCTGCTTCAGAAACAGAGCAAAACAGACTAAACCAGACCTTTCTTGTGCTTCCCTTTTCAGGGATGTAGCTGGAATGCAAGCCATCTGTGTCATTCCCTCACAGCGAGCTCTAGCCTACCTTACACACATGAAATGTGCATTTAAAGGGGGAAATGACGCCAGGTTAGACATTACATCCTGAGCTCTCCCTGCTGAAACAAACATCAGCCAAGCTGGCACCTGCCAGCCCTTTTGACTGCAGAGTCATTGATCAAACTGAGCTCTTGTTCCAACAACTTCGGGTCACAACCCTTCCCAATCACTGCCATTTCTCCTGGAGGAGCATGTCAGTGTTCAGGGACAATGGAGAGGTTCCACTGTCAGTACTCAGCTGTACAGAGTGGACACAAACACTTCTGAGCCAAGATTCTCCTCCCAACCCCAGAGCTGCCCAGAACACAAGCAGTTGTGTTAGCACAGGGCAGCCCCTCTGCTGCCATGGCCATTCTCCTGAGTGATCTCCTCAGCACACCTCCTACACCATCCTTTGGCTTTCCTACTCCACACCTGTTCAGAAATTTGGGAGCAAAAGGACTTAAGTGTACAATGTTTGGTGTGCATACAGGAAAGAGGTGCAGTGGCTACTGAGGTTTGAGCTTCTGGGTGGAGTTCTATTTCCAGAGGCAGAAATGGTACCACAACTTGACAACACAGAAAAAAACAACAAAAAAAAAACCCAAATAAACAAACAAAAAAACCCAAACAAAAAAACAAACAAACAAACAAAAAACCCAACAAAAAACAAAAACAAACCCACCCCAGAAACACTGAGAATTCTTTCATGGGTGTTTGTCAGTAGCAAGAAGGAAATGAAGATGAAAGAAGGTAATTAACTGAGGCTGAAGAAACTTTCTCTGTTTAGAAGGAGGGGAATTTCTGCTGGTTAGGAAGAAGTTAGTTTTGAAAAACACCTGCACCCGTTGAACAATTACTGCAAAAGGAGAACAGAGCACTGAATTCTCTTAAGTGAGCACCTCTCAAGTTTGAAAACTTGCCAGGTCCCTGGAAAAAACAACTGCTACCAGCAGTTTTGTGTTCGCCCAAAAACCAGTGCATCTCTTATATTTACGCAAATATCCCACAGAACTCAAACCAGGGTAAGAACATTATTTGAATTTTGGTGCACATCAGTCCTTTTTATTTCCCCACATTCACATCTGAGAAGAGAGAAATAACTAGGTGGCATCTTAACAGAAAGGGAGTCACTTCCAGTTCTAGCACAGACCTGATGCACCATTTAAATAAGTGATTTAGTCTTTGAGTCTGCGTTCCCCAGTAGTAAAATCCAGACAACAATTAATTTATCCTGCTCTTCTACTTGTTTTTATGGGTCGTAAATGCTGAAGGGCAGGGGCCATCACTTACTATGGATCCATGCAAGGTCTAATGCAGTAGAGATCTGAACCCAGCAGATCCTTTAAGGACTATCTTGCGCTTGAAGTACATTCCAAAACATGCTCTTCCATACTAAATATGTCTCCAAGAGCTTATTGCAGTGAAAACTACATAGAGGTTCATCATAACCAAGTGTAATTTAGTGTCAGAAATGAAGGGGTCCAGAAAAGTATCTAGAGATAATTGGGTCTTTCCCTATACACACTACCAATAATGCAGCATGGTGGAGATAGAAGGGGAAATAAAAGCTACATCTGTCTTTGGTGAATAAATAATAGCCAAAAGCTACTAAGAAACCTCAGTTCTTCAGCCCTAAATTGTCTACAAAAAAAAGTTCCCATAAATTGGCATTAATGAAGAACAATCTTGCTTTGTGTGACAGGAAGAGCCACCTTTTCTAAGAGAGAAATACACCACAATCTGGAAATCCTATTAACAACATTAGAGTCCTGAACTTTAATGTATTAATGAATGGACGTGCACCCATGCTGTAATCATGGATTTCAGCACTGCCTTTGATGCTTCATTGGTCACAAAGCTCTTACAAAATGTTTGAAGTGTCTGGCTGTGTAATAATGATTTATAATTCTCTTGAACCAAAGCAAAATTTGCTAGTAAAAATCATTTTTGAAATAAAAAATAAATTGTGACTGGAGGGTCTGGGTTTGTTTCAAAAAGAGATCACCCACAAGCAGCAAATTATTTAAAAAGCCACTGGTTCTAGTGTTTTGAGATAGGGAACGTACAACTCAGAATTTCAAAGTAGTGTTAATTAAGATCAGTTTATTAAAATGTCAATCTTTTTAACCAAAAATTCTCCACCATGACTATGAGCTGCAAGTTCCTTTATGTTCAGCTTTTCATGAAGAAAATAATTTTTCCTCATTCTACACATTCAGCTTTATCCTTTTTCCTACTCTTACTTTTTTCTCCCATCTCTTGTTGTTGAGGTTTTCTTACATAAACAGTCTTTGTATGATTGTGAGATTACTGCTTTCCCCCTTCCCCTCTGCACTATCAGTAAGGTCTCTGAGTTACTTACACTAAAACAGCTGGAAAAAACCTTTAAAAATAATCTTAAAAGTTTCATGAATCTTCTTTCTTCTTTTTCAGCTCTGTCCAAGACTCACCAGAGTTAATGAAAAGAGTTTTACTTCAAAAAAATGTGTCTCAGGGCCATATTTGAAGTTAATTGCTTTGCTTTATTATCATGAGTGCTTCCATTCCAAGACTTTCCATTGCAAGGAAAAGAGTTGAACATGAATTAATCTGACAAGAAAAACCAGGAGTTGTATGTCCTTACCACTCAAAACAACTCTTTTGAAAAACATTGAGGAGAACCATCCAATATCTTAAAAAAAAAAAAAAAAATATATATATATATAGTAGCTTAAAAGAAAAGTAAATCTGCTCATGAAAAAGGAATGGACATGGTACAACTGGAGACATCCCTCTGTTCCTCTCAGAAACTTGGAGCGCTAACTGGGCAGGAAGAGCAAACAGGGCAGTCTCACTCTAGACCAAAATGACCCTGGAAATCAAACTGCATTAAATTCTTGTTTGAATAATGCTACCTTTTCCAACACATTTGTTGAAAGGAAGGATTCTATCCTGAGTTTCAGACTGATCTTAGACTTAGACGTTAATTCAATTGTGTTTCTTAAAATTATCCTCAATCACACATACCTCAAGCTGGAAATAAATACCTGGAGTTTTAGTTGCTAATTTTCTCACTGCTCCTTAAAGTTGTGGGCTTGTGATTTTAATATCTGTGATAAGCATTAGGCTTTTTTTGTTAATGCTTGCAAATAATTCCTTTTTTTTTTTTTTTAAATTTATTTCAAACTAAGATGTGTTTCTGAAGGAAATACTGCAAAGCAGAAACAAGCAGCAGTGCTTCTACCCCTGTCTACAGATGCAGGGCTGAATGAGCTCCAGAAGTCCAAGTGGAATATCAGGAGATTATCTGTGGCACAGCACAGCCAAAGGAATCCCTGTTCCCTGTCATTGTGAACAAGAGTGTTACACCTTCTGTCTTAGCTTGCCTATAAATTGTTGGAAAAGTGTGCTAGCATGCATCACCTAGAGAAAATGCTGCCAGGAGGAAAGCATTTCCTAAGACCTCACTAAGCAGAGACAGAAGGAAAACAGCTTTGCTCCTTGCCAGGATTCAGGATTATCACTCATGTTGGAGAAATACACTTAGTATGAACAGAGAAAACATCATCCTCTTACTCACTTTTGTCTTTTCTCCCTTGACTCTTTGCCTGAAGAAGCAGATGAAAGAACAAGCTCTCACTGCTTAGTCACAAGTTTATTTCCACCCCCTCCATCACCTACTCTTTCCACTTGTCATTAGCTCAAACCCTGAACCTGTCACACAGCTCCCTTGTGGGGACTGCACAAACTCGTTAGAGCCACAGGCTGACACTTGCCAGCTCCTCTTCCTATTATAAAACAGCACATGATACTTTGTGCTGGCAACAGGAGCCTTGCTGTTGGTCTTGGCAGAGCCCCATTCTCATCAACCAAAGGTGTGCTACAACTTACTAGGTGATGTTCTGCAATACAAAGGGGTTTCCCATTTTTTTCACCTGCAAATACAATTTTTTCACATCTGTGGAAAGGTGAGCTACAACATCCCTTTAAGCTTTTTCACCCAAAGGAATAGGAAGATTTAATGAAATCATAGCCAGACCTATCCCATCAATCAGTAGAACAGTGACTGATCCCACACTCTCTTAACCTCCCAAGATCTGATGTACAATTTGATACAGCAAACATCTTCCCAGTAAACCCCTCATACGTCAAGCCTTAAAGCAGGATATTAATATAACTTCTGGGGGAAGCTATGAAGAGCTATTTCTGGACAAATGAAGAAATCCTTTTAAGGGCTAAGGGAATAGTCTCACTCAGTGCTAATATACAGATTCCAACAGATTGCAAAGTTGTTTCCTGGTACAGCTACAACAATTTTTTCAACTATTGTTTTCAACAAATCAAATTTGAGTGGAGGGTCATCCTAAAAATCTCTTTTCTTTTTTATTTATACACAATGTTTAATATATTATATATATTTATATAAAATAAGATGGTATTTTATACAGTAATATAGCATTTTACATTCTATTATGCATATGTATATAATATTTAAATTATCTATTAACCATTGGGTACATTTACCTACAGATACAATATCATGGAGCAAAGCAGACTAGAGATGCTTATATCAAGTTCAGTCAGGACCTTAATACATCCTGTTTCCATCTAGAGGCAGATACATTTAAAAAGTGCACCCAATGTCTTCATAACCAGTTTGAGCTCATCCCCTTGGGCCTTAACTGATCTATACTATTTGTACATTTATGTAAAGTGGTTGGTGCTGTTCTAATGCTCCATACAGATTAAAATGTGCTTCTTTGGTATTTGTGGCAGACTTATTAAGGTGCAATAACTGTTTCCACACAAATTTCTGGCTTTAATCATGGATAAGCATCACAGCACAAGTTTCTACTCTGCTTTCCATGAAGGAACATAGACTCTGGTGATCACTGGTTGGTGCAAGGGAATTGTAAAGTGACAGAAGTCACCAGAAAAACAGTCTAGGATCCATCACTGCAAGGAAATATGGTTTTCATATTTCAATATGTCATGTAAGGAAAATGATATCCCGGATCATAAGTTGTTTAACTGCCTCATCCTCTTGACAGGCTGTGCTGGTTTTCTCCTGTAGAAGGAAGAATTGCCTTTCAGGTGATTTCTGCCAGGTTCCCCTGTATGGAGCCCCTGTTTGCTTGGGCATAGAGCAAATATTTTCATATCTGGTGACTTAGCTTCCACTCACTAAAGTAAACAGGGTTCTTTCCCAGGAGAAGTTAATTCCTTTAATTTTGAGCCTATACTATTATTGCACCCATTCCAAGGGGGGGTGGTTTTAGTGCAAGAAAGCAGCTATGCCTGGCAAAATGCCTTATTGATTCAAACTCCAAACCAAACCCCAAATAACGAGTCACCATTTGCAAAGTATGAACTACCTGTAAGTACATTGCCTAAAGTTTTTTCTGAAGGCAAACAAACAAAAAAACAAAAAAACCCAAGAAACCAACAACAAAAAACCAAACCCCAAAATAAACAACCCATCCAAACAAATAATACATCTAAAATCTACCAAAGACAAATGATGCAACATATCTCATTCTCACATTACTGGGGGGAAAAAACACAAACTAAACAAACCACATAAAAATCTGGCAAACACTACAACTAAGTTTTCTGGTGCTCTTTGCTGCCACTAAAGGTACGAAGTTCTATTGCTTGTCTTCCCAAAGGTTTCTTCATAATACAATACATTTTCGTTAGCTGTACCCGCCTTATAATCAATACTTGGCAAAAAATTTTAATAATTACTATAAAAAATATGTAATTTACTAATGAGATGTACTAACAGTTCTAAGCTATCTTATTGCAACTACCTGCAAGAGGCTATTTCCATTTGAAATGCCACAAACCTCCTGCCAGTCTAACAGTTGAGGAGCCTGTTTTCCAAAATTTGGACAGAGCACAATTAGATAATTTATTATTTAGAAAGTAAAACAACAAATCCAGAAATAAACTACTTGCTACAATGATCCAATTTGGCAGTATTTTAACATTACAAGAGGTTTACATGCCCATAATCTTGGTGTAAACATGAAGTTTTAAGTACCACTAACTTTTCCTTTGTTATTTCTGTAAATTTAAAAATATTTATCTGAATGTTATATATTAATACAAATTTATATGCATAAATATAATAATTTTATATATGTATACATAAATGTGTAATATTTATATGTCATGAGTATTATATATATGCTTATGTGCTTATAAATATGTAAACACACATCATTAATATGTTGGTTATGTAGAAAGAAAATGCAGTATCCAAATCCCTTCTGGTCCTGGTTTAGGCAGGATACTAGTTTTTAATCAAATTAATTAATATCAGAATAAAGGCAAAAGGAAATGGCTTCAAGTTGTGCCAGGGGAGGTTCAGGTTGGACATCAGGAAGAATTTCTTCACCATGAAAAGGTGGTTGAAGATTGGGATGTGCTGCCTTGGGAGGTGGTGGGATCATCATCCCTGGAAGGGTTCAAGAAGCAGCTGAAGGTGGCATTCAGTGCCATGGCCCAGTGCTCCTGGTGGTGCTCATACACAGGCTGTACTCCATCATCTTGGAGGTCTTCTCCACCCTTGATGAGTCTGTGATTCTAAGACCACTATAGTGGAGATATCCCTAATTCCAGTCAAGTACAGCACTGCCATGGCAATCTAAGAACTGTGGTATTTGTGGAGGCATGAAAGAACAAACCTGAATGAAATCAGATTTAAACACAAACCTTTTCCCCACAAATTTTCCAGTCAATTCAACAGGTTTTCCACAAGCAGAGTGGTGCTGTCTAAACAAAACAGAGATGACCTGGAGGTGCCTTAAAGGTGTTGATGTTTGGAAACCATCTATCACTTGTTTGAGCACAAAGAGACACAGCAAGCAGGGTATACTTATCTGAGAAGTGTAATGCAATTATTCATTGGTCAAGGAGTTTTGACCCCTCATTCCCCTATTCCTTTTAAGATTCCATCCCTTTCCATGCTGGCTTTTTCCATTCTAGAACCCTTGAGCTACTAATGACCCCCTCTCAACACTCATGGTTCTGCCTGTGTTTTTACCTTTCTTATTTCTTTGCAGATGTTTATCTGCTTTAGCAGCTGCAGTCCAGATTAAACAGCTGGACTGCAAGAGCTGGGCCCTGGCTCCTTGATGTGCAGGCAATTGAAACCACACATGCAGGGAAGCTTGCAGCTGGAGTTGCAGGCAGAGCACCCATCTCTCTGACAAGTCCAAGCCTCCTATGAAACAGTTTAAAATTTAACAGGGATCTAGATACCAACATCATGAAACTAGCTTCTTTCACAATGGTTTGTATGGTACAGTTAAATCCAAGGATTACAATGAAATAACCCAATGAAAAATCATGTATCTGACTTCTAAACCATCTTCCTTTATTGACCAAGAGTCCACTGCCTCTGGAAGCTGAGCAAAAGCCTCATTCTATAAACTGCATATTGCACCAATATTTTTCAGGGTTCATTTGGTTCACACTGTTTGTGGAGAACAATGCCATGTTGTAGATTTAAACCATTTCAAGAGCTTTTGATTTAATAGAAAAAAGGGGGGTTTGTTACATAACTAAGAGAATGAAGAGAGGGCAATGAAATTCAAGTGTGGGGCCAAAATCAATCCCAGACACAAACTGAATGAATGAAATGCTTCACTCACAAGTCCAGCCACAGTTAGCATCAATACATTACAGAATGTCAAACTGAGGACACACTAGACAAACCCCGTTTCTGTATGCATCTCTGAAAAATGAGAAAAATTTATTTCCCTTTCAAAACAGACGCTCTGAGTTACAGTACCTTAATATTCTTTTAACATTTAGAGATTCCCAGGTAGAATATATTGGCCTTACATAAGTCAAAGTATTATTCTATTATTTCCCATTTAACACCTAGTTAAACATTACTTAACCCACTGGCATGAACCCAGTACATCCCCATTAAGTTAAATATTGCTAGTGCACTATTGTTTAAATTAAGCACTAGTCTAAGCAGCAGTAAATGTCATTCACTGTCATTAGGGTAAATTGGTTCCCTGGGCAACATACCAGGAATGCAGGTGTCCTGATTACACGGGTCCTCATTAAATACAGTACACCATTCCTTCAGAAATGGAACTCAAGCTGATTGTGGCAGAAAAGGCTCCACTCCTCCCTCTTGCAGCGAGGGAGGATGCACAAACACAACCAGCAGAGCGTGCATGTGCCCACCTCCCTGCACAGCTCCCAGACCCCTGGGCAGAACAGTGTTTGCCAATTGTATCCTGGCTTAGGAGCAGACCCAGGGCACAGAAGAAGCTCTACCCAGATAGGGATCTAGGAGAGAACAAGGAGCTATTGAAGCCGGGCATCCTCCTGCAGACAGCTCTTTATGTGGCTGAAACCTCGCAGCAGATAAGGCTCTGCACAGATGGAAGTACTGCTCCTGTAGCAAATTGCGGGACCAGAGCTTGAGATGATAATCACCTGCTATTTATCAAAGATTGTGTCTTCTGTGAGGACCCTAGTATACCTCAGGGGGCTAAATAATAATGAGATATATCGTGTCTCACACACCTGAAGGATTGCAGATCAGCTATGATAACACATTCACATTCTTTCTGAAATTTTCAGTTACTAATATGACCAAATAGCCTAAAGAGTATTAGCTTAATAACCATAAAACCCCCACAGATTTACAAAAGTGTGCTACTTTTCTTTTCTTTTTAAAAGAAACAGAGGCTTTGATATACTAACTTAAGTATTTTTATTTCTGTTCAATGGGGGATTCATGCACTGGAAGAGTTAAGAAGTGATAGTAGTGCTGAGAGTCATCTGAACTGCTCCTGTTAGCAACTCCTTTATGGAGCTGAAAGACAGCTGGTGATCCTTGCCTTGGGGTTAGCAATTCAATATCTATTTCAGGGGGTTTTTTCTCGACAATGTGAACCCTATACATCATTTACATAATGCAACACACTCGCATTCTTCTGCTGGGCTTCAGAATTTAGATTAGCAACAGAAACATCAGTTACACTGGTTAAACAATATAGATGTCATCTATTAAAATATTAGTTTTACTCATTGTCCCAGTGCAACCTTTTAAAAAGAACATTTTCAGCCTGGAGATGCAGTTCCTTCCACACAGACCTTGCTAATAAAATTATATATAGGCTGAATGACATAGAGGTTTATTGATTCTACCTTCTATTGGTAGTGAAAAACAAAACATTTCATTCTATGAAACCTACAGCCAAGCAAGAACATGATGGTTTTAAAATGGGGCTATGCAATAAACACTGAAGATTCATATGGTAAGTATCCACTGTAGAAATTAAAATGAAAAACAAGGATGAAAGCATTTAGCAGGAATAAAGCATCACACGAGCACAGACTCTCTAGCTGAATGAATGTGTGCACATGCACGGAGGAGGAGCCTAGAAAAACTTCTGCATTTGTCGTTCCTGAGGCCCACAGAGCAGCAAGAACCATCTGGGACAGCAAAGTGATGCTCTACTCTGACTCTGTTTCCCTTAACTGGCAAGGCCAATAGGCAGCACATTTCTGACAAAAGTAGGGTCAAACTTACTAAAGAATTTACCTAAAATCAAGTATAGAGAGATTCTGAAGGGGACTGCTACAAGTAGGTTTCGATAAACTCCACTACACTTTGAGCAGATACATGGAAGTCATTCTGCTCAACTCCTAACACTGCTTGAGCTCCACCAAACCTATGCAGCAGAACCATAGAAAAATGGAAATATTTCCCAGTTTTGGATTTTCTTTCAGGCTTGAAAAAACATTACTTTTATTTATGAAAAGATTTGCCAGGAGACACATGAGCAACACACACCCAAGTTGTGGGTATGCAAAGATTGAGTGGGGAGTGACAAGTGAGTGCTACTGCAAAAGATCTTACAGGTTTTGCCAGTGTCTGAATGTGCAGGTGGATAGATGTTGGAAGAAACTCCATCTCCCCAGATGCTCAGGAATTCTGCTATTAATTTTAATATATCATCAATGGAATTGAGCATTGCCAAACACAAACATTTAGAAAGTTCAAGCCAGACCATTTTCAAATCATGAGGTTGAAACAGAAATAGTGAGATTTGAAATATACTCAATATACATTTCCTTACTGACCCTTTCCTTTCTAAGATTTACATCACATTCAGATCTCATTTTGAGGTATTCCAGGTAACAAGAAATAATTTAAAAAGGAGAGAAGCAGAGAGGGGGAAAAGCAAGCTTCTTTCCTCCAGGATTAGAGAAGTGAAATAAAGTAGTTAGATTTCAGTTTCTTATCTAATTTGAAGTAGTCCCTTTTCATTATTTTTTCATTTCCATCTATCTGTCTGATTGTAGGAAACTTCCCTGGATGACATTTTAATTTTTTTTGTTAATTTAATTTAGTTTTATTTCAAATCAGGTGTATAGAAAGTACCCAAGGTAACAAAGCAAAATCACAAGTGGTGTTGGCAGGCACAGCACTCCAACAAAATAAAATACAGTTGTACAAGACAGCTGCTGAAATCTAGTATGGAGCTGCAAAGTTTCCCTCATCCTGAAGCCACCCACTGCTCTGAAAGTTGCTTCCAAGGAGAGATGTGGTTGGAATTTTGACCCTTTGCATAAAAATCAGAAAGCTTCAGTACAAACCACAGAGTGTAAGACATGTCTTGAAAACATCCTAAAAGTTCAGTAACGACGCAGTTTCTCCCCACAGCAGAAATAACAATAATATTTGTAAAATGTGATAACATGAATAATATTGGTAGAATGTGATAACATGATTAATGTTGGTACAATGTGATAACATGATTAACTCACTAAGCAGAAATATTACTATAAATACAGAAGTAGCCTACAGCTTGAAACAGAATTTTAAGCTCAGATTTCTAGAAACAAACTTAGGTGAGAGCTTGCCAAAATAATCTCAGAAATTATTCTACCTAGTTAAACTAACTATAATTTAAACAAAAGATAGACAAAATAACAGCTATATAACATACCACATAATCTGAAATCAAATAAAATAAAGTACTGAAAGAACAGAAATGGGAAAAAGGA
The DNA here is from genome assembly GCF_009819885.2 of Catharus ustulatus. Taxonomy (NCBI): domain Eukaryota; kingdom Metazoa; phylum Chordata; class Aves; order Passeriformes; family Turdidae; genus Catharus; species Catharus ustulatus. Next base: position 50,763,156 of record NC_046226.1, on the reverse strand, counting down.
CAGAAAGATAAACACAGAAATGTGATTTCTCTAAATCAAGGGGAAAGATTAAAAAAATATAAATAGTTCCAGCACCCTCTTTGTCAGTAGTGTTGTGTTGCTGAAGTTGGATTCTCCCATGAAGTGCCTTAGCAGCAATGCATCAGCTCAGACACATTCAAACATGACTTTTTCAGACAAGTCAAAGAAGTGGTAAGGAAAAAGAATAGAAACACAATAAAATGCTATTTGGCGCTTCCACTGCTAAACACCAATTACTTTCGTGTGTGTGGAAAGGAATTCCCAGTTCCTTTGCCAAGGAGTCCGTCACAGTTTGATTAGAGGAGGGGGATATTTCCATCTGCCTTATTTCCATAACCACTCTGCCTACTTTCAGAAACTATGTGGAAGAGTTAAAAAAGACTACACGGAGTGAACGCAGTTCCAACCAAAGACAATCAATCTGCATGTTTGCTGTGAGCACAGTCAAATCGTTCCCCTCCCTGGGTGTTTTGGCGGTTTCTTTTCAGATGTGTTGTCCCTGAATTTCCTGCTGATCTAAAGAGGTGCTGAACATCTGATCTCAGTGTATTTCTGCCTTGATTTGCTTACACTGAAACCACACTGCATCCCACCAGGTGATACAAATTGCTCCCACTGTTTGGAGATCTATCACTTACAAATATCTCATTACGGAATGATTTTCCAATCATTCAGTGATTGATTCTGATCAGCAATCCTTGCAAACAGTGCAGATTTTACTGAACCTGAACATCCCTCTAAACAGCTACAATGACCTCCTCCTGCAACAAGACATCAATAATAATGGTCTGGGCTCTTATACACAACAGTCACCTGCTCTTTAACAGGGGCAGAACAAGACTCAGGGAAATAGCAAAGGAAGTCCAAGAGAAAGGGACTGGGTCTGGCCATAGATCCACAGAGGTGCCAGGACTAAATCTTGCACATGCTGAACATTTGGTCCTCACTCCCCATGTCCTGTCCAATAAACAGGGGCAGGGGGAGGCTTGTGGCTGGAACATCCTGCACTTTGGCCTGCCCCAGCTCTCACAAGAGAAAGCAGTTCTCTGTCCTGTGCTGAGGTCAGGGCTGGCACGGGGAGAATGAGGAAGCCGTAAATCACTCACCTCTTCCTAGTGCCAAGCAAACCACAGCAGAGCAGAGGGTTTGGACCCTTCTCCTCTGGTATTCCAGAAGGTCTACGCCCTGTCTTCCTCATTAAAGAAGCCTTGTTGCCTTCCCTGCCCCTTACCCAACCTTGGTGGTTGTACTCCACCACGCATGCTCTGAAACCCCTCCCTTACTCATCCAAACCCCAGCTTTGCTCATGGTTTGATGAGCTGAAACCTGGGAATCCAACCCTGTGCATGGCACAGTAAAGCTGCAGCTGAGAGACGAATAAATAAATAACTGCTGAGCTGCCAACAGAGACAAACCATGAGGCATTGTGTTTGCAGTATCACGCTGCATGTTTCGGTACTTGAAGTCCCACAGTATATACTCTACTGATCGATTTGCATACCCTATCGATCTCAAGGGTTGACTAATGCGTTTGATTTGTGGCACTTCTGCATAATTTTCTGATTAAGTTACTTATTTAACCTATTGACCTTTACTCTTAATTAAAGAGCCTATGTAGATGTTGAGCCGTAATCAACCTGCACGCGACTGAGTGGAATTTACATCTTGTGGAATTTACGCGCTCTTTGAGGCTTTACACTGACACTGTGTGGCATGCCATGGACATGTTTGCCCTTTGCAGTTCAACTCATGAGGAATCCTAGCAGTCAAACTTTACTTCCAAAAGTTTTCAAGTAAAATTCTCACAAGCATTTGATCTTAAAAAAAAAAAAATTACATTCACACGACAGAAACTCCTGCTTTAAAAGCTTAAAAGAGAAAGAGCAAGTTAAATCTGTGTTTAATTGTAATTGAGCCACTTGTATCTAATATTTGTTGAACAATCAAATCCAGTTCAGTTTTGGACCAGATCTCTATGGTGTACACCATCAACCCCTGTGTTGTACATACACTACAGGGCTCACTAATCAAAATTTTAAAGTTACAGTAGAACTAATTCTTTTTCACTATGTGAAATCCTAATTTGAGCAAATCATTTGGTGAAAAAAGAAAAACAAACAAACAGACAAACCAAAAAGGCACCAACCTTCCTCAACCCCTGCCAAGAAACCCACCAAAAGCCAACACACCACAGACGCTTTGTACTGCACCCTACTTGCTTAGATTGAAAAGTACAATTTAATTTTAATAATTTATGTCACTTGGTTGTTCCTACTACGTGTAATACTGTATTTTACTGATTCCCTGTAAAGCAGAGGACATCTCAATAATTCAGATGACAAACAAACTGCAACATTTTCTGCTTCTGGAAACCATTATGTCGATAGCCTGGAAAGTCACCAGTTTGACAGCAGATATTAACCAAGTATTTAGAAGCTGCAGTTACACCTTCCTTACAATTGCACATGCCTCATCTCTCCTTGCATATACCCCACCAGAGGGATAAAGATTAGATAAAATATGACAAGAAGATAATGTTCAGTAATCATTCTGAACCAAAAAGCATGACAGCGCTATGGCCCTTGAGACAATAAGCAACCAGAAAAAAAAAGTCATTTACTCAATTACTGATGGCTTTACGATCAAATTAGTGGTTAGATCCAAAGGATATAAGTCAAAAACTAACAGGCATAAATATAATAATACAAAACAAGTTGGTGAATTGAAGTTGAGTGGGTTGCACTCCATGTAGACTGAACAAAGCAGAAGACATTTCCAAAATAAATGAAACTAAACCTTTACCCTTTCTGCGCAGCTTCTTTCTTTCCAGTAGCACTCTACTTAGAAATCTGCAAGGAGGTGTGTTTGTGTACCATCTTAGTTCTCTTTTTATTTTTTTTATGCTCAGAAGCCTTTATTGGCTGGGAATTTTACTTTTACTTACCTTACTTCCATATGGACACCAGGAAAAACAAGCAATTTTTGAAAACAGCCAATAATTTTATATGACACTATTTAGGCTGCTGAAACACACAGACAAAAATCTTTCCTCAGAGAAGGGTGCCACTACACACTGTTAGCTACAAGTGTGTTAAAATTCATGGGGTGAAGTAAAAAAAATGGCAGAAGAGGTTTAACTCAGACCAAAGGAATCTCTACGTCCCTGAAATAGGTGCAATGAATCCATCAGAATTTTACAGAGAACGAATTCACCCCTAGATTAGACCCAGAAGAACACCAAAGCTATAACATGTGAACTTGCAACACAAACAGGATACCCATGGATCCTTATTACCACATGTGAATTCAGGGTAGAAATTTGTGAAAATCACTTTTGTTCACAGTATTCATTTTCTTCTCCTTTCTTTTACCTTCAACTTCACCCCTCATGTACACGCTTCATTTTGCCCTCTTAATTACATACTTACTTTCCCTAAGCTAGTTAGGATATTTTGTTTGTTGCATTGGCTCCATGTAACTTGCACAGTTCTAGTGTTGAATGATGCTGCTATCCAACTTTCTGCAGCAGCTTCTTTTTGCCTCCATTGCTCCACATATTTTCCAATATGCCTTGTCTGCTCTTGGAAAGAGAGGAAGACACAAACCCACCTTTGCCAAAGTGTGATTGAGGTGCACTGGAGAAAGAGTTCAGAATTAAAACTGAATTTAAGATTATCTGAATGAACACAAAAATGATCATGAGAGGGCCTTAAAGAGCAGTTATGATCCAGTGAGAAACCTGCAGACAAATTGAGGTGCAAGGGTCGTGTGGAACACATGCACCCTTGCTATTGGTGGGAACTGCTATGTTAGGAATGTGTTCCAGGGTAATCCAATGAGACTTATCAAAGGAAAATAGTGTCATTTGCTCACTTGGGCTAATTTTGATTGCTTCTTCCCTAAGCTCCACTGGAACAAGTATCAAAGTGAAGGCTTGCATTCCTTCCATTGTCAGTAATGGAACAGCTCCTGGTGGCTTTTTGCTAGCCGTGTGTGCAGGCAATAAGAGGCCTCCAAGTCAGCTAACAGAGTACATAAAAACCCTCCACATTTAAAATATTCAGCTTGCTCAACAAAGAATGCACCTTGATTAGTAGAGTCTATTAAATTTCACCTACTTAACTTTGCAGCTTGATTAGTGAAGTATGTGGCTTAATCAGCACAGCATGGAACTCATGACAACACGCACCTCCTAAAACTGAAACTGTTGGTAGGACCCAACAGAATCCCCAGCACGCGTCTCTGTGTAAAACATGCAAGGCAGAAGATTCAGAACGGGCTCCTAGGTCTGCAAATGAACAATTAGGAGCTCGGTTCCTGCAGCAGCCTCGTGGCTTTGTGAGGTGCAGGATGCAGGCTGTAAAGTTTCAGCTGTCCAGAGCAGTCAGGCAGCAGCCAGCCTCTGCCACTGCAAAACCAAGCAGCATCCTCACCAGCAATGCTGCTCCCTGTGACCACAGACCCCTCTGCTCATCCATGGCAACACACAGCCCAAATCCAGCTTTCAGTGTTAAACTGAAATATCTTTTCAGTATTTAATGAGACAGCATCATTGGCCATCCAAAACACAATTTCATTATCCCAGGCAAATTATGTAGAATACTTGAGGACAGCAAGCATGTCAGCAGTTGAGGTAAATTATCATTACAACTTTCACACTACCTAGATAAACATTAAAGCTGGGATCCAACTGTACACACATAGGATCTGGAGACACTTCAGGCAGAAACAAACTGGAGATTTTAAACTGCACTGAAGCTGAAGATTGTTCAGACACGGTGTATTGGCTTGGACTGCTTTGCTGTCTAGAAACAGGCTGGCATAATTAAGAAGTACCTTTACTTTTGATTGAATAGAACTATATGTTCTGTCCCTAGACTAAGAGGAATGCAGTCATAGCTGTGTCTTGCTGCAGCTACGACTCTACACAGAATATTCCTCAATGATCTCTCCCCTGCCCCTCCACAGTGGTTATCCTATATGCTGTGAACACGAGATGAACTCACACTGTTGTTATTTATGGTACAGATTATAAGACTGCTGCAGTTAATGGAAACATTGTGTGTTGTCTACAAAGGAGTTTTGCAGAGCACGTGGCATTTACCAGAGCATAAATCTTACCAACAGGGGTACCTGTACTCATATGATTCTTAACCCATGTCCTTCATTTTAGTTACTACACTCTCAATTAGAAAAATAAAAGCACATACGTATCCCAAACTCCCAGATACTCAGCTGTTTCTCAGCAGAACTGGATGCCATTCCCATCCCAGCAAACCTACAGCTATTAATAAGTAAGGTTTTGACCTGGCAATTTCTGCAACTCTTGGAAAAAATACAGTATCAAACTACAATTGTCAGGCAAATAAAATACAGAGATTCACACTTAGATATCCTTTGTACCAAAAAAAATCAAATCAAAATGAAAACAAAAACAAATGAATACACAAAAACAAACAAACAAAACCAAGGAAAACAATCAAAACAAATATACAATCCAAACCCAAGATGTATTATTTCTCATCCCTCTGAAAGTTTCACATTACTAAAGAAAACAAAGCATTGAACTTTGATTGTTGAGGTTTCCTCATAGCTCCCAGATAGAAAATATAAACACACAAAACCTCAGTTTTTCAGTTAAAAAGCCAGCCCTCAGGTAAGACTGCACAAATCCTGCAGCAAGCTCAACCACGCACCTAAAAACCCAGCTCAGTGCTGGAAATATGCCAGCATCGATTCAGACCTGCTTTTGAGAGGTGACACCAGTAGGAACAAGAAAGATAAAGACTTCACAGTTTCGGAACCAGGACTTCAGCGGTCAACACAAAAATCCAAAGGTTGATTTTCCCACTGCATCCTTTCTATCACAGCTTGCTAGACTGAGATTCACATTCTATCTTGTTTCTGGAAGTAGCTCAAAGTTGTATTTAGAAGTCCTGTGTTTGTGCATTAGTCACTGCATTAGGTCCACTTCAATGAAATTCCATAGGAAAAAGCTTCAGCATCCTCACACCATTTCACTTTAACCCTGTGCCAGCTGGTGGTACTGTCCCTGTTGTTCATTACTGGACATCTATGCCAATATTTCAGCCACAGTTCTCAGAAAAAGTAGCACAAACTTTTTATTTCCAAAGTGCTGACTATTTTAGACAGTCCAAAAAAGAGTAATGTTGTATTTTTAGTATCCATATTTTAATTAAAATTATTTTCTTATTGAACATTCTAATTGGAATAGCAAATTAAAATAAATGGCATTTTCACTTCCTAAAGTGTTCCACTGATCACTTCCTGGTATGATAAAGGCTGAGATGCTACATTTTCATTCTAGGAATTCAAGAAGAACTTTCAATAAACCTTCAATCTATTTGGTATTAGATTGAGTAGAGAAAGAAAATTCTTTAGATGTATTTTCTTACTGAACTCAAAACTCTACTGTCTACAGCATTCCCAGTTCAGAAGACTAAAAGCTTAGTGTAAAAATGTCAGTACTCTAACAAAGCAAAGTAATCCCCAGGACAGCTGTTTTAGTAGCTATGACTATAGATGAGAAGTTTTAACCTGTATTTTTAATCACACCCATTTTGCACCATGTCCTGTTCATAGCAATACAACTCAGTGAAGAGTCCCACTGTTCTTTTAATTTGGTAGCCAGAAGAGTTTACATAAATTTTTGGTCATTCTGAATGTTAAGGAAAACATTGTTGTAAAAAGATCAGTATAATAGCATCATTTGAAGTGCACTACTTCTCCTACTTGAAACATCAACAGTTGTTCCCTATCCATTCCTGAAATGACAGACACTAAACCAGATAGTATCTTATTAAATTCTTTTGAAATAAAGCATAATTATTAACTTATCAACCATATCTCTCTATTTTTACCATAGATGCAGAACTCTTTTACTAGATTTTACATCAATAACAGAAAAAAAATTAATCATGCTTAGTGGACATTCTGAATATAAAATTTATCTTGGGTATGTTGTTTGGCAATATTCTTTTCTTTTAACCTAGTGTCCAAGATGAAGCTTTGGAAAACGTAGCAAATTTCAGCAAGCTTCTCTTTACACAGTCCCTGGAAATCTGCTGCCTCTGTAAGCAATGTGCAGATGGCATTGTCATCCCTCAACTCAGGACTAATCAAGAGTTAGAGGTTATTGTGAGCACCCTTTTTCTGAAAATAGGTCCGAGTACAATTTAGAATTCCTATCAGCTAGGGAAGTGAAGACCAAACACAGCACTAAGATCAGCTCAGTTCTAAGGCAGAACTAAACCAAGAAACATCTACAAGTATTCCTTGGTTTGCTTCAATCTAATCTCTACCTCATTAGAAACCAACTAAACAAGCCCAAACTACAAACAAACAAACACCCCAACACACATTAAAAAATCCAATACCACATGTGGTGTATTTTAGCAAACCTTTCCTGACAGCAGTCACACAGGAGTCACAAGACAAGTAGCCAACATTACTGAACATCATCTAACCATGATAATTGCCTGGATACAGCAGAACAGGGGAGAGAAGGGAGCTGGGAAAGTGAGAAACAAGGGCTGATGACAACAGAAGCTTGGTTAGGAGCTCATGTAGATCCAAGATTTTTCAGATGTTTCCTCTCCCACAGGTACTTCCCATCCTTTTCAAGGGGAAAGCTGCAGTACCACAGAATCCACCATGTGGTGTCTGTTAGCAAATGTTGACTTTTTCATGGCAACTGGTGTAGGTACATCTAGATTGTGTATTTAAACATCACAGTTTTGTTTTCATTTCTTGCAAGAAGCATTTGACTGAGGTTAATGTTTTATATCAACAGAGTAAAAATAGCTAATTCTGGGCCCAAAGGTCATACACATCAGCACAACTTGAGTTCTGAAGTGCTTTTAACCTTGATTTTTCCTTGTATGCCAGGTCCTTTAAAATATACAACACATTTAACCCAGTCTCACAAGCAAAGGGGAAAAAAAAAAGAAACCAAAGATGTTTTCACTGTCTTCAGAAAGCCATAATCATTTGACAATCGGGGAGATCTGATTGTGTTTGAGACAGCACTTGCCAGGAAATACATGAGATAGATACAATTCACTTTAGAAAAAGGAATACAAATCAGAGCTATCAGCAGACAGGAAAAAAAAAAAAAAAAAAAAAAAAAAGAAAGAAAAAGACATCTTCCCCATCTGATTCATTAGATTTTTGGCACCCCAATTAAGTTCTGACAAGCTAGTATTCCAGGCACAGTAAAATATTGTTGTTCCACTAGGCTTGCTCCAATGTTTAGTCATAAGATCCATACAATAATAACAGAACAGTGGCCTATCTTGACCAACAGTACATTAGTTATTATCTGCAGCACAAACACCTACCACTTTATACTAACATTTTGGCAGTTAATCTAAACATAGCACTTAAAGCTACATCATAATTTTGAGATCTAACTGGGTCATTTTCCTTCCAGCTGGCACCAGTAAAAAGTATTTTATAACAAAAAAGTAAATGAAACTTTTTTACAAGGGGTTTTTTTTTTCCCCTGCTCTTTAATGGCAGGAGAACAAGTATGATTTCAAGCACACACGACACATTTTTCAAGGCCTGTTCGCCGTGATGCTGAGTGAGTGAATTACAATAAGATTTATTGTGCAGTGCTGGATGTCTGATTTTCCATCCACTGCTGGGAGCTTCAGTTGGAGGGAACTAACAGAGGCTGCTATTATGTACAGCCTGGTTCAAACTGTGGGTTTGGTGCAAGCTCTCAGGCACAGGAACTTACTGCACAAGCTGGCATGGAGAAAGTTGATGAAAAGAGGGGGGGGAAAAAAAAAAAGACTTTCTAAGTGGCTTCTTAAATATTTGGTAACCCATTCCTTCTACAAATTGCTTTGTGAGAAAGAAGGGAGATGGGTGAAGTCACAAGAGGTTTACCTGTAAAAATGGTGTCATAATGTATAGATATAAAACCAGGTAACTAATAACTTATTGCTATTGTAGCTGGATGCTCTGGTGACAAGAGCTCACCAGAAGTGTTCTCAGTATTTTACTTCCCCTATCTTTTTTTTTTTTTTTAATCTCATTTTTTCCCCCTTGTAGGTACTGGAAACAAAAGCCCCTCTTTAAACAACTACCCATAGACTTCTTTTCCTTACCCTCCTCTACCTTATTTTGGCTTTCTCAAATGTTCCACGTACACACCCAGCTAGCTGACCTGATATATAGCCCATGCAAAGTGAAGGTGGAGGGAGGAAATACTGGAAGGAAAAAATGAGAGGACAAAACCAGAGCAGACACAACAAGAAAAAAAAATCCTGGAGGAAAGAAAAGAAGTGAGACTATGGAGCTCAGGGCTGCCAGCAAGAAATTCATGAAGGATATGAGAGGTTAGCAGGGATGGAGAACTTGAAGGAAAGAAAATTTAGGAAGAAAAAAAAAAGAAGTGGGAATGGAAAAATCAGTTTGAATAATATAGTTGGAGGGTGCAACAACAGACTAAATGACTTATTCAGAGTAGAACTGGTATGTGTCTTACTAAGCCACAAACACAACATGGTTTTAATAGCTAAGCACCTCCTCTCAGATATGTAGTTGGAGACAAAGTCCACTGCCTCTTCCTCACTTCCTTGGGAACAGCTTGTCAGGGAACCTTCTTTACAGTCTGCTCCACAACTGGCATCAGAAAAGGCATTTTGCTTTAATGATTCAAATCAAGTGAAAAATAGCCAACAGGCCACAAACCTGATGCTCTTTCTCATGGGTTTGAAAGACTCATACCCAAACACAGTATGATGTCCCAAGTTTACAGTATAGAGTGATGAACTGGGAATAACACCTTTTCCTCTCTTTTGGTTTATATTAGGTACCGTTTACCACCCTCAAAAAATCTGCTTATACTGTAAAATTTGATGTCATCTTTTCAGTTTTCTCAAGGGGGCTGGGTCACTATCCAGAAGCTACAGTGCAGTTCCTTAGCCTCACACGGGATGGCACTGTTAAAATTAATCCTCACACCAAATCTCCCTTCCACTCTGACTCGTTGTGGGCAGCACATTCAAGGCTTTATTCCCCAGAATTGTATTCATCCCCCACAAACTGACATCACATTTTTTTTATGCCTGGGCACTCATTATATTTCTACTTTGTATCAAACATGGAAAACCAGTACCCATAAATGTATTAATGACATGTTGTGATTTTTTGAAGGTTTGGCAGCAGAGGGGAGAAATAAAGAGTTTGGGTGCAGCATTATATTGTGGTATTCCATTCTCTCCAGAGATCTATAATTTTATGCATGTTGAAAAAAATGTTAAGGAAACTTAATGTATGGAACATAAGGAACCAATTTTCTTCCTTAAGGAATAATAAAAAAATAAATTAAAAAAAAAACAAACAAAGTAAAACAAAAACACACCTTTGGGCTATAAACATTAAAAAACCATCATTCCAAATTAAAACATACAGCTAAATAGAATGCAGAATAGAAAGAGTAGGCAGAGTTAAGGAATAACTATTAATTTTTGTCTCTCTTCTCTTTGTAGTCACATGTCTCTTAAGTGTCACTCAAATGATTAGCACCCTGTAATTTTATGGCAATTTGACCATAAATTCTAAATATGAAAAACAGCAGATGGAGACTCCCTCATCCCACTGACTGAGTCAGAATACAGGACATCACAAAAGTTTTTATTGTTGTTAGCTAAATGCAGAGAGAGGACGTGGTCCAAAAAAGGCAGGTAAAGTACAGTTAGAGCCCACAATAAAGCTAAGTCTCCAAAACACAAGCTTTCTTCAGATTTCTGCTGTCACACCCTCGCCAAGAACCCCCTTCTGATCTCTAATCAAGAATCAGCTCAACCACAGGCAGGGTAGCAAGGGTGACCCTATAACTGTGGTGCAGAAAACAACCTGGTATTGTACAGCACCACACTGCTCTGTGCTGACACAGGAGCATGGCTCCAGAAACAGCATTTACCTGTAGGTGATATTTAAGAGGAAAACCCACACATACCCTTTCAGGGGCCTTGAGTACAACATACACATTGTGTGGCCTCTAGTCTGGAATGGCACATTATATAATGCAGTGCCAGACAGGTTTCTCAGCACTTAGGTTCAAAAACAAGCACTAGACATAGCACATCCTTGATGTCAGGGCCTTTTTTGGCCAGCAGGAAGGGGGTATGGAAACTCAGTGTTACTTAGAATGGCCATTAACATCTGTCCTTTGACAGCAGTGGGCTGGAACTGCATTTTCTTCAGGAGTATCTTTACCCAGTTTGGTATGAGAGCTAATGGCAACTGCAACCCTCTTCTCCACTTATTTCTCAGCTTAAGAAAATATCACATTATACTTGAGGATCAGAACTTCTACTCTCAGAAAAATTCCCTTGAAATGTCATCAGATACCTTTGAGAGATACTGATTTGGCACAAGAAATGCTAAGGAGGGCATAATTATATCAAGCATCCAATGTATTCACATCACCGGAGCAGGCAAATGGAGATAACCTCCAGTTTTACCACCCTTGTTTTCCACAGGCTGCTAACTCTATCCCTTCTCAGCCCTTTTTCTCCTTAATGGATGCTGTCACACTCAGGAAAACTGCCATCCCATGGCAGTGACACAAGGAAATCTGGCTGCACTCTTGTCTCTCTAGACTGCACAAGTTTTCCAAAAACTTCAAGTATCTTAAGGCTAAGACTTTCAAAGGAGCCTAAGAGAACTGGGTACCTCTAAACCCACTAGGTAGTTCTAAATCTATAACTTCTAAATATAAAATGCATATATCTCTATTTTCATGTCGGCCCTGAAAGATATTTAAGGTGGGAATTTTCCCTTTAATTTACTATTCTCAGGCTTGGTGCCTTATTTTTAGTGGGCACTATGAAAGATAACAGAAATTCCTCAGTCAAAGCCTTTCTGGGCACCAGGAATTTACCACTGTGGTGGCTTGGTAGGACTAGAATTTCTCTTAGCAGGCTTTCAATCTTCTTTCAGTCCCTCATGTTGTAAATTATTGTCTTCTTTCTTGGAAAATAAACCCAAAAACCCTGAGCATAAGAAGAATCCATCATTCAGAAATACAAGCAGATGAAATTCCTGATTAATATGAAATAAAAATCCCAAGATCCATTAGCCTAACAAGAACCCCATTTGCAGCTTAAAAAAAACAAACAAACAAAAGTGTGAGAAATTAAGCATCTGTTCCCACCAGCAGCAGTAAAAGCCAGGAGCAGGCTTGCACCCAGATAGCTACATTTTGGGTGCCAATATTCTATTAATTACATTAAAAATGGAAAAACAGAAACCCTTCTGCCTTCTTCATTTAGCTCACAACCACTTTTTCCCTATTTTTTCTAGAAAACGAGTGTTTTTCCATTTAAAAGGTGAGAGCCACTCTGTAGTTACAAGTGGTACTTTTTGACTTTCTTAATACAACCCTGTGGCTACAATTAACACAAGGGATAAATAGCAGATCAAATTAAGGTCTGATCCTGTTTCACTTATAGGTGCAATCCTCACAATAAATTACAGGTTAAGCTGTTGGAGGTAAATGAGGAGAGGTGGAAAGCATGCCTGAATTTTAAGTGTTCAGACATTGAAAGCACGTGTGAGAGAGAAGACAAGCAAATATCTAGACATAAAATTTGAAAACTTTAGGAAGCTTTAGTGATTATTCCAAATGCAGCATGTTTTGCACAAGGATTTAAGAAAAGGTAGGAAATTTGGGGGTTGTCTGTATGAGTTATTTAATGCTTACTTTTTTCCCCTCACTTGGGAATAACATTTTCAGAAAAGAAAAATAACATGGTTTTTCTTCTCATTATTTCAGAATGCTTTATGTTCATCTCAGAACCCCAGTGTCTTTGAAGTTTGGGGAATAAGGGAACACAGATTGTTCCCATGCCTGGTCTTATTGTTGTGGAAATCAACTACTTTACCCCATTAAAAATGAATAAACAACTGAACCAATTTGAAGTTCTTCACAACCTGTGATTTTTACAGGCATCTTAAGGCTACATATTGTCTGATCTATTCTGTTTGCAGTGCAGTCACAAACTCCTTGCAGTAAAAGAATCAAAACATTGCAAAAGAACTGTCTCTAGGCATGATCAGTCTAAGGATTTTCAGGGAGGGATTAATGAAGGAAGGCAGCTTTATGAATCATTGTCTGAGCCACCTAACATATAATATGAATCCTATGAATGTGTCTAGAAAAATCCTGTGCACTTATTGCCAAATGCTGAAGGAACTGTCCTCTTCCTATGACACCTCAGCTGGCTCTGAGGAGATACTCAGAACTTCAGAGAAGCAACCTGGCATTTAAAAAAACCCCCCCAAAAAACCCAAAAAAGATTTACCAGGTAATTTAAAATCATTCACTATCCTTTATACCATAAAGCGTTGACCAAAAAATAGATTTTTTAACTCCACTCACCCAAATTACAAAAAGACAGTCCCAGTGAGTTCTTCACCTTCTTCATCCCAGCACTTTCCAAACACCCTCTGCCCACTGAGGCTGCTCAGTTACACCAGAGATGATCTATTTGTTCTTTTCTTCATTAAACATTTGAGCACACTGTGAGGAAAATACAGGAATATGCTCAAAATCCTTATCTTTTCTTTCTACTGTAAGAAAGCCAGAAAAGAACAGTACACATTCTTAAGTAACTGTGACTTCTCCTCACCCCAGGCATGTTTATCCCAGAAAATCATGACTCCCTGTCACCTGGGGGCACTCAGCCCATCAGGTCCTTTGCACCAGGTGAGCAAGAACCAGTTGTGTGGTAGAGCCCAAAGGACAGGACCCACAGATATTCTGTTCACACTGGTAGCATGGGTGTCCTACTGAGGGTACACAGATCATTCCAAACTAATTCGTCTGCAGCAAAGGCTGAAATAGGAGAAAATGGAGACTGGGTCAAAATTTAAAGTTTCTCTGACCATATCTTTTCACTACTGAGTTACAAGAGGAAGAAAAACTGTGTTTTCCTGTCAACATCCTGAGGTCTTTTTGAAGGGACTTTTGCTTTCAGCATCACCCTGGGAATCACAGCTTTTGTTCTGTGCTCCTCCATCCCTTCCCAGTGACACAATCCCTCCTCAGCCTCTCCCAGGGGGTACCCACATCTCCAGCATCCAGCTCCAACACGCTCAGGTGTGATGCAGTAAATGCTGTAAACACGCCCTGCTCCCCCTCAGGTCACCCCCAACCCAGAATAATCCATTTGAGAGGGGCTGGAGGGCCCTTGAGGGATGGAATGTTGTGTTTGCCCCTTGTTCCTCTGCTGCTGCTGCACTGTGGGAGGACAAGGTGAAGAGCACAGAAGGAATAGGGGTGGGTTGGGAGTGCAGAGAGGAGCTGAGGGTCTGGAGGGGTGGCAGCCCTGTCCCAGCACAGGAGGGATGCCAGCAGCCCCTGCCCTCTGCCGTGGGCTGCACTAAGAACTGGCCATAATGACCAGCTCAGCAGTCTTCCCCACGGAGGGGTGGGAGCGGGATTTCCAAGAGTTTTATTAACTTTCTCATAATTTTGTAATTTTAGAGGGCCACCTTAAGTAACTGATGGATTGCAAGTACAGCAAATGAACATTAAACCATCTATCATAGAATAAAAGGGCCATTAATCTTTTAGGAACTATTGCACATTCACACATATACACAGAAGAAGGGAAGTGGTGCCATTCTTAGCACAGATTATTGCAGCTCAGCACAATAACATTATGTGACTATTCAAACTTATTCATTTTCCTTGAAATAAGACCTTTTTTTTTCCCCCTTAAAATAATCTAAAGCTGCTAGGATATTTTGTGCTTCCCTCCTGTAGCTGGTGTTACATAAATTCATAGCAGTGTTAGGGGAATTCTGCAGACTGTTCACAGTAAAGCTGATACAAATAAGATCATACAAACTAACTTTCCCTCACTTATTTCTTTCAACACATATTGTAGTTATCAGAACCAGAAGAACTTTCTAGTTGCTACAGTAACACTCCACAAAATAGGTATCTTGTACCTAAAGGTTTCTCCAAAAGCCCTTTCCTCTCAACACGTGGCAAAAGACTTGCATTTCTTTTTGGGTGGGTGGGTGGGTGGATTTGGGGGGATTTCTTTTTCCCTCTCCAGCACTTAGCCTTTGGTTTTCCAGCAGCTGCAGCTATTCTAGTGGAATTAACTAAATCTGCAATCAAGTGTGGATTTCCTGATGTCTGAATAAAAGATATTTCATTGTGATTGAGTAATTTGATCATTAAAATCTATGATCTCCAGATTTTCTGAATTAAGTCTGTTAAGTTTTAACCAGATCCTGCAAAAAATTGAGAGAAGTTTTTCATCCTGTGTATTTTGGATCATACAAGGCACTCGCAATTCAGTTGAACACAAACTGACTGCTTTCCCTGATTTTCTTCCATTAAAAAGAATAAATAGGGCTGTTGCAAAACTCCTTATCAAGGCTGTTCATTGGGATGCAAACTTCACTGATAATTTGCGCTCAGTCATTTCATCAGCCTGTGTTCCTGACCAGGAAAGGGCTGTACACATTAATAGCCCCACACAATTACTGTAAGTGCTGAGGAACACGAGAACGAGATGCAGATGTTGGCCAGGCTCAGATGCTCTCATTAGCTGTTATCTCCTGCTGAAACTGCTGAACAAAAACTGACTGGGCCAGGAGGACCAGGACTCTAATCCACTAAGACAGTTGCTGTGTTTTCAATTTTGTAACCTATTTGTGATTAATTAGTTGTGAACATACAGTAGCTAGAAAGAAATGATTAGCCATTATGGGGGCTTAGTGACAGAGATACCTTTCCACTTGGTGACTGTAGTGTCTTGCAGGCTGGGGTTCTGCTGCTTGGCTCTGGATCATAACAGAATATATCTATTTTCTGTTTTTGAAATACAATTCCCATGGCCTTGACTTAAAGCTTGGTCCTGCATCTGTAGTGTGAGGTACCTTACTCATGAAATTAAAGCTGGAAGTTGTGGAAGTAATGCAAGAGTCAGGGAGGTTTACATTTGATGTTTGCAAGCTTTGAGCACACATCCCATTTTTAAAACTTATATTAAAATGCCTGCCTGGTTTCTTCACACATCTTGATAGACCAGAAGAGTGGCAAAAAAAAAAAAAAAGACCCAAATAATCAATATGCTTTTCTTTTGTAATTTGATTATTTGAGGAACATTATTTAAAGCTGTAATAATAACCTTTTTTCCTACCCAATGATCCTTTGCTGATGAAATACAAGAACAACCAAAAGTCCAAGAGGTTTTAATACAAGTAGAGAAGCTTTTAAACTTTGTGGTGTCAAAGTGAATTAAATTGTCCCTAAGTAGCTCTTAATACCACTGACCACAGTGATTTCTACAGGGCAATTATGGTTTGCTGTGTCAGTCATCCAGCAGGCATTAATACAAAGCAGAACAGCTCTGAAGAAGTTTGTTATGGACTGTCATGTCAAGGAGCCCAATGCTAACCTTGATATTATTAGAACCTACTGAGGGTCAGATTCCAATTAATCCACAGATTTAACAGTCCTCTGCTGTAGTGGGTCTTGATACAATTAAGGAATAATAGATGACAGGAAGGACACTTCCTGGCAGGCAGTGACCGATGGCAGAATTCGAAGGGCCCTTAACCCAGCTGGTCATTAACTGCTCAGAGACACAACCTGGAGCTCATATTTTCTATTATAAACCATATATTAAAGATATAAATCAACTAGTACATTTTCCCCCTCCTCCCAGTCTGTATGAGCTGCTGCTGTTGGGCTACTGTGACAGCAGTCAGTGGCCACAGGAAAATGCCAGTGGGGAGGCAGACTTGTGCTGCACCTTGGAATCCTGAAAACCCCAAACTGCAGCCACCCTGAGGGCTGGTGAGCAGAGTTTGTGCTCAACCAGAAACATCTGAGAGCAGGAGAGTGGACCAGAGCAGCAGGGGCACCTCAGCTCTTGCATTCGTTGTCACTTGTTTGGTGTTTCCAGTGCAGCAAAGCCCTCCTGTGATGACTGGAATAACCATGGTAATTTAGAGCTTATTTATTACTCATCCAGCTCAGTGCTACCTTTCCCTTGTGGTGACCTGGTGCACACATTGTGTTATAAGCCAAATTTCTGAAGGCTCATTTGGGGTGACCAGACCAGCACAGGGAAGGCAGCGAGTTCTGCACAGCACCAGGAAAAGCAAATGTGCTGCCCTTGTTTTATGGATTAGCACCCAACACACTGCTTTGTCTAAAAGATTGCTGTACATGGGGAGACAGCCCCCTGTCCTGACAGTTTGTGTCTTGCTGCTGCAGGAAGCAGCTCAGTTTGCTTTTCACTGTACTTGTGTAACAATCAGCTGACAACATCAGTGTGTTCCAGATTACTGCTCAGTACAGCTGCAGATTCCAGTAAGAAAAAGGAGAAAAAAATCACATGGTAATAGGCATATGTGGGGAACAGAGGAAATGAATAGGATTAAATTGCACAAGTCAATATTTATGTATTTATCCCCTACAAGATGTTGGTCAGACTCCACATTACCATCCACTGCTGACTTTGAAGTATTCCACCACACAGATTCATAGTGCAGAATGTCATTTTTAGGAAGTTCATGTATGATGTTTTCTCCAAGGAAGAAAGGCTTCTCTCCCACTTGGATGTTTCAGGGTGGTTTGTGCACCAACTGCACCTTGACTGGAATCTGAAGTATTGTACAACCAAAAGGCTCTGTTATATTTCTGCTTCAGTACAGTACGCTTCAATGTAATTTATTATTTTCCTGTGAGAACCATCACTAATTGCTAAGTCAGAAACCAATCACAACACACCAATGGCAGCAGTCTACAGACACGGCAATATGGCAACTACAGGCTTGTTGTTTGACTTTGGTTAGTTTGTTTAAAGTTATGTGCAGCAGAAAAGGGGAAAGCAAAGAAAGAAGAGACACGAGAACTGTTTTGTCTCATTTCTTCTCACTAAAAATCCTTCTGAGATTATGTTGCTACCAACAGTACTTCCTGCACACAAAATTGACAGTATTCAATGTGTATTGTCAAATTAGGTTGGTTATCATGCATGTCTTTTACAGCATATGGTATTAACGGATTTCAGAGGCTGATAAATGCCTTCAATAAACCAGAAAGGCAAGGGCTAAACACAAGAGCTGTAAAATTCAGTCACTAAATTTACAGGAGGCCAGCTGAAGAGGCCTAGCTGCATTTTCCCATCATGGTCAGTCTTTAATACTAAATTCCAATAAATGAGGGGTGCATAGAAGAAGTCACACACACATCTCATAAAACAAAATTTATCTTTAATTTGTAAGTGTCAACAGCAGTACAAAAGATGGAGTGATGGTGAATAGATTAAGGGTAGAGAGGACAGTCTTGAGGTAAATGAGCATAAATAGGCAGTCTTATAGACACTCCCCTGAGGGGTCTAAACCCCTATCATGGCATATACTGTATCACCCAAGGATGACATGTTTAACATATCAGGAAAGCACCTTGTGCAAAAAAAAAAAAAAAAAAAAAAAAAAGAAAAAAACTCTTTTAAAAAATCCCTCCCACCCGAAACATGTAGGTAAGGTGCCAACGTACACCAGAACATACTGTATATGGACAGTGTCTTTCAATTTTGTCTTTTCCCTTGATAACTGAGGCAGAGGAGGAGAAGACTCTTAAAAGTACCACTGAAAGATTATTTAATATTTAATTTACCTCACGTCAATACTGCACAACAAAATCCAAGAAGTCTGTTTATGCAATGAAGCAGAGCTAAGAATAACTATTCTCTTTTTTAATCTGAGAACAGATTTTTTTCTTAAATCAATATCCTTAGCAAACTTTTTTCTTTCTTTTTTTTTTCTTTTTACTGTATCAAGAGGAGAGTGTGAGATGTGATGGCAACCTTTAAGTTCATTTAAAAACTTTACACTGGACTGTACAAGATTTTTTTTTTTTGATAAACTATTTACATTTTCAGACTTTAAAACATATTCAAAGCAGCAATAGACACTAGATTTTCCTCTAAACGCCCAAATAATTACCGGCCATGGGCCCAGGTAGGTACCTGCACTGTATATAGAATTTCTACAAAGAAAACCTGCCCATTAAGTAGCCAGTGGCTGTTAAACAAGCAGCCCTCGCCAGTAAGAGCTGCACCCAGGGTGTTGCTATAGGAATCAAAGCATAGTACCTTGACAAGAGAGTCTCAGTTGTCCCAACAGCTCTACACAAACTTTACAATTTGAAACAGCAGCTAGCATGTCAGTCCAGCATGTCAGTGAATTGTGCTGATTAAATTAACATAGAGTACAATCTCACAATATACATCACAAACAAATTACAATGTCAGGAAATAAGAGTTACAGTAAGATAAGTTATGTAGTAACAGCTTATAAGCTTGTCTTAATGTAATAAAAAAAATTTTACATGGGAAATACAATAATGAATGAACATAAATGCTAAGCATTCTAGTTTGCTACAAGCTGAAGAAGGGTACAAGAAAAAAAAAACAACATTGCTTTCTGGAAAGCAAAACACAAATGACAAAGGAAGACAAACGGAGAATGCACACTAGCAGGTCTGCAATGTGCAGCATACAAACAGTTAAATATTTGCACATTCCCCATACTCCAAGAGCACCAAGGACCTCACTTGTGGTTTTTAGAAAGCGGAAATTACAAAGCAAGCCATGTCACTAAGTTGCTTTATAGCTTTCATATTGCCATAAATACCAATTTGATAAGTTTTCCTTTAGCCCAGTTCACCCCACCCTACCCCTTTTTACCCAGCATGTGAAATCTTAGAATACTTCTTTGTCACCATTTCCAACAATTCTGATAGTTAAAAAAGGGCATGGGATTAAAATGAAATGGTTTTGCATATACATTGTCTTTTCCTTCTGTGGCAGGGCATTGCTACATATCAAAAATGTAGCTTGATCTGAGTAAAATCACAGATTTTAACGAGTTGTACCAAAAAAAAAAAAAAAGTTAAGAAGTTTTTTAAAAGGAAAAAGTGTTTTGTAAAGGATCAAATGAGGTCATGTAGTATTATTTTTTAAAAGAACATGCTTAAGTGCCAACTTGAATCTTAAAAAAGCATGCAAAACACCAAAGGGGTCTAAGCCCACTCATTAACTTCTCATAAAAACATGAAGAACTCTATCATACATCCTGCTGGCTGCATCTCCAGTGCAGTTGTTCTTACTGTGGCCCTGGCTCAGCAAAGTTCACCCCACTTAACACCAGCACTGGTCCTGGTGACCACCGTGGAAGCACTGACATGCTTCATATTAAGAAGGTAGGAAAGTGTTTTTCTGGGGGAGGATGGGGTCTACATCTTGTAGAAGGTTTTGCCGGGAGATGATTTTGAAATGCCATGCCTTTGATGTGGCTGAAAAAGAAAATCCAGAAAGCCAGCCCGGAGATTAGATGGCACTGGGATGTGGTTGTGTTGTGTTTATCCAAAGCAGAAGCTGCCCACAGCTGGCTGCTGAACACTTTGCACAGGGTAGTGTATTTATTGGGACTAATGCTGCTGTTGGGTTTGCATCTCCATCCCAGAGCCATCCCGTCTTTTCCCTCCCCCTGCCTCTCACTGCACCTGAGTACACTGATTTAGGAGCACATCAGGATCCTGGGAATGCTCAGCAGATGCTTTCACAAGCTCAATGGTGATGCCCAAACATACAGGCAGACCAGAATCTGGCCAGTTCTCCAGACTTGTTTCTGCATGTAAACCCTGGAAAGCCGTATGGTTTCCATTGGGACCTTTATCTTCCATTTTTATAAAGTAAGAAGTGAACTATTCTGGTTGGTATCAGACTGTTTGGGGAGTCTTCTTCTCTTGAATATAAGTATTTAATAATTTTCCAAAAGAAAATATATTGTATCTGTTAATTAAATAAACTGTTCACAGAGAAAATAGCATTACTATCTTAGTGCTCCTGAATGGAGTTATTTTTCCAGACAGTTTCTAAGGGGTCTCAAACACAAAGCTCAAGAAGCAATTCCATGAATCCTCTTCGTGTATGGTGTGAACAATTTCTCTGGTATTATAGCCTAATATGACAATAACATGATTAAATGAACATACAACATAAAGGTTTGATATGAATGAGTCTTGCCTATGTTGCAAGGGCCATTTTAATCTTTCAGGGATATGCTTTTGACTTCCAAATGCCATGCTTGTAAAGTAAAATTTCTCATTGGTTTTACTTGGATTCAGAAGACTGTGTTTCCCATCAAATGTAGCCAAAATTTGGCATGTTTCATGTATCAACTTTCTAAAAAAGAAGAAAGTATTCCCTGTTTGTGGAACATGCTATTAAAAATCAGAGAGAGCACAAGTGAGGCGTCTTGCTGTCCCAGCTACAGGTCCACAATACTGCGCTCACACTGCGGGTGTAAATTCAGCATCTACATGAGGTACAGTGACTTGTCAGCATTTAATATGGACCAACATACACTGATATAGAACAAAAGTAAATACATAACTTATACTTCACTAAGTATCCATGAACAAAAAATAAAATTCTATTTCCTATGTTATATTTACACAATTTTAAAAAAATCTAAAATGAGATGGTAAATTCATCAAAAACTTTGTTTTGAGCTCCGATTAATAAAGTAAAAATGTTGGGTTTCATCCTTATGATTGTCCTTCCTTGATTTCTACTGACATTTTAGAGCCAATGTCGGCTAATAAATAGAATAACACGCTCATAGGCACAATTCAGATTCAAATATGTTCCTCCCACTCCCCCAGCCAGTAAATGCAATTTCTACCAGCTGGTGATTCCTGAACAGCCAGTCATTTTCAAGAATGTGGCTTTAACATACAGAGCATCAGCACTGAGGCAGGGCTGGAGCTAAAACAAAGTGTTCATACATACATGTATTTTGCATAAATAAATGAAATAACAAGACATAAAAATGACTCAAATCCGGCAACTGTGAGGCAGGCCCACACGAGTCGAAACAGATGACTTTTGTTCATGTAGTTTTCGTACAACAGTTTCACATTAGTCAGAAGTGATAAAAAATACCATTTATATCCAGTGCTTATAACACTTACGAAACAACATCTGTGAGTGTGTGTTTTTTTTGTACTACAAGCAAAATCAAGTTTCAGTCCTAAAGAACAGTCCTTTGTTCTCCACAAGCCTGCAGAATATTATTTTGGCATGGTCATAAAATTTAAAAAAGAAAAAAAAAATTAACCAACTAATCTAAATGTTTGCCTTTGTGCAAAAAAAAAAATTACATAAAATACAATGCTAGCAATACAGCATTCTACCTATGCAACAAAACCAGGAAAAAAAGAGCAAGAGTGAAAGAAAGTGATGTGGGGGGAGGGAGAGATACTTCTAACTGGAGAATTATGTAAGACATTAATAAATAGTCTTTTTTTTTCTTTTTTCTTTTTTTTTTTTTTGGAAATAATTATGTCCTCCCCCCAATCTGAGCTGAATGTATTAAAACCAGTTCAAATTCCCAAGCTATTTTAAGAACAAAAAACCACTTTCTATCAGTACCTTAGCCAGCTTAAAGAGGACGCTCACCAGCTAATGACACAGCATATGCCTTTAAAGACTTGGCTAGACCAGTTTATTGCTTATTAGACATGGACTCAGAACACAGTTAAATAAATATTAAAAATATAACTTTTTTCTTTTTTTTTTTTTTTTTTGTTCCAAATTACAAAATGGTCAGAGAAATTTGACCATTGTGTTTCTATGCCATTATCTTTATAAATTGTCCTGTAAACTGAACAATCTTCTTTGTCTCAGGGGGTCGTTCTCTCACATAGAAACGTGATTCCTACAGTGGCAAAAATGGCTTTTTCTGGCAGAGCAGGTACCAGTGGGGCTGTGAGGAGGGCAGCTGCTCCTCCAAGCATCCTGCCACTGCAGCTCACAGGCGAGTCTGCAGGGCAGGATGTACGAGGACAGCCAGGATAACACTTCTGCTGTCCCAAGCAAAGCCTGTGCAGCTCCGTGAGAAGATGCTCCCAGATTTCCAGAGGAGCTGCTCTAGACCCATTGGTACTTCTCAGCCTGAGCCTGAATTTATCACCAGTGTGCTGAGCACAGCCAATTCCAAATAAAAGCTGAGGGAGTTGAGGAGCTTCAGCACAGTTATTCACCAGGCCTATTGGAACTATATATATATATATATATATATATATATATATATATATATATATATATATATATATGTATACTGTGATCTATTTGTGAACAGGAGTGGAGTATGAGGGGAAAAAGTAAAGGCAGTTTCTCCTCTGTCTTTGACATCCAATAGTTTCACAATCTTGGAATACCTCTCTTGCATATTTCCCAGAATTACCTCCAGTAATTGCATTTTTTCTAGAAGTAAAACAAACAGAAATTTTAGTTTCTTTAGCACCTTACATACAAAGATCCCAAAGCGCTTGGTGAGTCACATTCCCACATGACTAATATACATTAAATATTTTTGACGACCCATTTTCCCACCTTTGCAATTAGATATTTGAGTGGCCTTCCCTCCCCCACTTAGAGTCTCACAAACAAATCACTGCATAAATACTTAAGGTAGCACAGTTCCTTCAGGTGGCAGTACGAACATGATGTACAGAGCCACGATTTGCCACAGATTCCTCAGGTCCTAAAAATTCAGCATGGTGGACTGTAAAAGCAGTTTGGATTTTGCATCTGCTCTTGCTGTCTGAATGTAGAGGTTTATAATTATAAACACATTTTTAGGGGTATTTGTACTCTATGTACATATAAAAGTACTCACTTTATTTTGCAATACATATAGCAGAGTGTTTCCAAGTGCTCCTTGAACATACAGTGTTAGAGGAACAAGTGAATTTCTCACTCATAAAGGTCATGTTCATTTTAGTAGCAGGTGCACTTTTATTTTCATATACCTGTGTGATTTAGGGAAGGGGAAAGAAGAGGCTCTTTAAAATATCAATAAGGAATTGTAAGTGTAATGCCACCAACTGTACTTTTAAAAATAAATATTAAGTATTTGGACCCTTGACATTCTGGAATGAATAAATTATTTAAGAGAAAATGTGTTAAGACTGAATGCAAGGGTTAAAAGCAAAGGGGTAGAGAATGTAATCAGAGGTGGCCTCACACTGCTAAGACAGGCCCGTCCGTAGCTGGTGATCGCTCTTTTGTGCTTACTTAAAATTTCACACTAATGGCACATCAAGAGGCAAAAGCAATTGGGCACATGCACTATGGCAACCATGTTCACTAATTAAGAATATCCTGTCTCCAGATTCCTGAGTACTTTACCATATTCTGGAAAAAAAAATTAGGTTTTATATATAATTTTTTTTTTTTTAAGATGCCAAAGGATTGTCTAAGACTTTACAGTGTCTCCTTTAAGACTTTTTTGTTTAAATGTTAAGATTCAAAAGTTATGAAAAGTTTGGCACATCAGAAGGTCAACTATACATATGGAAAAAAAATGGAATTCAGAGACTATTTTTTAAAGACAAGCTATGATGCACAGGTGTGCACACTTGCGGACTTGTTCTGTTTCACAATATGAAATCTGCAGTTTTTGTTTTCTAAAATAATCCAGAATAAAAACACATTCACAACCTGTAGGCTGGCACAGCATACCTGAGTGAGAATGTAAAACCCCCATCTAAAACAGTAACTTAAACCTTTATCAGCATCCAAACGGAAAAAGACAAAAGGTAAGACTTGTAAGACAGCTATTGATTCATATAAGTTTTCAAGTCCTGATGTCTGATATTTATGTCTTCATCTAAATTAAAAAAACAAAACAAAAACAACAAAAAAAAGAAAACAAAACCCAAGTTCATGAAAAATTAGGGAAACAATCTGTCTCACACGATAAGAAACATTTAAGACCATTCTGCTGATGTAACTGTAGGAGCCACACATGCATGCAGGCTCTTTAAGAACTTTTGTTCAAAAAAACCCCAAAAAAACCCAAATGAGTCTGAGTACTTTAATTCTGCGAACACTCCTCAGTTGGCACTGACTGCCTCATGGGCTTCGTTTTCACTGCTATAGTCTGATTTGGGATCATCCTCATAGTCCTCGTACATTTCTATTTCATCCTCTCCGTTCATCATCTCGTTCCCAGGGAGGCTCCCGCTGTCCGTCTTCATGCCGTAAGTGCTCTGGATGACAGGGATGCTGGGCTCAGGGCTGGCAGAGGTGCTGGAGCAATCTGATGTCATCTGAGGGGACGGCGTGGTGGTGGCCATGGTAATAGCACCAGGGTAGACAACTCCTGTTCCCGTGGTGATTGGAATCTGGGGCTGCTGTCTGGAAGGGAAAAACAAGAGGGAAACGTCATTGCCTGTGTCTGAAGGAGGGAAAAACCTTCTGCAAGAGGAAAGAAAGGCAGGTGGTGTCCTAGAAAGGCTCCATGTGTTCCTCTGGGCTCACAGCCCTCTGTGGTATTGGTTCATTATCTCCCCCAAAGCACAACTGGGAAGTGTTGTCAGTCACTACCAGACATCCTTTCATATATTGTATGTGTTTATTTAAATCATAATACAAACTAACACTTGGACACAGACCATCAAAAGGCTTCAGGCACCCATGTGATGCCTGCCTGCTACCATAGACACCATGTACCCAAAATCTAAACCCTTAAACTCATGGCAAGAGCTTCTGTTGATGAGATTACCTAAAATGTCAGACAGAAACTGTAAATATCTCATTCACTGTGTAAGTGCCAGGTAGATTCCTACTTCACTCAGACATTCTTTTGACACTTGATTGCTGGCTTTTGATTTTTATTTGGATCCATCATCAGAATGCCATTTGCTTTTCAGGATTTTATGTGGAAGATGGGGGTTTTGAAGCAAAGCACTTGGTTAAAAAAAGAACAAATCTGCCCTGAAAGATGCTGATTTTGTATTGACTAGTTATTGAACACACATGCCTATTTGCATAATCTATTTAAAGAATCATTCATCTCAATGTATTCCCAACCTTCTTTAGAGCAATATTGATCCAGTAAGAGTGAACTATTATAAAATTTTAGCAGGACAAACATTTTCAGGTATCTTTGAATAGTCTAAGGACTCTGCACTGCGTCATCCTATGTTAAATTCAACATAGTCTCACAAATTCCTAATCACTGGATAAATCAATACAGAAAATAATGTTAAGCTTATTTTAAAAACCCTAAATGTTGAGTCTTTATTGTTCATTGATCAAACTCTGATTTTGATGAATATCACACTAGAGAGTTACAGGGAAGCTGCAGTCCTTCGAGTTTGGGTAGTGATACAGTGAAATCATGAACACCACTAAAATAGTTTAGTGCTAGCCTGACTCTTACAGCCTCTGCACAGCTTGAGAAATTCAAACATCTGTTGTGTAAGTCTTGTACACCTGGCTAGCAGCGAGCAAAAACGCAGTAATTCATTTGACACAGTCATTATACTCCTGTTTGCAAATGATGATTTGCAGATGATTTACAAACAGCTTGGGATTTTTCACTAAATTTTCACTTTTTAAATGGTCTGATAAATGTTCTGTGAAAACAATTTTCAGCCAATGTATTTGCTTGCAAGTGATTTTCTGCAAACATCTTTCAATACTTTATCCATAAAATTGAACACCTACCTCACAGGGGAACATTTCTGGTTTAGGATTGCATGTTTTCAGGAGTATAAACTATTACTGCTAAAACCCCACACATATCTCCTCCACAACAGAAAATGTTCACATTAATGAATGTTTCCACAAAGCAGAGGAAAAAGAAACCCACACATGGTCAACAGAAAAAAAATCTATGTAGTTGTCACCAGGCCATACACACTTAATTCTTTCTAATCTTCCCATCTAAAAATCTTTCACCAGTATTTCTCAGAATAAATAAATTCACAAAACAAAACATCACCAGTTGTTCATCAAAGAACACCATAATATCAATGCCAAATGATGCTTTGAGAAAAGTTTTCACAACTCCTGTAAGAGAAGTTGTTGAACCTACTCAAGGAATGATTGACTCGAAGCTGCTGCTGTGTTGCAGATGACATTAAGTATCAGAATACTAATATCCATGTCTACACCTCCCTTCCCCAAAAAGTTTGCATTTTTTCAGAAGCAAATTGCCTTTTTGCAAGCAGAAAGAGCAATTTTAAAAGTCTGCTTAAGACAATGCTGCGAGATATGCTGATGAAGTGATGGTATTCAGTGGCAAGGCCTAAAGGACAGAGAAATCTGGTATTTTTTCAAACACTTATCAAGTCAGCAAAATTCTTTTGCACATCCCCATTTCTGTGGGACTGGGTACACTTGTCCAAGTACCACCCATTTCAAAGTATACATGGAGAAGGTCATCTGAGCATAAAGCAGACAAATTTACAGAAGTACCTTTTACTTGGGAGCACACCAGACAAACATGTGGCAAGAGACTGAATGAATCTAATTGTCAAAGAACTTGATTGGTACAACAGGCAAGTTAAAAGCTTGCTGAATTTGTCATTCATAAATGCAGTCCTTTTTTACATGCTAAACAAAAATCAGACATGCTGTGCATGCCTGCTGCTGGCTGGGTAATAACTTTAAATTACCTATATCTCACTGTGGAACTGTAAACATGTGGTAACTGTACCACCTAATTGGAAAGGGTCTCAAATTGCTACCCATTTGCTAGCACTTAAACATGGGCACCTACACACCTCCAGTAACTGGACACCTACCTCTGATTTAATACCTGTTATTATTTAGAGCTGATCAGGTTGTCACTGTAAATTCTGCTCTAGTTGCTACATTACATCCCAGAAAGCCTTATTTTAAAATACCACAAATTACGTGGATATGTTACTAGAGATGAGTGTTATCATTTCCTAAGTAATTAAGTTCTTGGGGGGAGGAAAACAGCATTTGCTTAAATTCCCACTACTGTCCCTGAAAGGAAGAGTTGGAGTTTCTAACCTACAACCCTGGCCATTATGTTTTCTTATATTTGTAGATCTTGAAGCTATTCATGTTAATGGACTCTTTTATTACATTACATTCCACACATTTAATCATTGCCTCTAGCTAGAGTTATACCAATCACAGAACCTTGGAGGGGGGGAGATAAAAGCATACTTTACCTGCAAGCTACAGGTTACAATTCAGCTCAGTTGCACATGGAAGTTTTCTGCCTGTTAAGATTTCCAGAAAGCAACATTAATCTTCTGATCTCTTCAGATCCATGAGGAATGGTGGCACATCTCTACGCACCCTGGCTTCAAACCTCTCCTGTCTTCACCATCTCCTCTGACAAAGAAATCCTCATGTGGACAATTACTAGGGGTCACTCTCTGCTCTGCCAGCACTGATGATATGTCTGTCCACTCTGGGGCCAAAGATTTGGCAAAAATCATTGAAGTATATATAAAAATGGAAGCAACATGAAAATTCTTGGAAAAACTGACCTGCTCACAAATTTGTGGCATTAATATTCTTAGTATTTTTCTGGAGAATGTTCCTCTTTCGACTTTTGCCAAACCAGTTAAACATTTAAATTGGCAAATGACCATTGTTTTCTGATCCTTTCCCAGCCATTTTCTGACAGCTCTTTAAATGTCTGAAGCAAAAATTGATTGCATTAAGGAAAACGCTCATGTGTTACACACCCCTGAAACTTACATTCCCATAAGGAATGAAATAACAGTAAATCTCACAAAAGCACCCATTGTGTACTTGCTTTAAGTTCAAGCTACAGGAGTATAATATTACAGACTTTTTCAAAACCATAGCCTAGCAACATTGAGACTACGTGTGTACAGTAGTTATAAACACTATAAAGGCTTTATTCTAAACATCTTATGCTGGTAAAGCACAGAAAAAAAGTTACTGCTTACATCATTTTGCAGAGAAATGCACATAGCATATACTTCTATTTAGAGTGTATTAGACTGTAAAAATGACTGAGCAATGAATTATCTTTGTAAAACAAGGCAACAAAAGACAGACTAGACTTAAAATATCTGAATTTATGGTTTCTATATGATCCATTTGTTAGCTCACATTCATTTATGCATTACAAAAAACTGCTATTGAGGATAAATTGTAAATCACTTGAAGTCTGTTTTGGAGTAACTTATGCTGAAGGTACCATTCACAAGTTCCATTAATAATTTTACTATTAAAAATAACTCAATTATTTTAAAGACATAACTGGCTTCAGAATCAGCTTCCCCAAGATTGAAAGCAGCAATTTTTTAACATACTCTGCATTAAACATGAATTATTTCTGTATATTATCTCCCTCATTTGGAACAAAATTCATTCATGTGGGGATGCAATAGAAGTCCTACGCACACTGTAAGTTCCACTCTGTTCTTTAAAATACGTGGCAGTTCCCAGATTTTGGTCTATCAGATGTATAACAATTATCTGAAAACATTAATTTCCTGCCCAATTTATTCCAAGAAATCTTCACTCTCATTCAGTTCTTTGGAGGTTTTTCTTCAAAAATCAAAACAGAACCTGGCCATTCATTATTTTATTTCTCTATTTTATTTTAAATCCTGGCTAGCTTGTACACTGAGATTCTTTAAATTCCCTTTGAGCATCTTACCAAAGTTTATCAAAGACTGTGGTTCACTGAAGTGAGCAGTGTGAACCTTCTGCATCAAAAACGTTTGAGCCATGGAGAACTCCATATTTGAGGTGCAGGGTTGTACCCATAACAGATTTATCCTGTGTTAGCCAGTGGCTCACCTAAGGGAGTCTGACAGGAACTAACCTCTACTGGATTGCCTAAAACATAAATGTACATCTGGTATAAGAAAAATGCAAACACGATTATTAAAAAAAAAAAAAAATCTATTTTTTCTTGTTTTTTCCTATTTCCTTTAGCCACCTGTTCTGAATGTGTATCTGACTTTTCCCACATCTCCTACTTATCTTTTTATTGATGATATTTTCTTGCCATTTCAGCTCACCCTTTCCCAACTTAATTGGTTTGTACTTTAAAAAAATTTTTAAAAAGCAACACAAAAACCCCAGCAGTACTTCAAGCAGCATGAAGCACTTGGCACATTTCATTGGAGTCTATTTTGTACTTTTGTTCTCTATCTTCCACTGAAATATTTACTGTAAACACAGAGAATATTCAATCCGAAAAAGCACATTTGTCTCTTATTTCACTCTGAAAAGGAAACAGCATCTCAACTCTCACGTCTACAGTTCTGAAAGACGATTTATGTTGTTCCATCAAAACAGTGGAAAAATAATGGGGGTGTGAGGTCAGTTAGGAAATTGTTCCAGCTGATGCTTTATGTGATATTTATGTTAAACAGAGGGAAGAGTAAGTTTAAGAAGCTGATGGGCTCAGTTACTGTGTTTCACTTAGTTATAATCTTATTTGGAAGAAATGTTGCTTTTCACTAGTTAGTAAACTATTCTGCTGAGACAAATGATTCCATGTTTTATGTTTCAGCTCAAAAACCATGTTCCAGTCTGGTTTTTTCACTAATTTTACTTGGTGTCTTCCAATCTGTTTCTTTTAAATTATTCATAGAGGGAAAGGGGAATTTTGGATAACAGTGGGAAGTCACAAGAAAGTATGAAATAATTTTTTTTTAAATCCCAGCCTGTGATTCCTCAGGACTGTAATCTATATTCACATTGAACAGCAACATGGATCCCATTTCATCTTTATTGAATGCATCCATTAGACTTCATACTCCCTTTTCCATCACTTGCCCAACTAAAAGTCATTGGTTTTGGTAAAGTCCAGTGCACCATCATATAACTGCACAGAGGTAGTTTACTTTAAACTTCTTCAACGTGGATAGAACATGGTGAACTTAGCATAAATAGGAATTGGAAACAATCCTTTCAAAAAATGGTGACATTCTCATGTCCTCATGGTCACACACCAGTTTAGTTTTGAAGAGCTTTCAAAAGTATATATACTTTTAATAGAAACATCACTCTTTAGGTGCTTTTAGAAGTTTCTAAAATCCATCCTCCATATTCCCTCCCATTTAGCCATCACATTTAATGTGTAAAATGCTACTGCTTAATACTGTTTTGAATTAGCAAACAATTCTTAAACTGTTCAGACTGCTGTTTTGGCATTTCTTTTGCATTTCTTGTCTCCATGTGATTTGGTATGTCAATGTGCTTTGGAAGATGTAAGCTAGAATTTCGTTCCCTCAATTTGAATATAATTGGTGATGTTCTGTATAAATTCAGATTTCTCTTTAGAGTCCTATGTGCAATTTTGATGGGAGACTATTAGTAAACAATTTCCCTTAGACTGAAGAATAAAAAAACAATGTCATAACTATAGACTGGAAGGCTGTTTCAAGATATCAAAACCACTTCTATTTACTGATTGAAGAAAGAGCCCACATTGTTGCAGGCTGTACCACAAAATAATTGACTGCAACAGGAGTTCTGCATCTCAAGCCAAAAATGAGGGCACATAATCGACGTCAAGGTCAATTATCTGGTAGTGAAGGGCCCAACAAAAGGAGACTATTGTGATTAGAGAAATAAGCAGAACATTGTGAATTTGGAAAGGCTGGCACTGGAGACAGCTTTTAGACTCTTTGTAAATCACCAGAAACATTGTGTTAGAGCACTGAGCATCACAGATTAATTCATAAAAAAAAGAAAAAAAACAAACACAGGAGAAAGAAATCTGTTATGGTGCAGTTGTTTCACTGGACTTTTGTTATCTTTAGCTTGTAGATGTTTCACAGTGCTGCTTTCTCTGCTGAGCACTAGAGGAAATACCGCTAGAAACACACACAATGTTCTTAAAACTGTGCCAGGATCTTTTTGGGCCATATATTTTGAGTTATAAATCCACCCAGTCTATCTACGCGCTACTTGAAAGACTCTTTCTAAACTTATTTTTTAAAAAATTTTTACACACTCCTATATATAACAAAATTCCTAGTAGCTTCATACCATGATATCATTTATCCATGTGTGTTCTTCATGCAACTACTATTACTCCTCTCCCTTTCTCCCCTCTCCTGCCTCCTTATTCTACACAGGAATAATCTTTTGTGTTTTTCTCTTTGTTCTTTTCTTAATTTAGGAAATGATGCTGGAGTCATTACTAACCCAGAATGGATTAGCTTACTAAAAACTCACAAAAGACATGATTCAAACCTTTCAGGCTAATGGGAAACAACTTCTTTTGACTTTAAAGAATTCCACAATCAGTCTCATAATCAGCATTCAGTGGCAAGCTGATAGCTCCATATTCCATCTTATGTTTTTAATAAGGTCTTACCGGTTCAAATCCTTTCCTTCTAAACGACATTACTCAGTGACTTAAACAGATAAGTCTATTTGGTTTCAAACAGAGTGCTCTGTCTTGGAAAACAATTGCAACAATTGTACTCACCCTACGGTAAAAAACTGCCTCATCTCCTGTCTTCGAGACCTCATCAGCTGCTTGTATTCACCAATACGCAGTTTCTTCCCATCCACAATGCAGGTACGTTTTGGTCGAGGCTTGTATTTGTAATTAGGGTACTTTTCTAGGTGGATTTTACTTAGTCGTGCCTGCTCCTCGTAATAAGGTTGTTTCTCTTGATTTGACATGGACTTCCAGCGAGATCCTGGGGACACAAAATGTTGGTGAGTGCTCAAGTGAAGTGGGTTTAGCTTTACACACATGCAATTCAATGCGCCTTCTCGCCATAATAAATTTTAATTAAGTTTGTTAAATAAACTGATTTAAATTTACACAATTTGCACAACCTGAGACACCATAAAAGAAACCTGACTTTCAGATATTGCTGTAGACCAAGCATATGTAAATCTCTATTAAATAGGGTGCACTTAAAATCAATAGTTAAGTCTCAAAATCTCAGCCTTGTGCTGCAAAACAGACTACTTAATTTTTTACAATAAGAGCATTAATCTGTGAGTAATTCCATACCTCTGTAATACCACGCACAGTATGATGGTTAAGGAAAGTCTGCAGCCATACTCTCACTGTTAAAAGCCTAACACATTGCCTAGGGACACAGGCCTCTTTGATATTTTTATGAGAATTTGGTTTATACACTCCTGCTAATAGATATTAATAACTTGCTATGCAGCAGGAAAAAAGTATCAAACCTTATAAATTTCAGCAAAATTATGAACAATCCCTTGCTGTATGGGCGTCTTAAATTTACTGAACTTTTGATATAAGCTTGGCATAATACTGACACCTATTTTAAATCCTATTATGCATCTCATTTTCTGGACAGATGTAATAAGCACATAGAATCGAGAAAGTTACATTTTACAAACTCATGTTGGAAAGAAAAAAAAAGTGGAACAGAAAGCACACTGTAACTATATACACCACTTCAGGTACTGTAAACTCTCATTGAAAGCTGCACCAATAAAAAAGTTAAAAAATTAACACAGTGTACACAGGAAAAGGCAAAAGTATTCAGATCTCTTGTATTGTTTGTAAGGAGCTATCTAAACACTTGAATAGATACGGGAATAAGAAATGCAGAAAATAGCTTTTTGGTGTCTTTTAAATGAATAAAACGATTACAGCTGTGGTAAACGTGGGTGGAAGCTATTCTTTTACCCACATTTTTCATACATCAACAAATGGAAAAGTTGTATAAATATTATCCGTAGCCAGCAATATTCTGTGTCAGTTCTAATATTTCAGTCTCTTTTCTCATTGTCCTGGAAAAGTTGCACAGATATTATATGGACACAGACTTATTTGTGGCAGCGCAGATACTGACAGGTTAATTCCATGGTTAACAAACACTCAATTGCTGGCACTTCTGAAATATTTATGCTGGAAGTTTACATTTTAATGAATACAGTTACTATGCTCCTAATAGTTTTTTTCACAGAATGCACACAAATAATATAGATTCCCTACAGCTGCCAACACTGAAACAGTGAAGGTTTTATACAAAACTGAAAGGCTATTCATATAACTTACTTATGTAGTAGACAAAAATATGAGAACTACTAAGAAAGATTTTGGAAATTTTAGGACAAAGTAACATTTATTTCTATGTATTCTTGACTCTGATTGAACTACCATGCAACAAATTTTGCTAAGAATGTATTTGAACTCAGAGTTTACAATAAAATGATTACAGAAGAAACTTGATTTTTACTTTTATTTATTATGAGCTACATTTGGAATCTGTCTTTCACTTCAAAGACTCAAAAAGCAAATATAGGTTTTAACATTTCACCACTCATTCTCACGTATGTTTCTAATTCTCTGGAGGGGTCTTAAAAAGCAAATCAAAATTTCTCAAAAATGAGTCCATTTATTTGCACAATGGCAAAATAAAACCCATGGAATATTCCATGATCGTCCTAATAAATACAAATTAAATATTAACTATGGTGTTTTTAACCTAAGCAATATTTTAATTGCAGGCTTCTCATGGTTAGCTTTTTGAACATTGCAGTGTTTTGAACCAAACATCAATTTGGATGTATGGTTTGCATGTACAGGTCTTTTGAACTGTGCCAGGTTTCTCTTTGACATCGCACTGTCTGACATAAACCTCTGATTTTGATTTTTTACTTTTTTAACTTTATCCCAGTATTCACTCTAGCAAGTCCCATTTTGCATTCAGGTGATTTGTAGTTCAGGTGCATTCTAATGGGATCTTGCAATTATTGGGATTTTATCAGGACAATTTTATTGGGACACATTTTTGCAACATTTTGCAAAACGCTCCTTTTCAAGGCTACTAAGTTTTAAAGCATCTTGTGACTGCTGTTGAGAATAAAAAGTATCAGGGAAGGGGCAGAAAAGGAAAAGAAAGGGAATGAAAATTAAAAACCAAGACATGAATCTTCATTTGTGTAAGTTTCAGTAATTCCAATTTCGGTGAACATCTCCCAAAAAAAAAATAAAAATCCTGAAATTAGAGAAGTTCACAGAGCTGTGGGGTGGTTTGGGTTGGAAGGGACCATAGAGATCATACAGTTCCAACTCCCTGCACTGGACAGGGACACCTTTCACTATCCCAGGTTGCTCAGAGCCCCATCCAAGCTGGCCTTGAGCACTTCCAGGGATGGGGCATCTAGAGCAACCTGTGCCAGTGCCCCACCACCCTCAGAGCAAAGAATTCCCTCCACATATCTAACCCAAACCTGCCAACACAATTTGCAGCCCGTTGCCTCGCACTCACCGAGGATTTTGCTGATGTTGGAGTTGTGCATGTCGGGGAAGGCCTGGAGGATTTTCCGGCGCTCATCCTTGGCCCAGACCATGAAGGCGTTCATCGGCCGCTTGATGTGGGGCTCGCTGCTGGCGCGGCCCCGCGAGTCCCGGTAGACCCGGGCTTCAGCCACCGTGGCCCCTCCTGTTGGCCAACAATAATACTGCTGTAGTTTAGCGGCAGAGCCATTCACTGCTTTACTCCCTGGAACGTCAGGGCAGGAGGAAACAAGATGGATGCAAAACATTATTACGAGGGTTAGGAAAGCGCTTTCAGTGCTGTGCTTGTTTTAGCCTCTTTGGCTCGCTCTCTCTGCTGCCAGATCTATGAGACAGAGAGAGATGGGCCAGCCAGGGGTCTCAGTGTAACTGGCCAGGCTTGCCCATCTGAGACAACCCAACATCAAAGTGAAGAAACAAATTGCAGTGGTGTTTCTCCAATCAAGACATGGAGATTTGATAACGTTTCCATTTGGAGCCTTACCATAAGAGACATTCTCTGAATGCTCAATGAAACTCACATAAAAGTTATATTTGAGAATCCAAACTGATGTAGGCCTGTTGACACCAGCCACTGACAACGACTTTGCTGCTTGAGCATTTCATAAAATAATTAATTTTATTTATTTTGTTCTGCCAAATAATTTAGAAAATTACTTATACAGTGCACTAGTTACATGCTGCCATTTGTATGGATCAGATTATATTTGGAGCTGAGCATTTTAAAGTTGCATCTGCTTTGGTGGAATTTTAGATGTGTTTTGGAGCATTTGAACCACATGTATGTAATAAAACTGTCTGCCTCCAGCAGGTACACACACAGCACACTGGAGCCTCCAGAGTGGGAGACAAGCACTCCAGCTCCATGCCTGTAGTGTATCCCAGTGTCTTTATTTGCCATCAATTCAGCCTGTAATGCCAATCCTAACTGGGTTTTTGAATGCATCCAGCCCTGTTCCTGGACCACAAACAGCAAAGCCTCATGGGGGTTCAGATATCACAGAGCTGAGGTGTAGAACTAATCACTATGGGAAAAACAAAGCACCAAGGCATGCCTTTACTGGGAAAAAAATTCTGCAATTGTGATGATGATATGTTTTTAGAGTTATACCTTAGCTATAAAGAAAGCAGAAAGGGTTTACAGTGGGAGAGTGACATGGACTTCATCAAACCGGTCATATAATTTAATACCGAGAAAAGGCAAGATACTTGACAACAAATTAGTACAGCAATGGGCTTTCCTGGTTTTTTATAAACTATTACAGCTACCAACATGAATTTCTATGCCAAATAATATAAGATTAATTCTTTACAGTAAGTAAAACAAAACTGCAGTTTTACTGAATACAGGCACAAGTTTTTAGCTGTGCAAGAATCAACTTTCCTAATTCAGAGTGAAAGCATTATATAAGTATACCTTTTTAAAAATTCTATATAGGAAACACATTTGCATGAAAAAGGGGCCCTAAAATAGAGGGTGCATAACTAATACACTACCTTTTTGCCACCAGGTCCACAGTACATTAATTTCATTTAAAACGCACTGACCATACAGGATAAATTGATTTTGCTTTATATGGTGTTGACAGCCATGTTTATTGTGCAGTGAAATGTAGTGTAGTTTCAAGCTGACTATATCCATCAACACAGGGCAATATGCTGACTACTGGGCCAGATGAAGACATACATTACCCTGAGAGCAAAACACTCATTCGCATACAGCGGTGTCTTCTCCTGAGGATCACCCTGGTGATTTATGATGCCTCCAATGCCATTACTTTACAACCGACACCAATTTGGCAATTTGTATACTAACACGCGTGCACATAAAAGAAGACAGGTTTGTGGCAAATGTGAGCTGCAAAACTGTTTTTACACTGTTCTAGGTTAAGCACAGTGCCACAGGTGTTCTGCATTTACAGGAGGCTGCGGTCATCTTTTTCCTGCAAAAGGGAAGAGCAGTTTTGCAGTGACCTGCAGGTAGGACCACTTGAGGGGGGTGAATGGTTAATGAGGCTCTGTCTATTGTTGCCAGAAGTCTTGGACCACAAACATATCAAAGATACCATATTTTTAAAGAGGTTGTATTTATTTAGAAACTGCAATAAGTTGCAAACATAGTTAAGTCAACATGGAAATATTTATTGAGACAAAGAGCTAGATAATGTGAAAAAAGTAAAACGTAGCATGTAACACCTGTTCTATCCTTTAAGATAATGTAATAAACATATGTTACTAGGATGTGGGCCACAAGGAAACTGGTGACAAAAAAATTAAACTATCATTTATGCAAAAGTTATAATTTGTTATTCAGCTGCTCTACTCACAGCACAGGAAAGACCTATCTGAATCCATAGGATATCTTTCCAGCTTTTACTTTCCCAAAGGTACTTATTCACTAGAGCTAAGGAAGAGTTTGTCTTTAGTCCTTTCTAACACAATTTTTGATTTTTCAGTCCTAATGCAGGTAAAGAGTACTTTTACTGGGAGCAAGATTATAAGATTATAATCTGGGTATAATCTAGACAGAATGAAAATAAACAAATAAAGAAAAAAGAGAAATTTAAAAAAAGGAGGCAGAAAAGCACAATAACTTATCTGTTGTCAAAGAAAGGTTATGTTAGAAAACAATTGTTATTTGGAGTAATAAATTACAACCATCCCAAGAAGGTCAACTCTGGCTGCATCCACTTTCTGCAAGTCCATACTTGAAGGACTTGAAAAAGCAGCCAAAGAGTTGATGTTCTTTGAGCTTGATCTCTGGGGAAATATTTGCAAGCTGACCTATAGGCCATCGCAAAAGCACTTGCAAAATGAATTTCTGCAAATAACTACAGCAATATAATCTTCATGCTCTTCTGTCTCAGAACCATAGAATTATATTCAGCATGTAAAACATTACAATAAAATGCAGCATGGGATTCCATGGGGGAAGTCAGAAGGTCTCAGTACATTTTTAGATTAGCAATGAGGTGCTAATGACACAAATACACATGTGCTCATGAAATTTTACAAGCTGAAACACGTAAGAACAAGCTTTCAAGATGGCTGTTCTTAGGTACATCATCCTGTCATGCAGATACTTTGACTTTCTTGTGCCCCATCAAAACAATTTCAACAGATTTAACAAAGTAGGGGGTTTTTTCCTAATTTGATAATTATAGCTATACTGATGGAGGTTCAAAGACATCCAACATTTTTAAAGAAAATGTACATGCAAGTGCAAATAAGTAGGTGTTTTAAATCTTTCTGAAAATATTTTCAGGAAATTCTAATAACTAATAAACCTAAAATAACAGATAAAATGGATATGTACGACCAGTGAAGAGCAAGACAAGAAGGAATTGGTAATTGTCTCTCTGTGGCAACTAATGCTCATACTGCAATCACAGGAGGAGGGATTTACAGAATTAAGAACCGGGTCAGAATCTGTAATTATTGCAAAAGCAGTACAGTTTGGCTGCCCTGGTGGCTTAGTTGGCAAAGAACTCTATATTTTGGCTTAAAGACAGGGGCTGTCCTCAAAGTGACACTTTTAGCCCTGAATGTGTTCACTGCCTTACTTCCTAGATCCTTAGCATTTGCTAAACTTGTCATAACCTTAATGATTTAAAAGTAAAAATCAGATTAAAGAAGAGTGATCCTTTTTTGGGGATATATGGCACACCCCTCTGTGAAAGCTGGATTCCACACGGCTCTAGGGGCAATACTGAGGCAAAGAATGCCACAGAATAAACCTAAAAATGCTGCAGCTTCCTTAAATGATTTCCAACAATAGTTCCATTTCTAAAGAGCTCTCTAATCAGAGAATATTTGAAAGATAAAATAATCTGATCATCAAGATAGATAACCATCCTCATGTGAAATAAATGTTAAGAAACATAAAATAACAATAGTTACATTGTTTATTTATTTATTCTGGCCTTTATCTGAGTTTCTTACATTGACTAATGACATCAATTTTAGGACAGGCATCACCCCTCAGCAGGCTTCCTGAAATCTTGACCACATTAAGGTTAATGATCCTGTCTTTACTGGGATGTGGGTTTACTTTTACTTCACTGTGGGTTTTTGCACATCATCTACAACAAAACCTGAGACTGGGCCTTTACACATTACCAGAAAACAAACAATAATAGATGGGATAGAGAGGAGCAAAAACAAAAGGCTGAGAAAAAAGGTGAGGAAAAGGGGGAAAAGAAGTGACAGCAAAAAGAAAGAGATTTTTATCAGTCACCCTGTTATTCCTTAATTACTCTTCACACTATGGCCATTGATTCATGTTTGAAGTGATACATTTCCCCTGACTTCTCCCCAGATAATGAATCTGGCTAACCTAGAGCATATACTGCAGATCATGTTCCATGGACACACACCAGGACAGGATAGACAGAGATAAAGACAATCTTTCTAGGTTCCTGGTATGAAAATGGCTGGTTAGCATTAAAGCTCCTATCATCGGTTATTCATTAAGCTGAGGTGACATATTTACCCAGTTTGGAAAAGACTGATTGTGACCTCCAAAATATCTGGCTCTGTCTGTGGTAATGCAACTAGCACTGCAGAGATCAGAACCTGATAAACATGCAAACAGGAGTCACTTCTACTGCAAGAGATGGGTTACTCATAAACATGGACATGACATGAAAACAAGGAGAAGGAAAAACTGTCTTGGCAGTTCCCTGTGTTGCTCTTAACCTGATTTTCTACAGACAAATGCAGCCTCTGTGAAACATATAGTGGTATTTAAAATCAAATAGAAAAGGACAAATATGGAAAGAACAGAATGGAAAGAACAGCTTTGGCAAACTTAGAACAAAAGTAGCCATTTAACTAATATTTTGGGTTATCAATTTTAGGGAAAGTTACAAGAATTACAACTGCTTCACTGTAATCTCAGTGACATGTGGAAGTTGTAGAGTAGCATTTATCTGTTTTGCCCTTTGCCTGCCTCTTATTTCTTCATCTCCAACACCATTCAGATTTTATCATTCTTTATTATCAGCAAGGGAGGCAACATAAACGGATATCCCATGAACTATTGTCTTTACTGGCATGTCTTGTCATCACTGGCAAGATACCCACTTGGAAACACGGCTAGGTTGGAACAGGGGTGGCACAAATGTTCTGTTTGTCAGGCGGCTTTTGTTCCAAACAAATATTATTCAGCTGCAATTTGAGCATTGAGCATTTCCCACAGGCTGCATGTCAGTGAATGAATGGGGAGCAAAACTGGGAAAGCCACAAGCAATTCATGAAACACTGCAATATTTAAATGGCCTCTGAATTTTTTCACCTGCAAGGGTTCTGAAATGCTCTAAGTAGATACTAAGAGGTGGGAATAGACTGAGGCACAGGTTAGCTACATCCAAGAAACACTTCTCTTTTTCCTGCTAAGAGACTCCATTCTCTTTCAAACATCAACAAGAAGAACCAACCGGGAATTCCCCAAGGTCAGCTCTGAGGAAACATAAACCTCTAATTCAATAACTCTGCTACTGCACTGAAAAAAGGCCTTATTATTGCAACATCCATATGGAGTCAATTGGACATTAATGACTAATCAATCCCTCCCCTTTCTATTCTACTTATAGTGTCACAAGCCATGTTTAGATTAGCCCATTTCCTGCTTAGGATCGCTCAAGATGTCTTTTGTTCTTTCAGGGCTGGCCTGATGGAGGCAGCTTAAACAAACACACGACCCAAGTGGTGCAGGAGTTATAAACTGCCATATGTGA
The DNA here is from genome assembly GCF_009819885.2 of Catharus ustulatus. Lineage (NCBI taxonomy): Eukaryota > Metazoa > Chordata > Aves > Passeriformes > Turdidae > Catharus > Catharus ustulatus. The sequence goes on along the minus strand of NC_046226.1, from coordinate 50,722,243 downwards.
ATGAACAAAGGGGCCATACTAAAGCCTTTTGTGGTATTTGTTAATGTTTTTCATCTGAGTTTAAAAAGACCTAATGACTTTGTGGTGAGCTGATGCATGTGGCTCGTGGCTTTGCAAAATGAAGGAAATTCTAGCCAGTTATATATCAGCATATATTTTCCAGAGTGCCTTGTTTTCAGTTTTGGTGGCAGCGGGTTTACTTTTTTTAGTACATTTGTTTTACATATGCAAGCAAAATACTTAATCTCAATTAAAACACAGCACCAGTTTTCACAGCCATACTCACAACCTGCATATACATCTTTCCCCATTTGAAAGTCTCAAGCTAAAATTAAGAGTGGGATATCTGCTGCGTGTGAAATCAAAGCAAACTGTTCTCAGCTCCACCAGTTTGCTCGCCAGTGTTTAAAGCTGAATTGTTTGCTGTGCCCTAATAAATACCAAAACATAATTCTAAATAAGCTGCTAGCACATCCATGCTCCACAGCCAGCCATGCCCAAATCTGTGCTGTTCATATGAATTAAAACTGCTAAATGCAGCTACTTGCTTGATGGCTTACACAAACAGTTTAGATTTCTTGACCACATTCTATGGCAAAGCTAACCCTCGTGGAAACTTGGCATGGACTGTAGCTAAAACAATAGAATAATGCTTTAAATTACATGGGATATTAACTGAATTAATTAGGGCTTGACTTCAGCTCCTGGTGGCTGATGTAGTCACACATGTGCTCTAACATAAGAGTTACTCTGTGAAGATCCATGAAACATCTATACAGAAATTGGGATGAAGAAGCAGCCTCTACTATAAATTTGGGGAGGTGTTTAAGTGTCATCATATTTTTCAATCATGTGCCACTTGCAGACTTCAAGACCCTTCACAGATAATTAATTAAATGCTAACAACCCCATTCTGACATTAATGTTATTGATAGAAAAGAAATATGAATCATATTTAAGTTGAAAGTTTTTCAGCCTAAGTGATGATGCCAGAAGTAAGGGATTGCCAGTCATCAGATCTAACAACAATCTACATTATACTATCCACAAATATTGTTATTGTTTCCCTTTGACATTTTATTTCATACTCAACTGAGGAAAATAGAGGCCCACAGAAAGGAAAATCATGGATGAAACAGCCTAGTCCAAAAGAAAAAATACTAAAAATTATTGTTAGGTATCTGACAAGATCTATGGATTTGATTTTATTTTCCAGAAAAAACAGCTGGTCTACCAGCTAAGCAATTATTGTTACTATATTAATCATATTCAAAGTCAAAGCAATACAAAGAAGAATGTACTAATCTATTTAACATTAAAATGTTTCATTAAAAGTAACAGCCTTACTGCCAGTGTAGCTGTTATTCACATCATTTCAAATTTCTCATGACATGAGTGTCACCTAGAACATCCAGAAAACACATTAATTTAAAACACAGGGTCTAATTCTGCAGTCTTCAGTCATCCCTAAAAGCTTTTTTGTTGAAAAAGTCCTGTTTGAACAAGGGCCATAGTGATCCATTCATACTTCAGTCAATGCTTTGTTTTGTTTTAAGATGGAGGAATGACAGATGGGAATTAAGGACAGAGAAAGAAGGCAGTCTGACTTCATATTTGATGGATGTATTGTTCAAGGTGTGGCTGAACACTGTTCATTGCTTGCTCACGTGCTCTTTGCCAAAACAATGATTTTTAAAAGCCTAAGTACAATGCAGCTTGTAAAAGGGAATTATGTTTAACAATGGGAGAGGGTTTTACGAAACCACCTCCCTCAAATTACGTGATATTAAGAAATGCAGAATACTTAGCAAAACATTCTAAAATGGGTTGCAGCCACTGCTTGAGTGACCCATTTCCTGCATTCAATCTTCAACAATTTGTCACTTTCTGAATGATGCAACATCATTCTTTGTATCAATATAACTAATTCCTTCCATCCAGTGCTAGCTGTTGTCACTTGTCATATCAGTAATTAGCAAGGAACTGGGCTAGGATATGCATATGCCATTTCTTCTTCCCTTTGACATGGGGTGCTGATAATACAACAAATGATCAAGAAATTAGTAAATAATATGGAGAGAAAGAAACAAAAGCAGCATGACAACAGGAGCTGCTCTTCAGGCTAATTTTGCAAGTAAGGTACCCCTGGGAATTTGGGATTTGTGAATAAAACCAGGAAGATTTTTTTTGCAAATATGACAGTGGTATGTCTCAATATGTGACCACATTTACCTGGTTTGGATAAAAAATACAGCGTTTGCCAAGAAACAGGGGCTTACATGAAAATTAAATTTATTTTTTTTTTTAATTCCTGTGAAATCACCCCTGCCAAACTGAAAACACAATCATTTATTATTTGCACAATTTATGAAGACACCACAATGCTCACACTATGCATTCTTTGGACCACTGATCCTGTGAAATTAAATCAAAGTACAAATAAAGGGAATATTTTCCCCTTGCTACCAAGTTCTTCACTAGGCACTTGCTTAGACACTTTGCATATCTACATGGAAGAAAGGCAAATGATCCTAAACACTTTTCTATTTCTGAAATACCGAGGCTCCTGAAGGAGAAAGCGGTTCATGTTTTAGACTTAGAAAAATAGACAGTTGTACAAAGAGGGCTTGTTTGAATCTGTACCAATTGCTCATGCTTAGCCAGAATATATGATGTTCTTTCCTTAGTCTATTCATATTTCTGCTCCCCTCCCTGTGCCCAAGGATTTAAGGAAGAAGGGCAAGATTCCTCCCTCCTTCACTCAGTATGATATAAGGGTGGCTTTCTCCATCAACTGAAAATTCAATTGTGCCTGGAAATTTTACACTATTTTATGGAGCTTCAAGCTTCTTTTGTCATATTGGAGCACTACCAAGAAACCCTCAGAGAATCAGGACCACGGGGTGTGTTACACCTGGTGGCTGTACATGAGTGTGAAAAAATGTTTTAAACCACTGAATTACTATATTTAATTTTTTCAGTCAGTCCACCTAAAAATAGCTACACATACTGACTGATGCTTTCGCATTTGTGACAATAATTTTCTCATGGGCAAAGATTTTCTGTGTAAAACTGCAGCCTGCAGTGCTTTTTACAGCCACCTTCTAAATTCCTGAAAATAATGTTTTACTATAGAATGGAAATTGTGAAAAGCTCTTAGTTATAACTGTGCTAATAGGCAGCCCCGTGTAAAACTCAGGGCATTGTAAAAGTGGTTGATTGTACAACATCAAAAATCCTAAGTATAATTTTTTTAAAATAAAGATACTACTCTATAAGAATAAACTACTGTAGCTTCAAATGTCAGACAAGAAAGCCTCATATTTAGCAGCAGGAAAAAAATACCTAAGACAGTTGAAAATCAAACATTTACAGCTGTGAAGGATATGCAGATTTGTTATTCTGAAAACGAGAAGGACACTATGTGTTAAATATCAGTGTCTTGAAAGGAATAAGTTTCAATGCTATGGAAAGATCAGTCCACACACTCCCAGCACAGGTTTTTCAGTTCTCTCTCTAAAATGTTACGGGGATGCTGGCAACAACGAGATGCACGAAGTGGATGCCATCAGAAAAGGGATGGGATGGTTCTTAAATACATCTTATTCCCATCCCATGTGCAGGTGCTGACTTACTCCAGGGCTGAAGCATCTCATCCAATACAACTGAAATACCATGCCTAAGTACTTCATTCCAGATTCCTATCTGTTAGGAGTCATTCTGGAAAGTTTAAAGAAATCACTAAAGTATCAGGCGCAATCAGATTCTGGATGTTAAAAATGGCAACCGCAATTAATGAAGGCCACATTTTAGCATCTGGGCTTATTGCTATAATAAGTTATTTTATCTTTAAATATAAAGATACAAGTATTGGATTTGAGGGTTTTTTGGGTTTTTACTTTTGGGATGGTGTTTTTGCAATCAAAGGCCTATAACAAGAATTCAGGGCAATAAAAATTCCAGTACTTGAGCTTACTCTCTGGATACATTTCTTTGTTTTCAGACAGCTTTCACTGTTTTCTGATTTTCATCTTTCTCCTCTCAACTGCCATAGCAACTATTACAAATATTTATGTGCGACAAATTCTGGCATGGAGAGGAATTCTTTCCTCCGGTATTTAAGAAGCACTGTCACCAAAGTAGGTGATGCTTCACCCTGCCTGTGCTACCTGCTGTTTACACCTCTGCACAGGAGGGTGTTAAACAAGTTACCTCACAGGTTTGGATCGTCTTGGCAGCCTGCCAAGGTGGATCTGCCTGAAAATGTACGGCTCCCTCTCACCTGCCTCTTCAGCTGCTCCAAGCCAGCCTTTTCTGAAGTGCAGGAGAAACCCTCACCCTTCTGTAGGAGCAATTATTTGCTGCGGGGTGTGTGTGAGGCTGTTCAGGCTTTGAGAGCATGGTAGAGGTGCTCCTTTAATAATTCACCTAGTAGGTGTGCAAAGCCCAGGCACTGCTCATGATATCTGCTCTCTTGCCAGGGAGGGAGGAAATGACATCTTGACACATGGACAGAACTCGGTGGCAGTTTTTCCTCAGCCTTAGAGATCAGCCTTGTGCTCGGTTTTCTCACGTTTTTCCCGTGTTCCTTCCTCCCTGTCTTTCCTCACTTAAATAATTCTACTCCTTCACATTATCCCACATTCACTGCTGCTGATGTAATTACAGCTACTCTTTTTTTACCATTTTCTGGCAACTGGTTAAATATTTGATTATGCCTAACACCATTTATTTCTCTACCATTTAGTTTCCCTTGCTTTTGGACAGGTAGAATCTCCCATTTTGCTACAACATTCCCTGCAACGTGGCTAGCTCAAGTCAAATATGAATGGGAAGAGCTAATTTCCTGCACATAAAAAAGACAGAGTGTTGAGTATGAACTTCAGGAAATCAGGCTCTTCATTGACTTTGTATGTTGGACAATGAATCCATCATCTGAAATGCTGCAGAACTGGGTTCTTAAACTTTGGAACATGTTCTTCTAAAAGATGAGGTCAGCTAGTTCTCATTCAGGACTGAATTCAGGTCCAAAATCAGGTTCAGACCAAAAGCCAAACTAGAATTAATAACATTAAGCTAGGCCTTACTACTGGAACCATTCAATTAGCAATGGTTATCCTGTTTGCAACTGGCTTGCAAGTTTAGTTTACTTGAAAGATATTAGGAACATACAGATAAAGCTTAAATCTGTATTATCTCAAACCATGAATTGATATACAGAAAACCACAGCCTTTAACCCAAGGAATTTACAAGTTGAAGTAAGAGACAGCAAGCACTGCAAGGGAGGACACAGGCACTAAGGACTCAGACACTAAATCATTTAATTTAAGGAGATGGGCTGGTGCCAATCCCATGCTGAAGACTCTAAGAACTGACTTTACAGCTAGGTTTCACTGAAAAAGTTATCCTCTGGGAGACTTTGAAAAAAATCTCATCAGTCTAATACAAGGACAAATAAATACACAGACACAGACAAAGTAGAGAGATCCCACCATACTATTTAAAACTGTTTCTATCTAAACTAGCAGACATGGACCTACCTTAGCACTGGTAGAATACCATCAAAGAAAGAAGTAACAAGTGCTAAACACAAGGTTTACAGAACTGAGAAAACTACAGTGTGAAAAATGTGAATGAAAACATCAAAACAGGACCCAGAACTCTTTTTGTATGTTTTTCCAAATGGCAAAATATGAGGCCAAATGCTTAATTCACAAGCCCCTGATTGTAAAATAGGAAAATGAATGAACATGGAACTAAATGTTAAGTACTAATGAGGCATTTTCATCTATTTCTATTTGCTTTCTAATAATTAATTTAGCTTTGCATCTTATTTTCACTAAGGAAAACTGACACAGGTAAGTTTTTTCTCTTTTACAAAATCCCACTATGAAATAATGCAAAACAATTATATTTAGATATTTTTGCTCTGAGCCTGGGGTCCAATCGAGAAAATTTCATTTTAATGGATCCAATTCTTTGGTAGGAATGAAGACCAGGTCTTGATGGAATTTGAATCCCTGAATATGAGTGCTGAAGGAAACCACAATGCAACCTGAGCTAAGGTAAAAGCAGTAATTTTCAACAGGAAGGTTAGGTCTACCCTGCAGATTTCTATCTACTAGAAAACAAAATCTTACCACACTTCCTACAAATTTCCAAAGAATTTGACCACATCCACCAAAACAAAAGGATCCATAAACATTGAGCACATTTTACAATTCAAAAGAAGCAGCACCATTGCCCAAAAGTGAGCATCTGTGAAGGGAAAATATTTTTCTAGAACTTGAATCAAAAAAACTCATTCACATCATCCAATATTCTCAATAACTGAGATACTTTAGTATTTAGTATGCTAAATAATTTAGTATTACATAGGTTTTCTGACCTGGGATTTAAACAGGGCTTACCTATGACTGTCAGTTCTGTTCAAGAGAGAGTTTAGCTACAGTTACATTCAAAGCTGTCTTGGTGTGTCCATCCCTGTTAGCTATACTTCAGTTCTGAAAACCTCAAATGTCCAAAATTATGAAACCACCTACAGAAACAATTATGTTTCCTCTAAAATGTTCAGAGAAAAAAAAAATCCTTGTTTAGTTCTCTAATTGGCTGTTGTTTATAATTTTGGATACCAGTCACCAAATGTTTATGAGGCTTTCAAATGATGTTTTTGAATTTTGCTAACTACAAATGTATCATATATTTTAACATGGTAACTGGGATTTCAGGTAATGATACAAGTCTAACAGCTGTGGATTATTCATCAATGGTGTCACAGTAAGTGGCAATGTTTTAAATGCATTTTGAGAATGATTTTTAGTATAGTTAGCTCAGTCCTGCTGGTGGTTAAGGAAGTAATAGAAATATTGGTTTATGTCATATTTAATATAGAACTCTTGCTAATGATTTTCAGGCCTCCATTCAGGTGACTGTTAGCTCACTATGAGTTACACAAACTTTGAATATAACTTCCTATCTCTGAAAGTTCAACTAGCTACCAGGAATTAAATCTTACCTTTAATTAATCTTAAAAAGGTTTTCACACACTGGGCAGGGACAATGAGCTAAAAAAAAATCATTCTGTACTATTTCATATTTGTCTAAGTTTAAAGAATTTCAATACTTAAAACTCACAACTCAAAAAAATACCTGTAAGCTTCAGCTTCAGGTCAATGAGTCAATACCACAAGCACTCCTAAAATTACAGGAAAACATGACTCTAATCATGTCAAACTCAGATTACCACCATATGTTATAAAAAAGATGCAAGGAGTCGAGAGAAATCATTGCTAGACACTGTTACAAAGGAATCCCACAAAGCAGAAGTCTGCTGTTATGTTTTCTAACAAATTACATGAACCTTAAATCTTGTGTCAAAAACTACGGGACTCGGGAGCACTTCCCAGATCTGGTCTATCTCAAAAGCCTGTTGGGATGGACAGACAGGTACCATGTCTCTGAACACTTTGGTTTCCTATGGAAATGCAGGTGTGCAGGAAGGCAGGGAGTGAAACTGCACTTCCACACCCATTTCATGGTCAGAAGTGGGACTACTAAATTTGGAATCCTTAGCTCAGAAAAAAATCTACTACATCACTGCCCCACCCTCACACCTGCCCCCACCACCCTTTTAAAAGAACTCCTTGCAAATTGTTAATATTTTCTCTAAATGTAGTGAATTTCATAACTCTGAAGTCTTAAAATCCTGGTGATGAGAGTAAAATCACCTGGCAGATCTAACAGCCATCCACTCACTCTGCCACAACTGCACCTGGGCCTCAGAGATCTGACAAGAAAAGACAGGGCATCAAATGCTGGCCATCAATATGTCACTTCAGAAATCTTTATTCCCTGTTTTATATGTGTAAAAGCACACATAAAACCACAGAAATTTTAGCAAAAGATTTCTACAGCAGCCTGCGTTCAAATAGTATCTAAAAATAAAAAAAAAAAGGGAAAAAGATTTAAAGTAAAAATGACAATACAGAAGGAAGGTGTGAAACACATGAAGTCTTTGAAGAACATGACTGTGCCTATTAGGAACCTTTGACATTCAGCTGAGATTGTGACTGTGGCAACACAATGAAATGCAGCAAAGCATTCTTAGAGGGGGTGAAGGAAGAGAAACAAAACTGGTGAAAGGTCTGGAGCACAAGTCTGATGAGGAGAGGCTGATGGAGCTGAGGGTGTTTAGCCTGGAGAAAAGGAGGCTGAGCCAGGACCTTATCACTCTCTACAGCAACACGAAAGGAGACTGTAAAGAGATGGGGATTTTTTTTTTTTTTTTTTTTTTTTTTTTTTTTTTTTTTGCAAGGAAGAAGCAGTAGGACAAGAGGCAATGGCCTCAAGTCATGGCAGGGGAGGTTCAGACTTGATGTAAGGGAAACATTTCTTCACTGAAAAAGTTGTCAAGCATTGGAGCATGCTGCCCAGGGAAGTAGCTGTGTCCCCACCCCTGAAAGTATTTTAAAGACACAGCACTCAGGGGCATGGATTCGTGGTAGACTTGGCAGTGCTGGGTTGGACTTGATGATCCCAAGGGTCTTTTCCAAATGAAATGTTCTAAAGAATAAACTGTCAAGTTTCACGGTAATCCCAGAGCTGAAGTTTGGAAGCACAAAATAGGAACACGTATAAAAAACATTGATAAACCTAGAAAGATCTGTAATAACTTCATGATCATTAGAAGCTGGGCAGAGTCTGTAGCATGGTACAGTAGATCAGAGACCACAGTTTAACTGCTGATATTTCAACAGCACTCTTTGCAATGCACTGACAATTCCACTGCAAATTATGTTAGGCTGAAAGTGCCATCTCTTAGCCTGCTTGCCAAATACAAGGGGCAAAACTCAGGTTATATTTTGGATGTCTTTTTCTTTCATCCAGCTAACATCTAAATTCACCTTGTCTACAATGAGAAGGACAAATAAGCAGCTCAGTTTAGAACTCCTGCCAATGTTTTTTTTCAGAACAGCAGCGCTATGCATCCAGCATCTCTTTTCCAGAGATATCTCTTGGCTGCTAAACAAATTCTGGAAATCTGAATCCATTCATGAACTCGGGTTTCTAATGCGCCAAGGCACCATGCCTCAAAGTGCCCCAGCAGCTCTAGAAAGACATGCACACTGTCCTTAAACTGGCACACATCACTGTAGCTTGGGTTACACATGGCAAATCTTCACTCTGCACTATCCAGTAACAGGAGAGGCTGCCAGTGCCACAAGGTGTCTCAAGATACTAAATTAAGGTTACTAGGAAGAGAATGGATGAATTGAAGGAAATTAGCTAAACCAACAATGGAGTCAGAGGCCTGACGTCATCTAAACCAGCCACAGATACACGTCTGTAAGTATCTCCTTGCAACTTTTCACCCAAACTGACCAAAAAAAAATTATTCTTCAATGTGTTGAAATATTAAATATTGCTGCTGGATTAACATTTCTTTATAAAACACATTATAAATAACTGATTGGTCAAAAAGTGCTTTGGAAAGTCCATGTATCTCCTGATTCCTTTTTTCTAGAAAAAAATAAGAATCATTGCAAAACTGCCATCTGAAAGTTATTTTTTACCTTATTTTACATTCTATTTGTCATTTTTCTGTTCACACATGATACAACAGTGGCCAGTCAAATTGTATTAAGGATGGAGAAATGAAGCTCATAAATAATAGCTTCCTAAAGTTTACTGGTCCTATTATTTTGATCCAAGAAAAAAAAAGCAGTCTTTGGATCTGTCAGATGTTTGGATGTTAATGGAAAAATTCAGAGGTGTTTTAACCTTCTTAAGCCACAACAAGAATTTCAATTTAAAAAGGTCAAAACTGTTCTCAAACAGAAGTAAATTGAGGAGGTAAAATCCTGCATCATGTTCTATCTGAACAGTACATTTCTCTTTGACAGGTAGGGTTCCTATGTATGTACATGTGCTCCTCTAATGTACAATAGGGTAGAGAGGATCCCAGTGACATCCACCTCCAGAGCTCGCATGGTAATCCTGCTAGAGACTCAACTCAGTCCTGATAAACACTGGCTTCCACCTGGGGCTTGAAACATATAGATATATATATATAAAACTCTCGCTGAAATGAGTGCACTGAAGCCTTATGTAACATAAAAGACCTTTTCATACAGAAAATGTGAAGTATTTTTCCATTATCATTTGATGGCTGCCTATGAATAGAATTCTGCTTGCTAAATCTTGAATAGGTGGTGCATGATGGGCAGATTTCTGAAAATGCTATAACCTTCTTCAAAGCTGCTAAACACTAAAAACATGGGGAATATGTATCCTTCCTGAGATAATTTTCTCAATATCTCCTAAAATTGTATTAAGAGTATAAAATGTAAACACTTATTTGGCAGCTGTTTGGGGAAAAGACAGTTGTGTTGCAGATGGGCTGAAAGGGTTTCACAGTCCTTGTAATGTCTCCACACTTTGTTGTGGACTTACTGAAATCTCACCAATTCAGACAGAAATCAATCAAGTGTTACCCTGGAATGTAACATAGGCAGTACTTATGACACTGGCACTATTTCAGCCATCTCATCCTGTGGTGCAGTGTTCAATAAGCCATGGTCAGAATTGCAACTCACCTTCTGCATCTTCTGGCCTTGTAAGATCGATGACACCGGGGCCAATTTTTCCATCTTCATTGGGTTTCCCTGTTAACTGCGGGCCTAAATTGTCAAACCTTGTTCTTTCCTGGAAAAGAACAGAAGGACTCTTAATGCTCCATATAGGAGAGTTCTCATTATATGCCAGTGCATATGGATATGCATCAATACATGCCTTATTTTTTAAATCAGAACAAATAATGAATGCATCTAATTAGAATTTTAGCTCAGGGACAATTTTTTTTTCCTTTTTTTTTTTACAGATTCTGAATGTTTGCATTTATGAAAATCAGTTTTAAATGTGAAACATATACAGAAACTTTGAGATTATTTTGATCTGCAGTGCCATAATGCATAAACGATTGTACATGCAAATACAAAACACTCTTGGCAGCACACAGTGCTGATCGATGCTGCTCACTTTGCCTTTCCACTTATTTTCCAACTTAAACTGAAAAAGACAATCAACATTTGGGAAACATGAAAATTCAGAAGCTGAAAGAAGAGTTTGTATTAAAATGCACTGGTATTTTAATGAAAAAAAAAAAAAGAAAGCAATTTTTCCCCACTTTGAGATTTAAGTTTGCATTCATACCTCTGTGAAAACTCAAGTCTGAATTTTATGCAGAGATTTTCACAGACAAATATTTGAAATAAGGAATAATGGAGGACAGGACCAATATTATTTTATCTAGAAATTTAAATTGTACCTCTGTGAAAAGGGAACCTAAGAAGACAAAATGGAAAAAAGAAAAAAAAAAAAGGGAAAAAGAATGCCCACTCCTAGAAAAAACAGAAAGCTTTTGAGAGCTGGAGACCTTCATAGGAAACCTGGAACCAGAAGTGGAAACTGAAAGGTATTTCATATGCTAACCCTGGACAAGGGCACTCTAAAGGCAGTGTAATACTGTCTCTCAATAGTGGTCTCTGTAGTGCTGTGTATCAGTAGCAAAGTGTTCAATGGTTATCATTAATTTAGCGCTCTCATTTGAAGGAACATAGCATGTTTTCCCTCTTGCCTTGTTGTTACCTCTTCAGATTAAACTTGGCATTATGTTGTACTTGTGAATGAATGAAACCTTGTTGTTCATTACTATGAAACAATATTAAATGTCATGTCAGCTTGAATTTGCAGACGTGAAATACCAGCTTTCAGCTGTACGAACAGTTTCTCCATGTTATACTTAATGCATTATGCAGAAGTAGAGTGCTGACTGCTGTTCACTCTATTGTTCAATGACCTAGTTCTGTGCTGTGCATACAAGACACGAGGAGAAAACATTGGGAGATTCTCTCCTAAAAGATGGTAGAAACTTGGAAGTGTTCTTCAGGACAAAACATGGCCTTGACTCCCCACTTGCTCCACCTCCAACTGCTTCTGCTTTCCAATACTATTATTTTTTCTATTGTCATTGTGTTTCTGCCATGAAACCCCATCAGGAAAAGTGAGAAATTGTTTTGATTCCTCACGCTTCCAGTTCTGTCAGCCATGGATTTTTTAAATTATTCTCTGTTTAATTTGCAGAGGAAAAGAAAGCTCAGTCTGACACTGGATTTGCCACAACATGCAGCTGAGGCATTTCAGGTACTAAATGTGTTTCTAAAAGTTCCTCAGAATCTCTCAGTTGTCAGAAAAAAAATAATTCTGCATTTTATATCTGATTAATTACTTCACTTGTTCTCTTCTGTAACATCCATGGTTGATGAAGGGGCTTGCATACACAAAGCAACTCAAGAGAAAAGAGAGAGTTACAAATAAAATTTGACTGCAGAAAGGCACTACAATACTAGAGGCCTGATATTTTACTGAAAAATGTTGTGCAATGTAACAATACACCTTAATCATCAAGATGGGATCTGTCTCACTGGTAGAGGGAATGAAAAATAAGTTTATCAAGGATACCATGTTCCATTGCAAAGGGCTCATTTGCAGTTGAGATAAAAACAAAGATCAGTGCTAAGAAAACAGCTTTTGGCACATTTATTTTCTCTTCCAAAATATTTGCACTAAAGGCTTTTTCTTAAGGATGTTAATACAGCACCTGCAGTATTCTTGGAAGAAGAGCCTTTAAGTGTGTTTCAGAAAAAAGGAGAAATACCTTTCTGCTATAAAAATCAACAGACCTAGCTACATATCAATATGCACATTTGGAATATCTTTCTAGTCATTCATTCTCTTTGATTTTACCAGAAAATATTCTGTTACAAAAAAAAAGGAAAAAGAAAAAAAAAAAAAGAAAGTTTCTGCAAGAATATCAATATTTTGACATGGAAAGAGAAAAGGGAAAATTGCATGATAAGGTTTAGAAACACTAAAATGAAAGCACTTATACCATAAAAATACCTGCTCTTGTCAAACAAAGGAGCTGTATTTATAGTTATTTTATAACCCCTCCTAATTCATGAGACACTTTAACAAAGCTAGATATATTTAGGTCTTTCAAATTGCTTTTAAAGTAATTCTTTTGCTTGCTTTTTTTTTTTTTGAAAATTATCATCATAGTGATAGGAAAAAAATGGTCAATATTTGCATTGGTTTTACACAAATTCAGAGAACTTGAAAAAATAGGAAAATCTTCCTCAATACTAAAAATGCTTTTATCTAGTAGATGCCTTTTCAATTTCACAAAATACAACAAATTCATATGACATATATAATAAGAGAAGAAACTTGTCCAGTAAGCTCAAATCTTTTTTAGTGGAATTTGTCTTTGTTCCCATCTTGAATTCATCCTAGAGAAAACAGACTAAAAATCTTTTATAAGTACACGTTTCCCCAAGTATGACTGAAAGGAAGATTGATTCTCTACTTCATATTCCTAGATTTAAAAAAAAACAGGCATACATTCATTAAAAATAAATGGTTATACATAGCTGCATGAACAAATGTGTTACCTACACATGCATTACATCTGCACACATGTACATCAGCTCCTGGATCCATTGCTGCCTGCCTAACCTCCATTAGCAGAAAATTTTGGTGAGTTTGTAACAAAGTGCACTGCTATGGACAGCACAGGTGTTTTCTCTCCTGTGAAAAGTCTTTCTGACCCCTATTTTGAACAGATTTTTTTTCTTATTTTTCTGCTGGCTTGTACTGTATAGTTACTTTAAGTTTTTCCATTTAAATCTCAGTGAAAAAGTTTTAGGATAGGACACTGACAACCCTTTCTCATGACAAGATCACCACAGTCAGCTGGAGTTTGCATTAGGAAACTGAAAGCACTTCCCAACACAAATCAGGTCCTTTGTGCTTCTTTATACTTTGAACACATAGTAAAAATAATCCTTTCTTCAAAATGAGAAAAAGAAGAGAAAAAAAGAACCTTCTTAGCAGCCAAACCTTAATTTTCCATTCTGTGATATGATTAGGCACTTATTTATGCGTTGTCAGTCACAAACATGCAGAAAACGTAGAAGTTATTGAAAAAATTAAAGTCTGCTCAACTGTCTTGCAGGACTGTTGGTTCTCTAAGTGCTTTGAAATTATGATGTATGAGGTAGATGTTGCATATTAAATAAAGATATTTAAATTATAAAGCCCCCGTTAGTGAGAGCTGATGAATGTTAAATGTTATGAGGCACAAGGCTGTGGCATCCATCATATTCACATATTATCACAGTCAGTGATGGAGCAGCCCCAGTGATGACAGATAGACTGCTAGATAGTTATCCCTTATTTCCAGTGTCGCCAAGCAAGCCTTTCAACCCCTTTGGCATTATTTTTAGCTTTGCATTAAATTAGCAACTTTGCCGTCACGTTCTGCCAGAAAGTATCAATTCTTTCTTCACGTGTGGAAGGTAAAAAGAATGATTCAGTGAAGCAGGGAGTAAAGCAAAAGGAAGCCTTAGCCCCTGCCTCGGAAAAAGGCTGCAAACTTCAAATGACGAGAAACAAATATAAAATTGTGATCTTGTGAGAGAACAGCAATGAAACAGTAAGCACACAATAATGGCTTTTCTCTGCACTTAGATAAAAGCTGAATTTTTGATGTGCACAGTATATTTTCATAAAATTTTATATACTATGTTTTATACACTTATTGGCTATTCCATAATAATGTGTGTGCTAACAGTAAAATTGCTCTTAAATTTATGTGTGTTATTTATACGTTCCCACGTAACAATGCTTTTTGTTGTAAAAAATATTCTGTTTATTAATGTAACTTTACAACCACTGCATCCAGGATCCGTGGTAAATTAATGACATTTTTATTATTTTATAGTGTCATTAAATTTTTACTGATCACTCCATCAAACAGAAGCAATAAAGGCCATAATGCAAACTGGGACACTTAGATCAGGGGAGCAGGAAGGCATTCCATATAGTCTGAAGTAAACGGCTTGCCATAAATGATATTTATACCATCTTTAAGGATGTGAGAATACTTGGACAAGTTTGGCAAAACTGTTTCTGTAGTACCGTGGATTGTGTACTTAAATAACAGTTTACTTGCCAGCGAGACAATTTTTTTTTCAAACCATATGCGAGAAGATGACTGATTGCATCCATCTCTTGAAAAATAATATATGAAACGTAATAATACACTGGGCACCCCTCCCTTCTGGATTACCAAGACTGATCTGACTATACCCATGCCTCAAATTATTTCAACATGCTTGCTTTTTCCACATCTGAAATGTATGCTTAGCCTGAAATGGAAAATGGCATGCACGCTGATCGTTGTGCAAAAGATTTAAAATATATATCTTTTTTTGCAAACAAATACTTTTATTGAAGTAGACGTGTTTGCACAATGATGTAATACCTTTATTTCAATAGTCTAGCATGGAAGCAGTTACCCAACATCAATTTAAAGAGCCAGTTTCTAGAAATCGAATTAATATGGGTCATTCACAGAAGCCACAGAACATATGACTGAAGGGATATTATTTCTTCTGAGGACAGTGCTTTAGCTAGAATGACTACAAATAATTATCACGTGTTGTCTTTATGCATGAAATGTATTTCAATTGAATTATTCTACACTAAACGTTCTAGTAGCTTATTTGCTAACTGTGATCTATTCCCTTCATGTACCATGGACAGTAAAAAACCAGCAAACAAGCTAATGTATTCAAAACATAAAAAGGACATTTTCAGTGGAACACAGAGAAAATTATTCCCAGTTTGAACAAGGAGGAATTACAACTCCTTTTTTTCCCTCCCTGGAAACTAAAGATACAAATACCCAAGCTTTTCACCTTCTTACTACTTTTTAACAGCTAGGACTGAAAAGTTAAATTACCCTCCACTTAGAATCTTTTGCAACATCTTGGCACAGCAGGGATAATTACAAATTGACTTTCAGCCTTATCTCTGGATATTTTAGTTATTACGGGTGGGAAGTTTAAACATTAACCTTATTACAACAATGTCAATCAACCTACTGGTGTGCAGGCATGCAACTGCTGGAATTCTTTGGATGACAGAGGAGATAAACACAATAGTGGCACTATTGTTACAATTAAAAGCGTGGCCCTCGGTTTTGCAGAAGTGTGGTGAATGCCTAGGACTCATTTTCAATATCATAGCACTGGGAGCTGCTCCAAGAAAACAGCGAAATTAAATTAGCCAAGCAGGCAAACTTACTGTAGGAATGCTGTTATTTTAAGATATTACAAGATACAAGGTGTACCTTTTCCAAGGATTTACAGGTTTTAGGACTGAAGGATATGCTGACATCTATGATGTTGACACAACCTGCCCTTTCTCTAGTTTTTCTCTAAGTGAAACACCTGAATTCAATGATCTCAAGGACCAAGAGAGAGGCACAGTGAGTGATTTTTCACCCTGAAATACTGCTGCTTCCAGGATTTGAAGGCCCCTATGCTGTTCATAAACTGCTCCAGTAATATCTTTGCATGCTGAACTTACAGCAGGGACCAGCATCCCTGCGACAGACTATAGATTTGCATCACATTGCAGTGCCTCAAAGCAAACAGCTTGCTTGAAAAGATGTGGGGAGAGAGAAGCCACTAGGTCCCCTTTTAAATATATTCTTCCATCTTAAAGCATAACTGAAAAGTAAGAGGTTAAAAGCAGATAACAGGGAATTTACAGTAAAATTTCTTTGCCTGCCTGGCAAGCCTCAGCTGGCTTCCATGTGACAATGTGACATGTGCAGGACCATAACAAGCAGAAAATACTCCAAACTTATTCAGAAACAGAATTTCACATTATGAGACTTCTTTTAAGAATCAGGTTCTGGAGTCAAAATTGAGAATTGTGATTTCATCAAAATTTAAAACATCTAGAAAAAAATTTAGTCTAGAAACCAGTGAGCTAAAGCCAAAAAAAAAAAACAAACAAACAAAAAAAAAAAAAAACCCAGATAAATAAATGAATAAATGCCAGTGCATATAGCGTACTTGTAAACACTGTCTTCAGCTAATTATTTTGGAAGCCTGATTTAAGGATCAGAATTCCAAGAGCTTCTTCTCAGCTAGTGTAAGCAATAGCCATCTTGGTCTTGAACATAAATAAGAAAATGAATTCTCTGATTATCAGGAGCATTCAGCAGATACTAAGATGTTTATAGAGTCCAGTGCACGGAAGCCTGCTTTTAGTAGGAAGTGTATCAATACAGAAATATTTTTTAAAAGAGGAAAAAAAAAGAACTGATAGCAAATATTTCCACCTGAGGAGAATATTATGCCCTCCTGCATGTGAAATATTGCCATCTCCATAACTATTGCCATGCTTGCAGGCACTCCTAAACTACAGATCTGCCCTGGTTAGATTACTTTCAACAGGATTACTGCATTTACTGAGCCCCCTTAACCAAATGCTTTATGCCTTTGTTCATATGGTTTTAATATGGTTTTAACCAATTGCAAGGTTATTTATAAGTTTGCAACTCCCCAGTAGTTAGAGTTATGAAGCGTTCAGACTTAAGCATATCCAGTTGTGTGGTAACCCAACTACTGCTTTCATGCGGTTTCCAACTTTTTATTCATGTACAAAGGCATGATGCATGGCAGTATCTGAGACCATTCTGATTAACTCTTTGTTTCAGCAGCAAACTCGGGCAGCAGCCTACAGTAAAATGACATACCAACTAGAAGGTAAGGATTAAAAGGGAAAAAAAAATAAATAAATCACACCAACTGTGAAATTCCACCACAGACTGAGGAGAAACTAGTCCTCGAAAAACAAAGGGGCAATCAATTAAATTAGCAGCTGGTAAATGAAAAGCAAACAAAAGGGGTTACTACTTTACACTCTGCATAGTTCTGTATGAATGCTGTAGAATTCACCAGGGGTCAGAAAGAGTCCAAAGAGTCCAAAGCTTGGCCTGCCACTTTCTAAAAAAGCTGGATAATTTTATGACTGTTAAT
Organism: Catharus ustulatus; assembly: GCF_009819885.2. Classification (NCBI taxonomy): domain Eukaryota; kingdom Metazoa; phylum Chordata; class Aves; order Passeriformes; family Turdidae; genus Catharus; species Catharus ustulatus. Next base: position 50,704,285 of record NC_046226.1, on the reverse strand, counting down.
AACATTTGTAGTAACACATGCTAAGGTCATCAAATCTCATGTTCCAGAGTGTAAGCTGTTCAACTGTTGAGTCAAAGAGAAATTCCCTCATCCTCTCTGCTGCTCCCTTCCCTCCTGACCAACTCCACAGATGATTAACTGGGAGCCTTCTAGGGAGAGAAGTTAATTTTCTTTTATAACATCACTAAATTTAAGGAAGAACTGGTAAATGGTATAGATCAAATCTATAATTCACCTTGTAATTAGAAGGAATCTGAATGCAACCATTAAGAAAACCCCAACATTTTCTTCTAATTAAACACATACATGTGCATTTTTGAGAGACAGACAAAAATAAACACAAATTACAATTGACATCCACTTCTACTAGGAAATAGCAGGACTGTGGCTTGGTTTTTTTCTGTGCTGTAAAGTGACTAATGGAAGCAGTTCAATAGCTACCCGTGGACCTTTGGAATGTTCATTTAAATTTCTAAGATGTGATTTGCAAGAATAAAACTGCAAGGATATGACAAAACAAAGGGTTTTTTACTAGGCTAAATATTACAAAGGAATAAATATATATATTTAAATATAATTTAGCAGGTGGGTGGACCTTGTCAGTTATGGCCTCATTTTCACCAAGTATTTTAAAACTGAGACATTTAAATGCAATAAAAGTGAAAAAAATGCTTTTACCAAATATAGACTATTTCATGATTCTGTACATATATCTGCATGTTTTCCCACATTTTTATGCTTGTGAATAAATTTCATTGAAGGTATTCTCACGCATTAGAATCAGAACAGAATTTGGTTACCAGCTTAAAACTGCGAATCTCCTTCTCTCTTAATCACCTAGTAATATATTCCAGGCTGAAAACCCAGTTTTAGCAAGAAGCCACAGCAGTGAAACAACCAGCAAAACTATTCTAGGTTCAGCACAACAATTTTTTTTGGAATGGGGAAAAAAGAAAGCCAGTAAAGAAGTCACCAATTTCCATTTCATTGTGGCACTCTGCAAACCTCAACAGCACAAAGCTGTTGCTTTCAGCTGCTATCCACACAGGGAGCTGGGACAATAAAGGTCTTTTTAAAAATACAGGAAATACACATGCATGTGCAGACAGACATGTGCACATGTCACTGGTCAAACATCTTCAGAAGCAATCTGATGCTCTTTTGTGACTCATATCAAAATTTAGCACATATAAACAGACGTTTATAAGTTTAATTTTAAAACTGTAAAAGCTAAGAGAAAGACAGATGATGTCCTCATAAATACTTCCATTCTATCATTTTAACTGTTCCTTATGACAGGCACATGTCAGAGTTTTGAACACTATCAGATAATGCTGGGAAAAATTTGATGAACATCGACTCCATGATGCAATAATAAATTATAAAATCTCAATAAATGCAACTTTTCCTACTCAACACACGGCTAGTAGTTATAAAGGTTTAAAAGCAAACATTTCAAATACTCTATTTGCCAGTATTTTTTCAATTAAGGAACTAAACCTACTTGCATTTTATTACAGCAAGCTTTGAGCATGAATAGTATTGTGTATTGCAAGTGTAGGTTTGAGTAGCTCCATTGGGGTAAATCCTCCAGAGCTTTGGCAGCACAGATATCTAACCCCAGACATCACAAATGAGTCACTGGGGGTACCCACCCCTTTTGTTTACCTCTAAAAACAACACAAGCCTCTAGACATGCCTGTTCCATCCCCTGTTCAGGAAGACACCTGAAGCAGTTTAAATTGGAGATGCAAAAGACACTTGGGCTTAAATGTTCATATTCATATTTAGAATTAGAAATGCAATCAAGGCAGTTAGTAAAATCCCACCAAATGCTACTGTTTTCAAGTATATGCCTTGCCTTGTGCTGGATGTAAATATATAATTGCATACCATGCATAAAAAGATTAAGTAGGCTTTTTCTGTATTTATCAAGATGATTTTTTGGTAGCATTTTAAGTACACTTTTTCAAGGTTGCATTTTATGATTGCTGCTTACACATTGCTCTGTTTATACTCGGGCCTCTTTTGTTATCTTCAGAGAGAAGAGAATCAGATCACTAAGGTGTAAGGATGGGTGACAATGGAACAATGATAATAACATCATTATGCAGTGTTTTGTCTCTTGTACCTCCATCACTGCCATGTTTTTCTGTGATTATTTCAGCCTCAGGAAAAAGTGCTGCTTACTGTTTATGTCAAGAAGGCAAGATTACTGTTTGCATGATTACAATATCAAGTATGATGCACGTAATGTCTCTGATAATATAAATGTACCCCTCAACTAGTTCCTGTCTTTAATCTTCATGCAACTGGGAAAAGAGAAAAAAAAAAAAAACAAAGAAAAAACTAAGAAAACAAAACAGTGAGTTGCAAATTCTGGCAGCCTCATATAGGCCTTAATTTTGTAAGGTGCCAAATACTTTCACTCCAGTCCAACAGAGGCCTCAAGGACATGGATAATCAGTACTTAACTCCAGGGGAGTGTATGAAGAATGGACTAAATGCACTTGACTGAATCAGGGCCAAAGTGTGAAGTCCTTATGTTTACACAGAATCTGAAAATAAAAATTAAATAGGTTTTTTCTAGGCTCAAAAAGATGCTTTATCCTTCTTACTGATTATTCTTTTTCCCCTTGAAGACCTTCTGGTACAAAGAATTACTCTTATTTAAGAATAAAACAATAGCATTAGCAATGTGAAGGGAATAACTCTGCATCCATGAAATTCCTATATTTACTTACTGATCTCTCTAACATAATCAGAACTAAGTTACTCATAATTTATGCTTTTAAAACTTATAATCAAGGCAAAAAGCAGCCCAAATGGGATTTATGAAAACTATGAATTCACAGTCAGAGAATGGTTTGGGCTGGAAGGGACCATAAAGATTATTCAGTTCTAGTTCTAACACCCCTTCCATGGGCAGGGACACATTCCATTAGACCAGGTTACCCATTCACCAGACAAAAAAAAACCCAAAAACAAAAGATATCTGATAAAGTAGGATAAAATCTCCCTTTGGGGTATCCAACATGCAAATGCAGGCAAATATGTACTTCCTAGAAACTGGGAGAGATTTACATGTCTTGGAATTCCATGAAGGAATTATGAATCAAAATACTGACAGATGACTTTGAAAGGATAATTGAAAGCAATTAATTTTTTTCCATGCAGAATCCAGGAACTCTTGAACCTGAAACCATCCTAAGTGCAGAATAACTACCTATGTATGGGTGGAAAAAAACAATGTGTTTTTACTGCTGCAATATGCAGGGAAAACTGCTAGTCTACAGCTAATGCCACCGGCACAAATCCATTCTCTAGCTTTTCATTTAAAGCAGAATGATTTTATAAACCCTCTTTTGTTTTTATCATGAAAAATTTGTCTCAAGTTTCCCAGATAAGACATCCATTAAGTACTCTTCAGCTCCAGGCAACAATTACAATTTAGAAAATGCTTTTATACCTTAACAACCAGCCTTGAATGGGTGTTTCAAAGTAGTGGTTTCACCCACAAATTAGCCACTTACGTCCCACTTAAGACCTATTTTTGACCTCATCTTCAGGATAAGCATAAGCTGGGTCCTACTCCATCTCTCTGCATTTAAAATGCACTTTTTCTCTCTTTTGCCCTATCCTTATTCTCCAAGTCTATTTGACATATATGGAAAAGTTCATGCAATTCACTGAAGGAACATTCCAGCACCTCATTCCAGTGGAAGATTCTTTGCTGTTCTGTGGATAAATACAATCTTTAAGAGGGAATTTCCTGTCTCATACTTTCCTTACTCCTTTGTATACTTGTATACTTTATAACTGTGATCATGTTTTATAGCTCTGTCTCACAGGAAAGAGAACAATACTCTTCTGGGGAAGCAATCAGTATTTTGGAGCTTTTTACTATGATATATGTGGACAATTGCAATACTTACCACTGCTCATTAGTAATACCCAAAAAAAAGCTAAAATGGAGGTTGGTAACTGAATCTTCAGGCACAGAGAGGGGAAATTATTATCTTCTGGTTACCCAGAAAGTCAATGATTAAGCTGAGAGCTGAACCCAGGACTTCTGCACATTAGGCCAGTCCACTGGCTGTTATGCCACGCTGCCCCTGCCATAAATCTGCTTGATGGATTTTTCAGTCATGGAACATTAAAGGCTCTGCTCTTTTCTAATGAATATGTTTAAAGAAAACAGTGCAAACAAAAGCAAATGTAACACTTAAATTATCTGAGACATCCTGCTTTAATGTCACACTCAGATAAAGGATTTCCTACTGGAGACCTATGTATTCTTATACACACTGCAAAATGTTTTAGCCAGTACCACTAGCTGGCATACTGGTATCTATTTATGCCTGAAAACAGAGCAGAATCAGTTTTAGGGGGCTAAGAACAATATGAGCCAACTTATATATTATGACCAAAACCCTGGCAGTGCAGCAGGAGTGGCAAGTAGCAGGAAATTGCTTGCAGTGTTATTTTTCAGATTACTTGAACTGTTTACACTGGGATTTCAAGTTTGAAGTATTAAAAAACTCAAGATTTGGAGAAGTCTTGGACTGTGTATTTTTGTTCCTAGTCACAACAAGATGCACAGAGGAGCATTATGGTATGGCATGACTGACTAAATGAAGCATTTTTAAAGATAAACCACCTGAAGCATTTAGAAGCAGTTCAGTTTGAACTGTTCAGATTTCTTTTTTAATTGAAGATTTGGAAAGCCAATTGATTTAGATTAAATGATCAACCTTTCACATATACTTGTTTAAGATTCATGTTGACATTGTACTAAATACAGCCATATAGTTTGTATTCCAGATAAATTGATCTGACTACAAGCCTCACTCTTTAGTATGATTCTTACTCCAAGATAAATCAATATTTAATATCTCCTGCAACAGACCCTGTAGATAATTTTAAACCTTTTCTCCATCCCATTAAGTTACCTTTAAAAATTCTTTATACAAGGCTTCACAGATGACTTCTGAAAAACTAGTTCATGAAAAGCAGTCTGAAATTCATTAATTCAGATGGAAAGGATTTTTTAATCTTGCTGCATTGTGCTGATCTCTAAATCCATCTCTGTTTAAATAATTCTCCTGCTCAGCTAATTTGAAGAATAAATAAATACTTCCTGAAAATCTGTAACACAGGGTTTTAAATGTAAAAAAAATATCTTTGTGCTGCTAGCTTTGTAGTACAAGATACCTCTGAGGTATGATCTTCTGCAAAAACAGGCTCACCAAGGCTCTCCCTGCCTTCCTGAGAGGATGGGCACTCTTCATCACCAGGTACCAACCTCCACCCAGCTCCAGCCCCACTGTCACATCAGCTAAGGGAAAGGGTGAAGAGCAGCAGTGTCTGAGCCAGGCTCAGACAGCAATCACATCCCAGCCTCCATTTTGAATATTAAAAACTGTGTCTGCTCCCTCTCCCCTCCCCACCCTCAATCTGGTGCAGCAGCTGAGAAGGAAAAACATCTCTTCCTCCTCCCTCAAACCTCTCCTATGGCTAAGGGCCCCGCTGGGAGAGGAGGCTTTGATATCAGAAGAATGCAAACAGCAAGGCTCAGGTTTGCTGCTTCTTAGGGTTTAGAAACAGAGACTTAAGAGGAATTTCAAATTATTATATATTGGGAGAACTGAAAAGGATGATGCCAAAAAGAATGAAAGAGCTATATACTCTGGAGCTATCTGGTTGGAGATCCACCATTTAAACTATAAGATCTTCGCATTCCTATCTGTGCTCCTCCTCACTTCCATTTCCTATCCTGCAATACATTCAAAGTGCATTTTCAGGGACATGGCATGCAGGAGTGAAGTTCTGTCCCATCCCTCACCTTCTCACCTGCTGGTCCCCACAAACAGTCCACAGTACTTTAAAACTTCTGATTCAGCTGTTTGTGGGGTCATGCTGAAAAATCAAACAGTGAAATGTTTCAGTTTGATAAAAGGGGGAGCTTTTGTTTTCAAAGCCTTTGCAGCTTTTACAACAGAATTGCTCCAATAGTTCTGTCCTTGAGCAGGCAGCGAGCTGCAGCTAAAGTTGCTGAGAACCTCTTTGCACTGGAGAGGCAACGTGCTAGACTGAGATAGCTCCTGCCTTTCAAATCTACTAAAGATCTTCCTCTCAGGAGCTGTAACTGCTTTGGTTTGTATCAAAGCATGGCCTAAAATGGCCTGATCCTAAATGAGTTCTGTCATCAGTTACAGAATGGAATTATGAAAGGAAAAAAAATGTGACTGATAACTCACAATGAAGTTTTCAATTTTATCTCCATTCCTTTGCTACTCCAAGCAATAAAAATGTGATAAATTGGGTATTTTGCTTATGGAAAATGGTCAGCATTTAGCTTAGTTGTGAAGTCAAATCCAAGGCTGATTTAGCAAGAAGACTGAAGCTGTATAGAGAACATAGCCACAAAATAACAAAAAGAGGTGAAACAACACAATCTCTTCACAGCATGAGATGTTTGTGGAAATTGTGTGCTGTCCTATGAGTTAATTAAGATGTGACACACAGCAGCAATGAAGGTGCTGTTTTCATGAGACACTACAAGATCCCCAGAAAAAGCAAGGTGAAGTTAATCAACAGGGAAGAGCAGCAGGGAGAAAAGGAAAAGAAACACAAAGTAGTAGATCATTGCAATCACTGCAAGAAAATTTCCCCCTCTACCTTGTGGTAAGAGAATGACAAAGACTTCTACTACCTAAACCACAGGCTGCACTACATTAGGAGCATTCCTAATACTGCAGCACTGGGATCTCAAAACAGTTGCAGGATGATTAAGTAATGCAGTCCCTGATTCAGAGGCACGTGTGCTGAGATGCATCCGTACCATAGCGAAAGCTTTACATTAGGAGAACTTAAGTGGGGTCAAAACCAGGAAATTGGATGCTTTTTTGCCCTTTTAACTGGATTCTTTCTGTTCTTGTAACACGTATGATAACTACAGTAAGATGGCATGGGTGGGGAGAGAGGGAAATCATTTGGCAAACCAAGTAAGGAGTACACTTCATCACCTTCCCTGGTAGGATAACTCACACATGCACTACAAATCTCCCCTACTGCAGTTCATTACTTTTGCCTGCCCCTGCTAGTGAGTACATCCTGACAAACTATGGATGACTTTTGGACCAAATGGAATGGATGTCCTGCACAGCACAGAGTGCTGGTTATTGCAAACACTGATAGGCATTCCAGTCCATGAGAATATTATAATTCAAACTCTTCCTTGCAGTGAAAGAAGAAAAAGAAACCTGGCATGAAAGAGGGTAGGAGCAGACCTAGAGGAAAAGGTCTTCCTTGTATTTCTAAGTTTTGGGTTCTTTCTGAATGGAAGCCCTAAGAGCTGGCATCCTCAATGAGACATTGCACTGATACAGTGTGATCTGCAGAGGAATAAAACACAGGAGTTATGCAAAGGTCATGCAGGTAATCCCTTGATAAAGGGGAATCCCTAAGGAGATAGAGTGCAGCCATACAACCTAATCTTATTCATAGTATTCAAAGAGCTTGAGGAACAGAATTCTGGCAGGGAGCTGGCAGCTGAATACACTTTGGCAAACTGCTGAACCTCTGACAGACCAAGAACTTTTACAGTAGATGATGTGTCAGTGACTCACTTTGTATACAGCTCTAATGCACATCCTCCCAATGATGGCTTCTAAACAGAATGTAAAACAAATGTATCAGCATCCAAAATGCAGCAAAGAGCGTTCCTGAGTTTTAGAAATGGGAAAAGTGGGATTCAGGGAGCAAGAATCTATGTGTGTAAAAAAGCAGTTCATCCAAATAGGAGGCCTATAATGAAATTGTTATTTCACAATTGAGCTCAAAGATACAGAAAATGGCAGGGAGAGAGGAATGCTCACATTGCCTGCTGTCTCAAGAAGCCTTGGCAAGATAACAGTGAAGTCATGCACCCAGCTACTGATCAGCACAGGTCTGACATTAAACCACAAGTGTCCACTTCTCTTACTGGCTGTCTAATAAATTGCTTTGGAACGGGTGGAGGTAGAGAGGAGATCTTTCCAAAACCATGTCTCAATGTTCTCCCTCAGTTAATGAATGTCAGCAAGTGGAATAGAACAGAAATTTGATATGTTTTTCTAGCCTTTCTTATAGAAGCATTTGCAACATGTTAGAGGCCACAGGCATAAAAGTGGAATAGTGGGAAATTAATGTTGTCTGTAGATTTTTCAGGATGTAAGCTGGGCAATTTCAGCTTGTGAGTTAGGCATACTTTAGGTTTTAAGTAGTGTTATAACAGCTTACTATGACTTGAACAAGATTTTAATATGAGCAATCTGATGCTGAGTATCATTTATTACCCTGTTACACATTTCCAATTGAGACAGACCTGTTTGTGGAGTGAGTATTATGTGACTAGAGATGAACAAGCTATGTGCAGTGAACATTTTATCCAGAAATTAGAGTATTTCTTATCTTTTCAAATTACCCCTGCAGGTTCAGCAATTTCTATGCATGTGAGTGTCAGTGTTTCAACAATGCAACTTTAATTTAAAGCTCTGCATGAACTATGCACTTAAATGCTCAATGGTTTCCTACTTCTGATTTATGCTGTAGTTGGTCACCTAAAACAAATGGCATTGTTTTCAGTGCCTGACTCAATGATAATTCAACTTTGCCTTAAATTACCTGGGGAGGGGGGGAAAAAAAAAGCAACTGGGAATTATCTCAGCTCAAAGACCAAAGGTAATGAAAAGCTTTCACTTGAATCTATCAGCTCCTGCATCCGAAAGCCTCAACACCACAGAAAAACCAATGAATCTGCCTCTGGCATACCACTGGTAGGAAAAAGGTGGCAGTGGTAAGGGACAGTGCAGCAAGGCCTTCAGCAGCCCTAGATTAAATTGCTGCAGAGTTCAGGGAGCTGCTGTAAAGATCTATAATTAGCACTGACACTTTATCAGGGGCTGGAAGATCTCCCTGATACTGCATTCCTCGTTTGGTCAGTGGGGGCTGCATCAAAGCCTCCATATCTTAGTAAGAGGGGTTGAGCAATTTGGGCATAAAGTGCAAATGCCTAACTGTGCACAAATGCCCATGTGCATAGGTAAATACACTCATAGAAATAAAACCCTGTTTGCATGAATATTTGTGAAAAGAAACAAAGGAAGGACTAACTCCTATGGTCAAACTCCATAAATCAGATTTCAAACAAACACTTGCAAACACTGTTTCTCATTATTGGCTCAAGTCATTTTACGAGATAAAAGAAGACAATTTTACCTGTTAGCATGCTTATTCCTTTGATTGAAGCAGAACAGTTAAGCCAGCAAAAAGTCATGTATAATCCCACAAACAGGCAGCTTAGTAAATATCCTTAAACAACAGGGAGTGAATTTGAATTTATCATACCTATTGATGCAGCCTAATGACACTTGAGAAACAGGAGACATTTTTAATTTTAGAAAGTAATGAAGTATCAGGGAAAGCAATCCAAATTTATCCTTGCTGTACTTTATCTGCTGCAGTAGAGAGTTATATTGGCAATGCATTTGCTGTAGCAAATTTGCTTAGAGGAATACACAGAGCCTGGAAAAAAATGGAAGTAACTTTTGCGGATGTCTCTGCTTGTATCTAAGTGTGAAATAATATGCAAATGTATTCTCTAGTTCTCAGGACAATTGAAGGAGTGATATGATAGGATCGTGCAGCTGCCATTCTGACCCACAATTTAAATCAAGGAATATATTCCTGTTCTAGCAAATTTATGCTTGAACAATAATTTTCAACCTATCTTTATTGTTTTGTGGAGAAGCATAATAAAAACACAGAATAAATTTCAGTATAGATCTGTAAATTCTCCTGAGTAGCTCGGGAAATGTATTGTACATAAGATCATTATGCTGTTACAGTCATCAGAAAGATACTATCCTTTATGGCAGAGCATCATCTTTTGGAAAAAATATCCTTGTTGGTTTGTGAAAATTTTTCAACACATCCCTGAGACGTGTTTCAATCTAATTCTGTTCCTTTTGAATTTTCAGTTGCTCCAAAATTTAAGGGAGAAGACCAAAACGGGACAAAGTTTTGTATCCTTCTCACATTAAATACCCCATGCAAGGAAAAAAGCAATGTATTTAGCATTTTTTTCTTGAGCTAGAAAGGCAAGAGAAGAAAGGGGACAAGTCCCCATTATTACTATTATCATCATCACCATGATTATAATTAACACTATTATTAATTTGGTCGAAAACCTGAAGTGAGGCAACCGCTTCAAGTAGCCCTGACAGCAGAAATAAAAAATCATGACTGTGTCCAGCAAGAATACTGTTAAGCACAGGTAGTGGCAAAACCTCTAGCAGCCAATATTCAAGTGTAAAAATATCTTTTGATACCAAAAGTTTGTGCTGATTTCTTCTCTGAAAAAAATATTTTGCTACCAAGTGCTGGTGGTATTGAACTGAAGGCTTGAAAAACTTTATAAGTTCACCTAATATGGGAAGTTTCCACCCTCTGCAGTGTGTGTGTGTACATATATATGCCTCTCTACATATGTGTATATAGTCATTCAAATAATAATGTTTCATATAGGTTGTTTATGTGTAGGTATGTTCTCTTTTATTTTCTTATACATGTGCATCACTATTGGGCCAGTCAAACTTTTTTTTTAAATTTATGGTCCAGTAAAATTTCTGGGATTTATAGTTTGCAAGGATTGCATATTTTTCACTCAATTAATTTTGATAATTTAATCAATAGAAAAAATAATTCAGATTTTATTTTAACCAGCGTCTAAATGACTTGAGGGACTAAGAATTTCACTGTACATCTAATACATTGGAAGTGAAATACACAAACTACCAATTTTATAAAGACAATTTTGGAAAGTAAGCTAATTGAGCAAAGGGTTTGAAAACAAAGGTTGCACAGAATATTCTTCTATAGGTGTAAACTGGATCCATAAGCTGTCACCAAAGCAAATTATCTGCAAATTTAGATGACCTACATCTGCCAGAGATTTTACACTGTTTCTTTTTGTCTCTTCCCTGTCAGATCCACAGTTTCAGTGAGCATGTATTTTTAATGTGCAAATTTCAAATACATTATTTGTATGTCTTTCTACACACAGCAAACAAAATAAACCTAAAAAAAAAATAAATTTAGTAGGTGCATTGATAGGCACGAGTGTGACTCCATAGGTGTAAACAGGATTTGAGCAAGAGCATGGGATCAATAAAAGGCTGCATCATGTGTGACGTACAGACAAAATTAACGATTCATCAGCAGCTTTAATATTATTTCTATCTCTGGGGCTGGAGGAGCAGCCCTGACAAGATTTCATACCCACAGCCTCCTGCACCTGGTTCCCATTACAAGGCTGGCCTTGATAATGGGGCTGTGTTCTTCTGCAGGGACTAATGTTAGCGCTGGTATTTTCCTCCCATAACTCTTAGAAGCTGAGCAGCAATGTTATGGCTGAGTTTGACCCCTCTGTGCACGAGCAGTTACAGCTTCCATCACCTTTCTCACTGCATAGACAGACATCAGATAAAACATTTCTCTAAGTATGGGTACAATGTCTGACCTGGTTTTGTTTCCTGGGATATGTACAGAAGCTAGTGATAGATTACAGGCTGCAGGGCTGTGTCCAAAGTCAGATTAGTCCCTTTCCTTCTTAGTTTATAATTGAAACATTTCTCCTTAAAAGATATGGTTGGAGACACTGGGATTTATTTTTTTTTCCAAGATGCTCTGCTTTTAATTTAATTTCAAATTACACTGAAAGTTCTAGCTGCAAAGTATAAACCCACTGCAATACTCACCCGTGTCTGAGAGATACTAAAACCAGTCAGCTATTCAAAAGTGCATCTAATTCCTGATCAGAGCTCAAAAGAAAAACAAAAATGACAATGCTCAGTCTGTCCCTAAATACACTTAGAAAACCAATGCAAACACATATGACATTCATACAAAAGCAGAAATCATCTACACCTTGAACTTCTTAAAAAAATAGCAGTGAATTCCCTGGAGGGATATGCTGCCAAGGAAGTCCAGCCATACCACACAAAACACACCCTGAAAAAACATGTTGCTTGGAATCATTACTATCTTCCCCTTATTCATTGTTATAAATGCATATGGATGTCAGCCTTTATCTTATTTTGGCATGAAAACTCAAATATTGGAAGCAACAGCATAAATAAACAGAACTTCTCCAGCTAAAAAAACCTAAATGTTTGAGGTCCAGCATGTTTTCCAGTTCTAATAAAAGGGGGCAGTATTACATCAGCTGAAATTCTGAATTGTCCAAATTATCATAAAAAGAGCTGGAGAAGGATACAAGACTGCTGAATTCCACTGAAAATAGACTGTTACTGTGAATGCAGCCACAAATCTGCTTGTCTGCCTTGGGGTAAAATTTTCAGAGCTAGTTCAGTGGGACTTAGGCTCCTGCATTGCAGCCCCTTCAAAAATTTTTGAGTCACTATTTTCCTTTCAAAATTATTAAGGAAACATTACAATGAGTATAAAATGAAGATATATGTTTATGTAGCTAGGATAAGCCCTAAACCTAAAAAGGAAATTCTGGAACAAACTAGGTTTCTTGCTTCTTTTTTTTTTTTTTTCCCTCTTTCTTTGTCTTTTTTAATACAGATTTTTCAGTTTCAAATACTGGTGTCCAAATATGACTTTAGGAAATTAATTCTGAACATCCAATGTTGGGAAAAAAAAAAAGTTATAGCTTACATATATTATGTACTGCCACAAGTAGATTACTAAATTGAGCAGATTCACAGTCAAGTATAAAGGACATTTGTTTTGTAAGAAGTATGAGGACTGCTGGGATTTGTATTTGAAACTTTTTCCCTATTCCAGGGTGTTTAACTCAGACCTGTCACGTATCTGTTCTAAAATGATGGATCTGCAAAGAGGTTGTCTCCATGCCACGTGTCCTTCTACGTCCCAGAAAGTCCCCAGGGAAAGGTTTGTTGGCTGAGCAGGATGACGTACTCAGGAAAAAAACACTTTGCAGTGTCTCTTTGTAGAAATCAGAGTCTTCATTAGACAGATGGAATACACTCCCACTGAGTTGAATAAATTGCCTATATTCTTGCAAGAAAGTGAGACCACACCAACAGTTTCTCAAGTAAATCAATGTCTTTTTTTCTCTTTCTATGCAGTTCTAGATTCTTTTTTATTATAGAATCTAAATACTTAAATTACATTATTCCTAAGTGTAAGCTGTGGGGGGCAGGACCTTTCTTAAATTACAGTGAGACCAGAACTTGCTACAATGACTGTGGAAACAATACCATAGAAAAAGTAATAACTTTGCAAAACTAGTCATCTGCTGTTGTTACTGCTATCCTTTCCCCCTCGCTAATTTTTAAATACTCACACTTCAATTACAAGTAAAACAAAGGTTTAATAAAGATCTAGCTGAAAACGTTTACAGTTTTTGTCATGTCTCACTGCAGACTGAAATATAAGCATTGACCTCTCATTTACTAAATATCAATAGTCTGCTAAAAGAAACTAAAGAGGGGAAAAAGAAAATACAAGCTTTCCTTAAAAAAAAAAAGGAAATGAAAAGAGATCACTACCTGCTAATCAAAACCACATATTCATAAAGATTTATAAGAAATCCACAAGGCCCTTATGACCAATTAATTCACGTTCTAAATGTAAGAGTGGTCAGGACTCCTTACAGCAAAAGGAAAAAGAGATGCAGAATGAACTGGAAAAGTACTTCCTAAACTATGTGTTTGGGGTTTTTTAACAGAGCTGAGAACTGCCTAATAGCAAGGATGCTTGTAACAAGGTGATTCTATGTGATTGTCTGAGAAATCTCCTGCACATGCAGAACAGACAGTGTGACTCCTGTCTCTGCAGTTCTTCTGTCTATGATGCTGAATGTATGGGGAGAAAAAAGCTGGCAAAAAAACTGAAAGCAGCATAATGCAGCATTGCTTGCCTTTAGGAAAAAAAAAAAAACCCAAACCAGTACAATGCTGGAGCCATTGCAGGGCTGTAGGCAGCCAAGAGGAGATTATGCATGACTAGTGACTTTTTTCCCTACAAAGGCTTCCTGAAGTGTTTTTGTACAAGTTTGTACATGTGTGCAGGAGCTCCATACACATGATGAAGTGCAACAGCTCCAGAGGAGTTGTTACACTCTATTGTCTCAATAATCCCCACACTTAACAGTCCCTAAATACAGCAGAGCATAACACCTCCAAAGGGGTCCTTATGGCTTATCAAGTCAAATCCAAGTGCCTAAATATGGATCTGATCAATAGACTGTAATAATAATAATAATACACGTTTTTAAGAATGTGCGCGTTTTGCATACAAACTGTGGTCTATATTAGGATAAATTACGTGGATTCAACTTGTGAAACTTTGATTTAGAGATAAGAAAGGAATAAAAGGCTCATTAGAAGAGGTGCTAAAGAACCATGATTCCCAGGAAGTAGGCAATGACTCATGTCATTTATTTTGGGGTCTAATTCTGCTTTCCTACTGCAAATACACAGTTGTCTGAAAATCTACAAAAGGGTAAGAATGGAATATAAACATAAAAATGTTACATTAAATTCTGCTTACTCTTAGATTTCAATTAATATCCTTCATGGCAAGTAAATGGGGATGTAAGTAAATGGGTATACAAATATGTTGTGATAATTGATTTTGTATTTATTCTGTCTTGATTTCATATATTTTTCTCCAATCATAGCTCTACCTATATTTTTTATACAAAGATTTTCTGAAGCGTCTTTGTCAGCATTTTCCTGCTTTATGTACAAAAAAGATAGGATCTGATTCTTTTTAAAATAATGTCAGTTATCTTATAAATTATATAACATTTTCAGATTCATTTAAAGCCTTAAATCAAAGCAAATCTTCTAGGCAATGACGGTAGTTTGAAATACTAAAATAAATACAAGTAGCTGAAGCAATGCAGATTTTTGTTTAAGTGCTCTGTTGAAGGTGAACATGGCTTGACTGGAACAAAGTCCTCTAAACAAAGATGAATTTTTGGTACGACTTTACTTTTGTTTCTATCACATGGTAAATGCTCTGTATATTATTTTCTTTATTTTCCTGATTCTATCTCCTTCCCCAGTGTTTCTGTTTACTCTGTAAAATGACTGACACCGTTACCCTTCCCCTTCCTCAGTCAGACCACAATGGAGGTGGAGCACCTGAGGTGGAGCAGAAAAATTCAACTCTGTTATAGTGATTTTTTTTTGCCTCATGTGCATTGTACTGGTTTAGGCTCAGAGTTAAGCTTAGTTCATGTGCTGCTGGGTTTTGGATTTGTGACCAAAACGGTGCTGGATAACACAGGGATGTTCCACTATTGCCAAACTGGGCTTCCACAGCAAGACCTTTTCTGGTTTTGATGCTGCTCTGCCAGAGAGGAGGCTGGGGGTGTGCCAAGCACTGAGAGGGGGGACAGCTGACCCCAACTGACCAAAGGGACATTCTGCACCATGATACCAGACTCAGCAGTAAAATCTGGGTGAAGAACAAGGAAAGGGAAAAGTTTGCAGTTTTGGCATTTGTCTTCCCATGTAACTATTTGTGCTGAAGCCCTGCTTTCCTGGCAATGGCTAAACATCTGCCTGGCAAGGGGCAGCAGTCAATTAATTCCCTGTTTTACTTTGCTTACATGCACGGCTTTTGCTATACTTATTAAACTGCACTAATAAACCACAAATTTTCTAATTTTACCCTTCTGACTCTCCTCCCCATCCCACTGCCAGGAGCTCACCTGCCCACCCTACATCCCCACAGCAGTACGCAAACTCAGGTAACTCCACAGGATGCTATCAACTCAGAAGTACAAATTAACCTTAATGCTTTGGCAAATGACAAAGTTGGGCTGTCCCAGAGTGCTGGATGTTTTTGTTATGGTCTTTCTGATGAGTGAATCTCTGTGAGCCCTTTGAAAGCTTTGTAGTTGTTTTTTTTTTATTATTATTTTTTGAACAGCAGAATATGAACACAAGCAATTTTCAATTCCGTGTCTGTAACCAAATACAAAGCTTTCTGAGATTTAAATGACACATTTTCAAAAAGGCCTAAGCCCAGGCTTTGAAGTTATGTACATAATTTTGTGAGCGCAATCATTTGCACAACAAACTATTACCAACTATCTGAACTTGAAGACCAGTAGCTGACCAGAACTCAATAGCTTTTTTAAACCAGCTGCAGGCAATTAATTTGTCATCTTTTTCTGGTGCCAGCTTCCAGCTACTCATTTCTACAAGTCTAATTACCTGAAGCCAATTTCTGAAAATTTGGTCCTGAAAACACAGGGTTCTGATTCTTCAAAAGAAACCAATCCAAAATTGCAACTGTTATCAAAGCTTCGCTGGGATTATGACAGAAACTATACACAGTTTTCTTGGCATACAATTATTTCAAAATTATGTTTCTCTAATTGAAGTGATCTAGCATTCCTGCTCCCCCAGCTCCATTTTGATCATCCTGCCCATCATTTTTAGAGTAAAAGAAGTATATCATAATGTAAAAATTGAAAGGCAGAGGGTGAAGGGGGAAAGAAGAGTGTTCTAGAATTCTGTTTGTGCAAAGGATGCTTCTGGTTTTAATGTATTTTATACTTGCTATAAAATATAAATACATTTTCTTAGTATTCATGACCGAATTAATACTTTTATTTTCTTTAGGATAAGGGTGGGGATACATTTATATCCCATGCCTTTTCTCATGTCTGTGGGGCGAGGACAGACCAGCCCACCAAAGGTAAAACCAGAGCACACACTACAAGCTTTTCCTGCCTTAATGGTTCTGTAGTACCTGCTGCAATAAATAAACCCAGCAGGATTACACAGGCTCACTAAGGGACTTAACAACAGACTTCCCTGCTGCTGCTTTTTTCGTAGGTTTTAAAAGTTGCAAGTGCTACCATGAAAAGTCTCCTCACAAAAGATGGCATTTGAGAATGATGTTGTTTGTATCTGTTAAAGAGTTCTGATTCACTCTGCTATATTTGCAAGTAAAAGAATTTTTTTTTTTTGCTGCCTGATGTAGAACCTCAATCTGGAAGCTGTGCAGCAATCCGTGCATTGCTAGTAACCAGCACAAAATAGAAATTTCAGATTATTCACTGAAATATCTACTGACTCTGCTCTAAAGGGTGAAAGATGAAATAGGAACTTGTTATCTTCAATACAAGACATAAACATGATGCAAAATATGCAGGGAAGAGACTCAATAAGTAATGCCATTTTTATACTTATTTTTCAAAGTGAATTCAAATGGTAAGAATTCTTTTAATAGCCCTTATAGCATATTGGATATTTTTTAAATGTCAAGCCACTGAAACTCATAAAATAAATTTTTAAATAAGCATAATTTTATAAACTCTTAATGCTGATCACATATGTGACATTGTTTTTTATTTTCATAACCTGGGCTTTCTGCCTCTTGATTACTTAAGAAAAACACTGACTTTACAATTAGTGTTTGAATACAGCCTGCTTGATCAGTTATTCACTTCTACATTTTTAATAATATCAACTTATATTAAATGAGGTCTTCAATTATAACTTTTAAACTAATACTATCAGACATATATATTTATTAGACACTGAGTCTGACTTGGAAAAGCATAGTTTATGCTGTGTGGCAACATTTTAACCAACCTTTTTTTAACAGACACTATTTGTTTTGAGCGCTGTAAAGAAATTATCAAGCAAAAGGATAAAATGTAATTAAAAGGTGTCTAACAATCTTTAATGGGTCTGTTTATGACATTTCTTTCTCTTTCTGTGCCTTGCTACAAAGCATTCACCCTAGCATTCCCTTGTGGGCTGAGAAAAGATCAGAATATTATCATATTCATTGTTTAAGTTACAGTTAATATTCTACTGAGTCTTATACCCAACCTAGACTCAAAAATCCTGTCCTTGTGCTACAATATGATCTTCCCTCCCTACCCAAGAAATCAAGATCCTACTCTGCCCTCTGATATAGTGATTATATCAATCACAGAATTTTTATAGGCGTTGGAACTACCTGTTGTTCTGGAGTGTTTAAACAAATGATTAATGTGTCAGTTTTCTTTCCATTCATTACTAAATTGCATCATAAACGTTCTATTTGCCCAAGCTTTAGTGATTACTGGGATAATGCTTTTCCCTTTCTAGTTGACTGGGATAACTACTGAGGTCTCTAACTGGTTTTGTGTCAGTGGTGAGAAATAACTTGTGTGCTGTATTTTTGCAGCCTGTGGCCCCTCCAGGGAAGCTAACAGAGAAGCATTCTCCAGATCCTCTGCTCTCTTGCCCTGCTGTACATGCAGAGACCTGCTGCTGGAGCAGACCCTGAAGACCTCAGAAAGGTCACAGAATGGGACAAGACAGGCCCAGGGGATTTTCCAAGTCTTCTCTGTCCTCTGACTTGTCTTAAAGCAAGTATGATACAAACTGTTCCTTACCTTTCAGACATGAGCCCAGGTTGCTATTTTGTAAGCTGGATCATGTCCTGCTCAGTCCACTGTTTGTCCCAACACTGTTATCCCTACACTTTCTCCCATTTACCCTTTTACTCTAGTGTGCCACCTCACTTCAGTGATTCAACACTGGAGAGTCAACAAAGAACGTTTTATCTCTAATTTCCCACCGCAGCTGAGAGCCAAATGTTCTGAGCCTAAGTACCTTGCTGCACCTGAACCACAGATTGAAGCACACTCAATTCATACACTGGCATTGTATTAGTCAACAGTGTTGGAACAGAACTGGCCTTTCACCCATATTTATCAATCCAGCCATTCTCAAAAGCACTATTCAAAATCTAGTGACCACGAGCAGTGGAAACTTCAACCAACTCCTTTTCCATGTTCCTGTGTGCACACTTACAGCTTTGTGACCTGTGCTCAGGACTGTGGGTGTGATGCTGCCATGTAAACCTGGAGAAGTCTGGAGCACAGTACTGCCAAGTGACAAGGTGTATTTAACATGAAATCAGAGATTGTTAAAAGCTCTAAAAAGAAATTTCATATAAAAATAAGAAGCCATTTTGCAAGGAAGAGTGGAGTGAGTGACAGACTGTGGGGAAATGGGAGACATTACCTTTTCATTCCTGCAGTTGTTTAGACCCATGTTATTCATGGAGGGCAATTTTCCATCGACACCATGAGGCTGCTGTTGCTGCTGCTGTTCCCTTTGGATTTGCTCTCTCATTTTTCGAGCCTCCTGAATGGCTTTCATTACTGTGTCCTGGTCCCCAAATAGGGCAGGTGAATTAAGACTGGAAAGGATATCTATAAACAGAGAACACATTTTATTTAGGTAATTATCTAAATTAGAATCCAGGGTAAGAACTCTGCTCTCACACTCTTAGAGCTGCACCCAACCAACCAGAAGGAGTGGCAATTGTTGTCTGTTTGAAGGCTGAATTACTCTACTGAAGTAACTGATAAACTCATGCACTTCTGCTGTTAGAAATACAACCATTGAGGTCTTGGGGTAGTCTGATATGGAGCTATCTGAGCCTACTCAAATTTAAATATGTTTTTAAGACAGTAGTATTCTGAAGCTGAAACTGGAAACCTTTTAAGGTATTAAAAATAATTAATGAAATTAACAAAGGAAAATCTCATTTACTAGGCCATGAAACTCCATGTTGGTTCTTAGAATTTCTTTACAAAGAGAACCACCACTCTAGACATTTGGATATCCATTTCAGAAAGAGCACTCACATTTACTCTTTGGGGACAAAGGTCATTATCACCATAACATGAGTATAAATCTCTAAATCAGTAGAGAAAAAAAACAGTTTTCTTTCTATCACTCTGAACAAAAAAGAAACTTTTAAACAGGCATCAAACTCAGGTAAGCATTCCTGTTCCATCTTACAATGCATTCATAAAGATAAGTACCCCAGATATAGTTTTAGATTTGAGAGAAAAAGACAGCAATTATTTTGTGACTGTTTCCTTTTTTTGTTGCTGTGATAAAACTTTTATCCACCTGGTCCTACATGGAAATATTCTCTATACTGCACATGGATAGATTGGTGCATATATATTGGGAATTTTGGGCAACCACAGTTTGTGTGTGACCTGTGCACCTGCCTGACCAGCAAATGTCTTTTATGAAAGTTTTGAATTTGGTAGATTTCTGTACTTACTGAGTCTACTGCTAAAAAAAAAAAAAAAGAAAAAAAAAAGTTTTTGAATACCACCAAATTCCAAAACAATAACCAAAAAAACCCCTAACAGGCTAAGATTTGGAATTAAACTTCAAAGAAAATGTTTGTATTATTTTCATTTAACTGAATTTCAGCTGAGTGCAATACAGCAACTTCAACCTCGAAGGACCCTGAATTATTTTAAAATAAAAATGATTAAGGATTTCTCACACTTTATCCTCAGAACCAAGTGCTTAATTTAACACTATGGCCTAAGTAAGAAGGGATTCAGACCGTGATGTTTACATCCTATCCCATCAAGGGATGGGACTGGTGATGTTTTCCATCTCAATAAAACACCCCTCTCCAAAATAAAAATAATGTATTGTATAAAATGTATTATTGTAGCGTATAAAATGTACGTATTATTTAATGCATTGTATAAAAATAATGAACTTTTGTTCTTGCTGAGGAAAGTTTGCAATGTTCTGAACCATTTAAGCCACTAATTTCCATTCTGGACCCTAAAGAAGCTGAGAACCATATCTGCATGATTTTTAAAAGAGATTGATTTGTAATCATCTCTACATTTATTTTGAAATGTAGCAAAAGCTCCTACATGGCTTGCTGATTCTTTGGTAATGTCTTCCTGTCTTTTTTATACTTAAGGATTGAGACAAAATTTTTTATGTCTTTACATGAAAAATATTTATACCTTAGGCACTATTTGTCTTCTGTATTCCTTTCTCTTGAATGGTCTATGACTTCAGATTGATATTTTACTTTCTAATGTAAGACAGTGCAATGATAGTTGCAAATAAATTGACAGGTAGAGTATCTAGATAGTTGCAGAAAATATCTTTCAGAGATCATGATGTTCCCAAGTGCTTGGGAATGGAAAAAACCCATAATTTTTATATATTTAATATATGTATTTAACATATCTATTCATTATTCACAAGTGTTTCTATATATTTTACAAGTACACTTGAGCTACAGATTGTGAATAAGTGGTCTGTAGTAAGTATTTAGTCACTGTTAAAATTTACTATTTGAACTTTAGGGCTGATCATCTACATTTTGCAGCTCTTGATTCTGTTTCTTGACTGGTTAAAGTAGTCTTCATACATAGTTTTCAGACCAATTTTGTTTCATCACTTAATAAGCTTAAAGAATCTTGAACACAGGTCAAAAATTCCCTACTTGAAGCCATATGAATCAACAAAATCTTGACAGACAGGTGAAAAAAGTAACAGAAATATGATTAAATAATAAAAGCATGATCAAATTATAACATAAATTGGCTGGACTAATGCCTTTCCATCTTTATTTTTTTTAAATTTATTTAGTATCTGGTGAGGCTCTAAGAACATGCAAAGATAATTTTTTTCTTTTGAACAAGAAGTCAAAATTTTAAAGTTAACTTTGTGTGTATACACCCAGCAGATGCCTTTAGGAGAGATATTCACACAAACCTGTTTTACAAGTTTTATGTATCTATCTTCATTTACTTCTGTGTGTATTTTGTATGTATTCCCTACACTAAGTATTTCTTTCCTGTGTTTGTCACACACTGCTACATCTCTTTGGATACTCTTGTAAAGCTTAGGTAATCAAGCATTCTTTGAAAAGCTTCACTATAATTTTTTTTTTTCCCATTTTAAACAGAAATGTACTCCCAAGCACCTACTTAATCCAGAACTAAGTGAGCTCAGGCTGGACCTTGATGCAGAAATCGTGCCTATTTTCCCCTTTCTCCGGGACAGAGTAGTTACCTAAAGAGGATCCTCTTCCCAGGGATCCACTGAGCGGGCTGGGGATGCCACTCTTGTTCGTCACTGTCACTGGGCTGCTTTTGCTGGCTGGGAAGAGATTCTGTGTTGGTGATGTTGGGGATTTGACAGGTTCAGCTGTTTTGGGTCGGGCTGACAGATTCAGTGGCTGAGCTGCTTCATCCTGCAAGAGTTAATGTAAATAACTATTAGGAAAAGACAAATGAACGCATCATTTTGCAAGCAGCAGTTGCTTTACACCTCGAAGACAATACCACATTCTGCAGCAATAATAACAAAAGAAGCTAATTATCTGCCTCCTTTAAGATTCAACGAAAGGAAACCTCATTAATTTCTCTGTGTTATGCTCCTTATTTACATTAACTATGTGACTGGATCATTCTTTTTGCCAAATTAAAATTTGAATTAGCTCACATTACAGCTTAATTTCCTAATGTGTTTTCAGAGATCTAAATTAACCTAGGGCATTTACAAAGAATTATTTAAAATTTCCAGCAGCTCGGTAATGCTTTTGCACTGGTTCTATTTGAAAAGTTCCTGGCACTATAAAAATAAGTTATGTAGCTTATTTTTAAATGTATTAGAAATTAAGGAATCAGAAGTACTACTATGAAAAAATCATTTGGAAACCCTGACAGGTCTTTGGCCCACATTTAGAGCTGCTGCTAGCTTATACATTCCATGCATCTAATTCAGAGTGCATGTTTTGTTTAGAAAAATATTCTATGCTGGTTCCTCTAACAGGAGAAAAGGATTTCACTGAATTCAAGTTCCTCTAAGTATTAGGGTAGTGAGTATATACCATATGCAATTTTAAATGTTTTTTTTTAATTTTCTACTATTTAATTTTGTTAACTTTATGGTATTTTATTATCAAAATGTCAAGTTTTTGACAGATTTATGCAAAAATCAAAACCATTTCCATATAACTGCTATTCTGCTCCTTGTTTGATGCTTCTGTATTATTCCTATATTCTGTACTTATTTCTGCTGCATTTAACCTTTAGTATATCTTAGTATTCCTTTTTTGCATTAAGACAAAGAATGTTTTTAAGGGTTTGTAAATCCAGTATCAGCACCTTTACATGATTTGATACTTTTCATTTGCAACAGTGGAAGAAACTCTCCCTGACATATGTCTTGCTTCTGTGCTGTAGAATAGGTCCAGCTAAAAATATCTCAACTTTTTGAAGAAGACTTATTCAAGCAATTAATTTTTTTGATAAGTATAAACATTTGCAGTGCGACCTTCCTCCCATTCTTTGAGCTTGTTCCTTCTACTTAATACATTAAGCAAGATAGAGCACTTGGAAAACTGTGAAACAGTGATTTTCTGACATTAAAGAGCCTAGTAAGACAGATCTCTCATTTAAAATACGTCCAGAGCAGAATTATGCTGGATGTAAGAGATTGTTCATATTTTAAAACACTGCACTGATCACTTCGAAGCTTAGAATTATGTCAAAATACAATAATACATCACATTATCTCATCTTTTCCATTCTCCTTACTGTCAAGCAGTGATTTAGCAGAATACATCCGGTCACACAGAATGCATTAAACAGGAAAATGTAACAAACAGGTATTTAGAATGCCATCATATCATCAGCTTTAACTTCTCCCATGAAACTGCATGACATTTCCATTCTTCCTGCCCTTGGAGTGTGCACAAACCTCCAAACCCTTTCGGGGTCCAGGTGAGAGCAGAAGCTCAAAGGTGCAAGGGACTGAGTCCATTTTGGTGCTTTGTGGCCACACTCAGATGTGACCTCTTTCCTTGCACAGGTACAAAGTGGCTTCCACAAACTTTTCCAAGAGTTCAGAGCCCCATTCAGACTATGAAGTTTGCCAGGCTAGGTACTGTGAACACGTGCACGCATGAATCTATGCTACAGTGTTCAATTTTTAAATACTCTAAACACAGCCAGAACTTGTTTGTCTTACATGGACAGCATTGCAATTTCTGCAAGGTAACCAAAAAACTGGAAAACATTCTGGTCACTGACTTAAGGAAAACCTATCATTACTTCTTGAAAGATCTGACTTCCATAAAAGAATTGCATTAGTTCTATAAATAATGCATGTAGTTTACATAAACTGCTTAAAAACAGAGAAAATACAGAGGATTTGTTAAGCAATGCATGACCATCAAAACTGTCACAGCTAACAAAGATAACAATCTGCAGAGGCTGAATATAGGTACTGCTTTCACACTAATAATTTCTTCATTAGCTATTGGTATTTGTCCACACAAAGCACTTGTAGCTCGTCTTTAACATTCTGAATGCAGTAGTGTGCTTAATAAAAATAAT
Organism: Catharus ustulatus; assembly: GCF_009819885.2. NCBI lineage: Eukaryota > Metazoa > Chordata > Aves > Passeriformes > Turdidae > Catharus > Catharus ustulatus. Next base: position 50,680,038 of record NC_046226.1, on the reverse strand, counting down.
CATAAAAAGACTTCCATTTTATTAACATATACTTTAGTCCATTCAAGTTACATTATATAGGGAAACCCCCAAGAATTTGCATGTGGTCAATTTTGTAATAGGACTCAGCTGGCCACAAACCTGGAACAGTATTGGCCCTGGTTCAAGAAGATATGTGCTTGAATTTAACCAGGGAAAATTTGATTCATACACTAAAGGTTTGGTTTGGGGTAGGTCCATTTGGCTCGCTCACTCCCAGAATTACTTTTTCACATTAAAGCAGTCAGTAGTATATTCTCAGTGTCATAAATCACTGGTGTTAGGTATCACTACACTATGGCAACTTTTCTGGAACAGTTGTTCTTTGCTTTTGGTGGCTTCTGTATTGACCGTAGCAAACTCTGCGTATGCGGTAAATTTCCCTGACTGCTCTCAAACCTGGCCTTGGATTACAAGAGGTAAAATATTAGACTAATACACATCTACAGCTAAGTAAAGTGAACGCTCTGCTAAATAAATGTTAGATCTGGCCATAATGGAATAGTTTTTATTTATTAGTACTCTCAGCCCAGCAAAAAAGTGTCATGGAAATTTATCAGCCCAGGCAGAAATATCTACTCCCCCACACTTTACCACGATGATTGATGATAATGAAAAAACAAATGATATTTTACTCTCACGTCAAAAATATGGGAGGGAAAAAAAAAAAAAAAAAAAGAGAAACCACTACCTCAAGTAAGTAAAATCTTCTCAGGCTGCTTATAAGCTAAGGAGTGTTTGCCTGTAAGATGTTAGCAGCCAGCAAAAAAAACCCCAACACATCCTCTCTCCCTCTCCCCCCACAAAGTCACTACATGCCACCTTTAAATTTATTTTAACTGTTCAGCATTTATAGCTCTATCATTCAAATGGGTAAAACATCTGAATGTTGATTTTTGGTTTTTCTAACAGTTTGGAGTAAATTGCTCCCGAGCATGGTTTTGATTGTCATGAAACCCCCGACCACCCCGGGAGAGCACCAGGCAGTCCCACCCAAAGGCTGCTCCGTGGGTTTCACGGGGAGCACGGTGCCCATTCCAGGCTCCTGGCAAATGCCATGTTGGAGCTGCCTGGTTCCAAGCTGGTGACAATAAGCAGGCACGAGCTCCCGGCGATGGCGCAGAACCAGCGAGGAGCAGCGCGCCTGTCAGCAGCTGTGTGAAATCAGCAAAAGTCAAATCAATCTGCAGCCACACAATGTTTTCCCCGGAGCCCTGACTTACATATTATTTTTACAGGAGGCTTTTCCAAAATTGTAGAATTAAGTACAGCTAAGAGATTTCTAAAATAATTAGAAGCCCTACAGTCTCTCTCTCTCTCACCCTAACAATATAAGCCAGCACCACATTTTAAGATATTCAAGAGTTCGATGTGAAACAATTCATGAAATGGATGCCATTTATGCGTGTTAACAGACTACAAACTGAAATCTTGAAAATATCACATTTTACTGATGAATCTGTTGTGCTGCCTCTGGTAGAAGAGGGACGCCTGGTATTTTTGGAAACAAGTGAATGCTTTCTCTTCCCTTCTCTATACTGATAACACAGCACTAAAATGGAACCTTTTATTTGACTATTAAAGAACTGTACCGTGGTTCAACTTCCAACTGTAAAACAATTACAGAGATCATTTGCTTTTTCTGTCCTTCTCAAACACCAGCTTTTTTCTTTACTGAAAAATACCTTAACTTGAGTTACCGGGCTGGTCCCTCTCTTCTCATTTTTCATCCCAGTGGGTGAAAGTGCCCCTGTCGTATTTGGTGGCTGTGGAGTAGATGGCATTTTGGCTCCAGGAGAAACTTGCATGCTTGCCAGCTGAGCTGCATACAGTTGCTGGAAGACAAGAAGATATACATATATTCCTGCAATATTCCTAAAGAAAGAAGTTGTAAATATACTTTTTTTTTTCCCACTGGTGTTTCTTCTCTTAAAGGTTCTTTTTCAGCTCTTGTTTGTGGCTTTCCTTTCTGCTATTTGCAAAAAGAGAAAAAACAAAGTTTGGAAACACAAATATCTTTTTTCTTCATTTGACTTTTGCTGATTTTTCTTGATTTTTTTTTTCCTTCTTGATAAGGATGGTCATAGTGTTGAGCAAAAAAATTACACTGTGCCTGAATTTTAAAAACAAAATTGGCAAAATTATAAGGGTATTTATGAAAAGGAGGTATAAGCCCCTGATAGATACAATAATAATCTATGTCTTTCTCTTCTCAGCAAGAAATTAACCACTAACTCCAGAAGCTTTACTGGGAGCTGCCATAAGAATGGTTTCCTACCAAATGGCAAAGTTAAAATAGTCAAAAAGGTATGTCACCATCTCTCTGTACAGTAATAATCTCCTACAAATGCTAATAATGAATCTAGGCCTTAAAAGCTCCTGTAAATAGTGATGAAAGTACCAAAAAAACAAAAAGAAAACAACTCTAGTGGAACTTTTCAAAAAGTTTAAGTGAAACATAGACTTTTATATTAAAATAAACAATCCCAACCAATAAAAAATGTTTACTGAGCAAACCCAATTTGGTCCAATTTCTTTCCAGTGACCAAATTTAAAGCCTCACCTTGAATTAGAATCATGAATAATTCTTCTGCCATGAACAGGGAAGATCTTAATCCCTCTTCTACACATAGATCTACATAAACTTTGCCTTATTAGTGAGAAAAAAAGCCAGGTGGTTTGTATGTAATTTCCAGCATTACTATCATTCAGATGGACAAATAAAAAAAATTACAGTAATCAAAAGCAGACCTTTCAGCACATGTAATTAAATGAAAGCTTAATAAAGAATAATTTGCTAGAGCCAGATGTGCTTATGTCATAATTGTTGCTTTCTTTGGAACAATTTTTCTAATATAACAAGCCTCCACAGAAATGAAAGTTTCACAATACTGTAAGTTCAGTGACTCAGTGGCGAGATAAACACGGGAGGGAGGGGTAGAGTCACAGCTCAGGGTGACAAATGAAAACTATTGTTTATTTCTTTGTGTCCACCCCTTTTCAGTACCACACAGGAACTACAAAAGGATCACAGACTGGTGTTTTGAAATTAGCGGTGTTTAAATATTTTGGCTAAGGTACCAGGTTTTTTTTTAGACAGTAAAAGATTGAAAATAGAAAAAAATTCCCAGCTATTTGTGATGTTCTGGAGAATGAAAATGAAGCTTTTCATACAACAGTAGGTGGTTTTTTCCCCCTACTAATGCGATATTATCCCTTTTAGAATATTCTTGAGGTCAACCTTTGCTTGCTTAATAGGATGATCTGCTTAAATGAGAGTCAAAAGCACATTTCACAAACTTTTGAAATCCTGCACATTCTCAGCTCAGGAATAATCGGGCACTGCACTATGAAAGCAATAGCACAATAAACTTGAATGCAATTTAAGACAAAATCCAACAATTATAAAAGCTTTCTCAGCATTCTGTGGTTTGTCTATAAATACTTTTCCTTTTTTTTAAACAATTTAACTTCCTCTTCAGCTATCTGAAGAAGACTATTTATACCTTCTTAAAAGAAGACTAAAACTTTTGTACAGTACTGTGTGTTGCACTTTCAAGTCCATGAAAGGAATTCTGTGCAAAAATGAATTCGGATTTAGCAATTAAAGTTCAATATAATTTCCTTCTCAGGTAAGCCATCAGGGCACAAGAAGGTGGGGTATTAGTTATTCTTTCTACAGTATTCCATTTTTTCACAGAAGATAAAACTAGATTTTCAATTGTGGCAACTAAAATAGAGCGATGGTTTGACCCAGGCTGGTAGCCAGCATTCTCTTCCTCCCCCACTTCAGCAGGATGGGGGAGAAAATAAGATGGAAAAACTCATGGGTGAAGATAAAGACAGGGAGATGTCTTACCTGTTACTATCACAGGCCAAAAACAAACAAAAAACCAAACAAAAACAAAAAACAACAAAACCCCATCTAACTTGGCAGAAGAATTTATTTATTCTAATTTGCAATAGAGATTCCTGGCAAGAAACAGAGATACCACTTCCCCTTGAAGAGATATTTCAATATCAATGCTAAAATAGAGGCAGGTGACACCAGTGAGAGCAGGACTTGCTGGTCACCTGAGTGCCAACAGGACCAGCAACACACACACCCACAGCATGCTGAGGATTAACATTGAGAAAAGTGGGCTGTTCTAGTCACTATCTAGGAAACTGCTTGATTTTGGAAGTGCAAACAGGAAAACTAGAATAAAATTAGAATTTTTCACCACTCCCCTCCCAGGGTGTTGAGGGCTGTATTGGCTGCACTGCAAGTCCTGTCAGGGAGAAATGTTTCTAAGGGAAGAGAGAATAAAAGAAATTTTGTCATTTATATATCAATATGTGTATATAAATCATGCCTGGGTTATTCCAAGGTCTTAATACTAGCTTTTGCCTGGCATTTCTATAAATTTATTTTAAAACATAAGAGAAAATGTATAAATAAGTAAAAGTAATTGGCTTTCTGCTTTGCTTAAAACAAAGCTGTTCTACAAGCAAGTAGAAATACTGCAAGAATTCACACCAGCACTAGCAACATTGCTGTGTGGACTGGAAAGCTGTATAAGTTTTAAATACCAGTTTGCATGGGGAGCTAGCCAGTGTGGAAAAATATGTGCTTGCCACCATTGCAATGAAAAAAACGGACATTTTTGCAAATACCACTGCTGTGGTTTAAAATGGCAATTTAGGACCTCACATTGAGATGGTCAGATTGTGAAGCATTTATTTGCAAGACTGAGGAGATGACTAAAACCCAAACATTGAATGAATGTTGATGGTTGGCTTTTAAAGCTCAAAAGCAAAAGTTTCAATGGAATTTTTTCAACTGAAATTCTTACCTACAAGTTATTTCACAAGTAAAAAAATTAAAACACCTTAAACAGTGATACATATCTTATTTTTGATCTATGCTTATCGCATAAAGAGAAGAGCATTTTAAAATACTAACCACTGACTCAGGAGGCTCTTGATTACAAAGTAGATATTAAAAAACATCAAGTATTCATGATTGTTTTAAGAAGCCTTAAAAATGGGTTGTAGCCTGGTTTTTATTTTTTTCTCAGAGGTCACAAAGTTAGATTCTTACAATCCAGTTCCCAGCACCTAAATAAAAGTGATGCTGATTTTGAGTTCCTCAGTGCTCCTGAAATAGTTAACAATTTTCAAGCCCAGCTTACTTAAGGTATGAACAAGGATGCAGCTTTGCAGTTTTCAGAACCAGGCTTCTTCTAATGCCAGATTTGACACCCAAGGGTGGGATTTTGAAATGCCACAAGTCCAGGGCTCAGGGCAATGGCAAGTCAAGTCTCACATTTAAGCACCTGTGACCTTACAGGCTCAAGGACTTCAGCACTTGTTACTAAAACTCTATTCCAGCCATAATCAACTAAATATCCGAGGGGAATTTATGAAAGTTGGAGGTCACTATGAGTCTGAATGATCTTCATCTTTATTTTAAAAAATTCCAGCAAGTAGGAGAGTGCTGTACTCAGCATGTATACAGAACAGCACAAGCACGCACTGATTTTTTTTACCTGGGAATGGCAGAGTTCACACTAAGCCTTTGTTAGAGCTCAGAGCTATATAGCCAGTCAAGAAGACTTGAATAACAAACAAAAAAAATATCCTGTTGTGATGGTGATGGTGTTTTCTGCTACAGAAATCACCTACAGAATATGATTAATTACTTAAATTTCACTTTTCTTATACAAAATATCATCCACAACCTAGAATTTATCTAAAGAGCTATGAACTAATAATATTAGACCATCTTGACTGATCCAAATGGCAAAACCTTTTCTAATGCCATCTAAGTTTCAAAATGTCTTTGTGAGATGATTTCAAAACACAGAAGCATAATTGCCTTCACTGCCAGTATTCATTCATGCCTTAGGCTCACACATTGCTCTCAAAAGTTTCAACATTTTTTCATCCAGTTTTTTCAGATAGCTTTCAATAATAACTCTTTCATTGGCCAAGTCCCTTTCCCTATGACTTTTCTCTTGCACATAGGTCTGTGACATTCCTGGACACATTCTCTGCTGAACGACACTCAGCATGGCAGACAAGGACAGAGCAAAGTTTTTTATGCACCAGATGTTTTCCCTTTTTTTGCAGCAGGAATATTCATACATATATCTTAGGCTGCATCATCTGTGTCTAAAAGAATAAATAACAGTGTAGGATTTTGAGAATTAAATGTTACAGAAGAGGTACCTGGTGAGGAAAATAGAATGGGCTACAGAATCATAGAATCAGTAAAGCTGAAACAACTTCTGAGATCATCAAGTCCAACCATGAGCCTTGCTCTGCCATGTTCACCCACTAAACCATGTCCCCAGAATGCCACATCCACATCATAACCCTTTCACCAGGGGCTTGCCAAGGACAGACTCTAGGGAAAAAATGGTTTTGAGAAGATACTTCAATAAAGAGCAAGTGAGAGGGAGCTTCTTTAGATGTACAATCTCAGGGAGGAAATGCAGAGACCAGTTGCACTCATATACACAGGAACAGAAGGGAAAGGGCTGGAGACATTTCAGCTGACTCTGTGGTGAGGCAGCATTTGGTCACCGCTGTGGGGACAGAATTCAGATGTTATTTTTGCAGCAGAATTCTGAAGAAACCATAGGAAAGCCATGTGGGAAATATGGAGATAACAAAAAAGAGTGGCTGCAATACTCAGTGGAGCAGATAATCAAAGTGTGGGTGATGAGGGCTGGCCTAGCACAATAAATTGCAATGGGTGTACTTGGAAGATGCATCGCAAAGATTTTCAGTAAAAGGTGGCTTGCTTGAAGCAGAAAAAAGAAATTTGTTCCAGAAACTTTCACCCTTTTATTCTCTTTTCTCGGGAAAAATGCTAAATTTTATGAACCCTGATTAATTCTGAAGTCTCTCATTACTAAAAATGGAAGCCCTATGTTACATCTTCAACAAATACATTTGCTACAGTAAATGAAACTGAACAATAAAGCCACTGAGAATCAAGTGAGAATCCTTATTTGTCAGCATTTTAAATGAATTGTGCAAAGCTGAAATATCTTATTTATAGAGATGAAAGTTCAGCTATTTAGACAATGAGTAATTTGGTTTCTAAAGATGAAAAACTCTAAGGAGTGACTGCAAGTGCTGTTGAAATCCTGCACTACAAGAGGTAATGCAGTTATTTTTTCCCTAGTATATTTAGTAAGTAGTGTTGCAAAGCTATAATACCAGCATTTTCCTTCTGAGTTCATAACATGCAATAATAATACTTAGAACTATCTGATGACAAAGGGTTTTTACAAGTTCATCAAAACCAGCAACATCTTTACCAGCAGACACTTCTGAAAGGAAACTACTACAAACAAACAAAAAAAAAAAAATCACACCTGCAGTAGGACTGCCTGTTTTTAATTATCAGTGTAGTGCTGTTTGAAAAAAAAATAAAATTAATGTCAAACAGATTAAAAGAAAGACAGTTTCAGTTTGAAAAAGTTTTTCTTTTGTTTGGAGGAAGAACAGATTAATGTTCACACCCATGTTGTGGGTGTCACAGATAATAACAATGGAAATAAAGTTTAAGTGCTGACCTGAGTCCAGTGGCACTGGGGTAACCCTCAGCACTTCAGGAAAGGCAACCTTTCAGAAAGTAGTGTAGAAGTTTGGGTATCCTACTCCAAAATTTCAGACACATATTAATCTAAGTGCAAGAACTGCTTCCAAAGTAACGTTAATTGTACTCACTCCTTCCCATTTTCGTACATAAATATCTTTTTTTTTTTTGTATTGACATGTCTTTTGCACCAAATACATTGTGACTAACACTGCAGTTAAGTGCTTTACTACACCACCAACGTAAGAAATGGGATTATAGGCTTATGTATATATATTAAAAAAAAAAAAATAAAAGAAGAAAAAAGAAAAAATCCCCACCACCCAAAAGGGTTTTCTTTTCTTTTTTTTTTTTTTTTTTTTTAGCATTCTTCCCATGTAGATGCTCAGAATGAAAGGTAGCCTAACAGAAAACAACATCCAGAATCACAAGACAGCTTAAGTAACCCATCAGCAGCTTAACCATGTGACAAACCCAGGGGCAACTCGAAGGCAGCCACAGCCTGTGGAGTCTGCCAAGGAGCCAGATGCCATCACCAGAAAAACACCTTCCAAGGCTCAGCATCTGTGTCCTGCCAGAGCTACCCACACAAAAGGAGGTGGAGGAAGAGGAGGAGAAGGAAAGGTGAACATTGTAAAGGAATTGTACACATACATGAAAGCAACACTTAGTGGAATTTAAAAATCTAAAACTTGGAAAAATCAAAGCTTTTGCTGAAAAAGCCAAGATCCCCTCAAGACTGAATATTTTATGCCAAAAGTGTATATTTCCGTTTGTTCCTGCTACCTGTTAAAAAAGTGTATTTTATAAATTTATGATGATGAAATTTAGATGTCTTGGAAGCATTTCCTCAGCTTTTCTCAGAAAAATGCTAACAAAGCAAAAATAAGGTGAGTTTTACAGACCTTTTAGGACTCCAATTTTCACATGTGCCACCAGACAGATAATAAATAACTCATTATTTAAGAACCGACAAGTATGCATCACCTTAACTCAGAATTTTATGCTGAATAACTGAGACTTATTTTGTCCTACATGGGTATATCTGAAGGGGCGTTGATCAAGCACAGCTACGTGAAATCGGAATAAAAATTAGGGGAAAAGTGTCTAATTTAGAAGCATGATAAATAAAAAGTAACAATTGTTGAGCATACTTCTGTTTCTCTACAGAATCCAAATGCCATAAATATGTGCACAGTCTGCTTCAGCACCATTTTTTCTTTCCCTGTTCTCTCATGTCTAACGTGTCCATAGTGGACATAACGTTTTGATTTCAAACACCCATAAATCACTCTCCTGCAGAGTCTGCTCAGCATTAGAGTGTGAATATTCTCTACATCTTCCCCTAATACACCAAATACCTCTGCAAAAAGGCATTGAGGTGCAGCACAAACAGGCAGCTAATGAATTATCATAACTAATGTCATAATAACAAAGATTGTTGCCGTGATTATTTATGCACTTGCTGACTAATGTGCTCTCCGATTTATTAAAACCCAATATGTGCAAACAAACTAACTGTATTTGTGAAAATACAAATAATACACTTTGTAGTCAGCTAGAGGTGTTCAGTTTTCCCTTGACATTCATCTGTGCATTGAAAAAACATTCTTTCTTACCTAAATAATTATTTTACCAGTTATTCATATTCATTCACTTCAGAGCTTTTGGCTTGTTTGTTGTTCTTTTTTTTTTTTTTTAACTATTAACGCTGTAATTTCAGTGTCTGTCAAAGGAATTGTTATTGTATATTATGTCAAAGGAAATTTTTATGTAGCCCTAAATTCCTCTCAGTTCCTGTCTGCTTAGGACAGACACATGCCTGTATTGCCTCACTCTCAAGCAGCAAAGTAACAGTTACCTAATTTCACCACTGAGTGTCTGCCGGTCACAACTCCTTTCACTGACCACAGATGCTTTGTACTGGTTCAGAAAAAGAAAAAAATCACTCTCATCTCTTCTGCTGCCCTGCTGTGGCTAATGGCAAGCCCAAACCGAAAATAAAAGAATCTCTCCACATTTCAGATACTGCAGCACGTATTGTTGTAGTACTGCAAAATAACAGCTTTATTTTGTTAAAAGGGCCTAACTTTAAGTGGACCATGGAATATTTATGGCTCTCAGTAGTCCTTTGAAAGAGTTATCTTATGTTTTTATGCCGATCATGGGTCAGAGGTTCAAATCAGCACTTCTTTCTGTCACTCCTTATATGTTTTACTATAATTTACAGCTCAGCAAGAGGACTCATAAAACAAAAGTGTCTATTTTACTTCAGCAACTAATTCTAGCTAATCAAAGCTTTCCAGCAAAACAACCCAGCATGAAACTCTGCGTGGAAAATATGCAGAGAACAAAGCGTTTTGTCAAATAACACATCTCATGATGTAAACACATATGTCTCTTATAGGAAATTTTATCGCTTCCACATTATCGGCACACAAAAGGAGCATTCTTGTTGCAGACCTGGTGCGACTGTGGAGCCATCGTCATTGGAAACAAGAGCCTGATTAGGTTCCCACACAGATATGAATAGATTTTCTTTTTTTAGTGTAATGCTGCCTTTCTTATTTCTTAAACAGACTAGTAATTGTGGCTGTAAAAACAGTGGATTGTGTTTGGACGACATTTGTTTCTTCATATTTTTTTTAGCTACCCAATGACACCAATTATCCCATATGGTTGTCCTCTTCTGGAAAGTCTGAGTTAATCCACAGCTGTGAAGATGAAGACGCACCCAGCAGGCTCTAAATCTGCTGAGTCTCTTGTCTGTTAATAAAGTCCACAGTCTGCTGGACAGATGTTAAAAGGATCTGTACAATAAGTCAGTGACAAAGCCCCAGACTTCTTCTGAGGAAAATAATTACCCAAAACATATCTATCCCTCATAATTTTACATTTCTTGCTTCATCTTTTGGAGAAGAAAATTTGCCTTACTTCACAGAAGAGCCCTGCAGCACATACAGTAGGTCCTGCTCAAAATATGAATGGACTAACAAACCACATTGGCATGTGTTCTGAAGAAATGATAGATCTTTTTGTCCATGACTATTCCTGCATGCTGTGGCTCCTGCACTATTACTTTAAGTTTGGGTTCATTTATCATAATATGGGGGGAGCCTGAATAGGTATTGTCAGCTATAAAATATCTACTTAAATTTATAATGTGAGGAGAAGTGTAAAAGGAAGATTAAATTAACATTTTACAAGGTTGTTGTTAAAATTTATTAACATTGCCTTTTCTAAAATAAAGGGATTACAGATAACACATTTCATCCCCAAGGGTCATGCTGATGTTCTGGGGAAAAACAAACAAACTAAGTAGCCAAAACCTCAAAACAAACCCAAAAACAACAACAAGAATCCTCATAAGAACAAAAAACCAAAACAACCTACCCAAACCAAAATTAAAAAAACACCCAAAAAAACAAGGAAAGAATGTGGAATGAGAAGACACCTGCAGCAAGATTCATGTTTAGAGCCTTACTCACTTTTTCCTACCCCACCTTTTTCTCGCCATGGCCTGACAGCACAGACATCCAACCCCAAAGTCTCTCTCAGTCACAGTCATGTAAATTTGGAGAAATGCTACAGACTTAAACACATGCACCAGTGCAATAAAGAACTTACTTGCCTTCAGGCATATGTGCATTAAGGTGCTCTTAGGATCACTTCTGTTTCGTTTGCAAACTGTATTTCTTGTTCCTTTGACCTCCTCTTGCTTTGACACAATGAATTAGAAATGGCCATCAAAACAGCTCTCCCTGCTCTGCTGCCTGTGTGCAGGATCTCTCATGCAGGCATCATCCCTGAGATCATGCCCCTCAGAAATCAAATGTGTTTGATTTCACTGAATTATGACAATTAAATACAATCTCTCAGCAACTGCCTGTTCACAACCTATTTACTGTAAAGCTGTGGACCAAGCCAAGAAATAATGCTTAGAGCTCAAATAAATTAACAATCACTGCAAGTGGCTAAGACAATGTACATAATTTGGCACCTGGCAGTTGTCTTTAATATTGTGTTTGTTTCCCCTTAGGAAGTAAAGCTGATGGTTTATTAGTTTTACAGCACCTTGACAAGTTTTCAAGATAAAATGTCACCTCATCAACCTACGAAGCTGCTGGGAATTTTTCATGAGACAGCATGGAAACACTGAAAGAAAAGTTCACTTTCTTAAAAAAAAAAAAAAAATTAAAAAATATATCCTGAAATTTTTACACAAATAAAGTTCAGACAATACATTAGGTATTTTCATATCACCATAGAACATATGTAACATTGTGTCTATTGAAAGAAAGGGACTACTCATATCACAGTGTCAGAGAGCACGGTATTTAAATCAGACTTTCAATTTTCTCCAGTGTCACTGAATCAAAGCTCTAACCCTGTAAAGCATAGGTACTGATCCTCAGTTCCCTAGAGAGAAAACTAAATTTCTGCCATGTCAGAAAAGAGCAAAAGGGTGGTCAAAAGCTGAGAGGGGGAACACAGTAACAGCTACCAAAGCATACAAATAACAAAAAAAAAAAAAAAAAAAACCAACCCACAAAAAAAATTTAAAATTAAAAACATATATATGCAATTGAAAGTCTTCTGTGTCAACATGGAGCTCTTACTTTCTGAAGAACAATTCCCTTGCTAAGCCACTGACTAGAAGGAGAGGCAAAAATCCTCACTGACTTGGCGGCCGTGTCACACATCATTTCACTCTTTTTATTTTTTTTTTCCCCTTTCCAAACAGACTGAGTGTTGGTCTTCTGAGAATATGATGCTAAGCCACTTTTCCTGTAGAGTTTTTAAACTGGGCCTCTGAGAAAGGGTTTGATACAATTCAATGACTGAAGTAATACCTTTGTCCATCTGAGCATTAAATGGCCCATTGAAATACAGCTTAGTTAGAAAGAATTTCAGTAAATGGTGCTTTCTAATTTTTTTTATTATTATTATTATTATTCCTTTCCCAACAGATTACAGCCTGGATCTGAAAATGCAGTTCAATCACTTTTGGTTGCCTCTTAGGTCAGGCCTTTCGCCAGTGTTAATTAAATATAACCCCTCCAGAATAATGGAGGTTAAATGAGAGCAACAAACTGGTCTTCTTCAAATATTAATTCATGCTCTCCAAAAAGCAGTATTCTGTTTGGGAGGACCCTTGTTTAAACACATTGGCCTTAACAATAAAAAATTTACTGGGAGCAGGGAGGGGGAAAACCATGCTAAATGCTATATTATCCAACAGTCAGTAACCACTAAACATTAAACACCTATTTCCATGCAATATACCATGTCTATTGTGTTTAAATAACACACATCATCAAGGAAAGTGCAGCAGCAGACAATTTAGGCTGCAGCAGCACATACAGCAGAATTTTCAACTTGATAAAGTGAAACTATAAAGAGTCGATGCATAAGTCAGACAGCTTCCATACCTAATATTCTTCCCTGCAGCTATTAGAAGTTCACATTTTTGTCTCTAGTAGGCATGCACATTAGTTTACCTACAATTTCATGTATTCAGCCACATTTTGTTGTCTGTTCCCTACAATTTGACTAGAGCATGAAATTGGAAAGTAGCTGAAACTGTCGTTTTTTCATCTTAGTGATTTCAAATTAAAAAGGGAGCCTTTTGTGCCAGCCATTTGTTTGCTGCTTTGTAAAAAAAAAAGTTTCCTAAAGTAGTCATAATAATTTTACTATCAGTTGAAAGCAAGTTTTTTAACACATGGCAATTAGTCTTGTCTTTCTGAACATGACTTTACTGTAAATACTCCTCCTTGACTATCCCTTTGTCCCAAGATTCCTTAGAAGAAGGCAACCAAGCGATAATTCAGCATTATTGCTGCTCCAGTGCACTAATCGCTCCAAGCGCAGCGAGGACCCTATGCTTACTGCCACAAGGCTCCTCCAGCCTCCCGGCCTCAGGAAGGCTTCCCAGCCCAGCAGCATCCAGATGTCAAGAGGAATATGCAGGTCCTGATGCAGCATGCTGCTCCACTCCAGTATGGCCCAAACATCTGTTTCATCTGCTGGCGGACAACCTGCCGGATAGACGGAGGCGGCCGCGCAGAGTAGGGCAGTGAGGGAGGCTGGGAGTGAAAGGGATGTGTCCCTAAAAAACTCTACAGCAAGAAGGACAATGTGATAATTAAAAAATAAATAAAAATTTTTAAAGCCACTTTATACATGGCACACGCTTAGCAATTTTCCCCCTAGTGGGGCAACAGCCCACAACACATTAGTTTCTCATCTTACCAACTTTGCTCTGGTTCAATTCTTTAATTCTTTATGGTGTAAGAAAAAGACAAAGGAGAAGCACAGAAGCACATTAAACAAAGTGCTTGTTGTGGTTATAGCAACTGCTCTTTATGAAAAAAATAAGAAGAAAAAAAAAACCAGCCAAAAAACACAACTTAAAAATGAGACAGACTTAAGCATCTCCTACATATTTATAATTGACTATAGATAGCAAGTCTGGGGCTCTAAAACAATAAGCATCTTTTGTCTAAAAGAAAGGAGTATGTAAACATTGACATTTTATCTCGAGGCATGACAAAAACAGCAAACATTTTAGTTGATCTAGATTAAGTTCTGACAAGGAATAAAGGAGTGCTAACTGTTCTCATCTCTCCCACTTTATGTGTCTATTCTCTTGTATTTTTGCTAGCGACAATAATGGAATAGTTGCCTGCTCCCATGCAAATTCTTTGAGTTGTTTATGAAAGCAAGATCAAAGCCCAAACTGAGAGCGCCTCTTTTTTCCCCTGCTGTATTTTTTCTCTAGAGGAGGACCTAATGAGAGGCTGTTAAACCAGGAGTCTTGCAGTCTCACAGTGAACCTCCCAGCTCACCCTTTCCCTGGCCAGCCTGGGGACACAGCTCACCTCAGGGGCACAGAGGGTGGGAGGCAGTGAATGCTGTCCTGGACCCAGGAAGGAGGAATCATCCCTCCGACTTTCCATTTAAGCACTCCCACCTTCTGTGCACCTGAACAAGCCCCTGTGCTCCTCCTGAAATGGATCCACTGCTGCTGCAATACCTTAGCACTGGAACATCTAAATATACCCTCAGCTAGTCCTTTTAAAGATAAACCAGGGCATTAAAAAAACCACTGTTCTAATAAAACATTGTAAATATAAAGAAAAAAATAATCCATAAAAAATCTGTAGCCATTTTCCTCTGTGAGGAGGATAGAAGAAACATCAGTAAAACCTTTCTCTAAAGCACAAAGATTTGCATTCCTTCATTTAATGCTGTCAGATGACTGATATGCTACTTTTTGATCACAATTCTCCTGTTATTTACCATGCAAAGGAAAGAACACAATTGCCTTGTCTGCGTTGTTCTCCCAGATTATGAATTGTACTACGCATCCTGAAAATCTGCAAAAAATTTTCAACATTTTTTACTATTTTACGAAATAACTGTGAGACATCCTGCTTAGATACCTTTGGTAGAATGCCAGTCACAGCAAAGGACAACTGCATTTGCTTGAAAAAGTAATTTCAAGTTTCCAGCAGATTATGTTTTTCAAGAAAAGACGTGAAACGTTAAAAGATAAATCTGTATGTGATTTTTCTATGTTTGCAACTTTTAGAATTTGCTATTGGCATTTTTTCAGCATAAATTCTTCCTTATAAAAATTGAGGATGGCACTAAAGGTAGCAGACTAACGAGCTCACCTAGGAAAGCAAGCAAGGATCAGGCAGCAGAGCTCCAAACATACCTGCAAACAAAAGCTCGGGTGTTTTAAACTCCTCCTATATCCAAAGAAAGTGAATAAGCAGTACTTACTTAAAGTAAAATATAACCAGATCTATCAGAAAAATGTGAAAATATAACCAGATGGTTGCATCAGAGCACAGGCTTTTTCATTCACTTTATGCTATCCTAGCATTACCTTCTCTGGTGACACTGTAAATCATACTATTCATAAAAAGAATTTAAACTGTTTTCTGGTATTCTTTCAGAAGCTCTTCCTTAAAAATCTGGGCTTTATTCCTTACTGCTAATATGAAGTATTTTTAACAATAAATGTGAGAGGTCTATATGACAAGCAGCTACCTCACAAATTCAGATAGTTTCATGTACTTTACCTATAGAAATGTCTTCTGCACTAAAGCTAGAGTAAAAAGGAGGACTCCCATGGTAAGGGGAGAAAAATTATATGAAAAGCAATTAATTACAGTAAGTTTGCTGAAGGGATGATAGCTATCAAAGCTTATCAAATTTTGCATTTCAGAATTTCTGATATTTCTTTCAAAAAACGTTAACACAGAGATGGGCTTTGTGAGAAAAGTCAGGAGTTTCATTCAGTCTCATGTCAGCAGGATTACAAGCAATTATGAGTAACTGGTTGTTGAGCTGTGTGAAATGAGTTGGTGAATGAGTTTCCTAGTGAGCACATGTCCATGTCACTGGTAGGACTGCCAGTAATGCAGACAATCTTAGCTGAAGGGGTCTAAAAACATAATTATTCTCCTAACCCTGTAGGAGATGCTTGTGCAATTGCTGCTTCTAGTGTACACATTCTAGGTCTGCCACCCTGGTGGCACACAGGAAAACCGAGCATAAGCAAGAAAAAGGAAATCAAGACATGGGAATAAAAGCACCAAAAGGCAATAAACCTTCTCTAGATATATCTCATAAAATCTGGTATAGATTGGTGGGTTCATGCCCTCTCTGACCATCCAGATGGAGAAATTGTCTAACATGACTATCGTAGCATTTCCTTTGCAGAGCTGTACAGACACAGAACAAGGAAACTCAACACTCACTCTCCACTGCTAAGCACACTGAGAGGCAAAAGCTCTACAATTCAATTCCTACATGCTCCCACGACAGAATAACGAGACGCCATCGCCGCAACAACCGGGTGCACGTCAGGAAAAAGGAGGAATCCCACTCAAACTGCCTCTCCCAATTCCCACATCTGAATCCCCATCTTGTGAGAAGATGCCGAGGCAACTCTACATTTAAGAGCTGAATATTTGAAAGTGCTGCTTGGGATTTGAGACTGCAATGTTGTTACTTTCATAAGAGAGACAGTTCATGTGGTAGCTCGCAGCCATTCTACAATTCTCACTAGCGAAAATGGACAGAAGACAGGGATATAATAAATATATACTGGCTCTGTTGATCAGGAGAAGCTTTATCAGTCAGCTGGGGCACATCTGGGAAAAAAAAGTCACTCAGGTGCATCTCCAGCATCCCATTCAATTAACATACCATTAAAAATGGTTTGTCCCTGTTCAGCCTGCTGCGTTACCTGATAAGTCAACATAGTTAAAATGTATATTTAAATGCAGAAAACAGTGAAATGTTTTCTTTGTGAAGCAGAAAACAAGCTCCGCTTACAGGTATTTTAAAGCATTAGAAATAATTGTGCTTTACAGGTTGCTTAGCAGATCGCTCACACTGATCTTTTACCACATATTTTGAACTTTCATGCACCTTCAAGGAAAATTAAATAATTTCCTTATAGGAAGTGCACACAAAATTATGCAAAACATATTCAAATGGTCTTATAAAAATTACATCTAAGAAAAAAAAATCACATTTGCACCTCAAAACCAGGTAACTGGGAACTTACTATTATAAATTCATTGGAAGGTGATGCATTTTACACTAGTAAATGTGAATTTGGTGTAAGATTGCTGTGCTTTCTGAACTGCAGTGGGTGTGATGATACTTCAGCAGCAGTGCTGGGACTGGGTTAAATAGGTTATGAGGCTGAACAACCCTCCCCTAGGTGTTGAAGACAGCAGCAGAAGAGAGGGCCTGTACTGGATGAATTACCCTGGACAGTTCACAGAAATCTTATTAAATAACACCGTAAACTGGCTAAATCTGGTGACTTGTTCTGTCTAGAGCATGGTACAAATGATTCAACTGCATTGAAAGGACTTTGCCTCTTTGATTTCTCACTTCACTTCCAAAAATGCCAGTGGACCTGACAGCATACTCTCACTATTCCTACACCTGAAATACTTTTCCATTTGTTTTCTTGCCTTGCTATAAATCATGCCCAACACCAGAATACGTGTCCTATTATGTCCACTTCACTAGATTCTGTGAAAGATTCTTTTAAGTCTCAAATAATTCCTTAATACTGAAGTTTCAGCACGATGCGTTTTCTTCGTGTACGCCTGAAGATGCTCCTCCCTCCTGTCTCTTTTTCAGGACTGACATGCAAACCTTCTGGTGTGCCCCCAGCCATATGTAGCCTTCCTGCTGAGTCTTGGGGATAGACAGATGAATCCAATACTTTCTAGTCAGGACACTTTTCTAGTTCCTCAATCATATGGATTCTAAAAACATCACAGACCAAACGTATTTTAGACAAGCAGGGTGCTGAAGGCCATACCGCTCCTACTTCACCATCCTTAAAGCCTCTTCAGCTTGGTGATAGCATTATCTACACACTGGTTTGAGGAGTTTTATCTCATCTTCTATGAATTTCCCTCTTTTTTTGAACTGGGTCAGTGGGAGGGCATATGCTCTTCTAATCAAAGACCCTCAGAAATGAAGCAGGTGATGATATCTTTCCAGTCCAGGCATCTTTAAGAGAATTTTTCTGCCTCCTTTGAGCACCCATGTGTGTGTTAGTTTACCCCTAGAAGCTCTGATTTAAACCAGCCTGGTTCTTAGAACTTTTAGTTCAGATGAAAGGTGAGTTATTTTCTTTTTCTCTAGCAATTAGTCAGGATAGAATAATAATACTGGTATGTATCATTTTCCTTTGTGCATAGACCTAACTTAAAAGGCATTTTTGTCTTTAATCTGCTTAGTTCCCAAACAACCAAACATGTTAACACCATCACAGGAAAAAATCCTTCATGTTGGTAATTTGTAGCCAAATTAAGCAGCTTGCTCCATGGTTATCAGAAGTATAATAAAATTCCAGAAACATATTCACTTGCAGCTAATTCCTGTAAGGCACACACCATATACATTTCTAGAAAGCTTGAAGGAATCCTACTGCCAGCTCAGAGTATGCCTCACAGTCAGCCTATTCCCCAAAGGGATGCCACAGTTTTGAAAGAGCTTTAAAAAACGTGCTCATCCCCTGATGGCATTCTGTAGTACTGGTGCCTCTGGTGCTCTGTCAGTAAATGCAGCAGTAACTTATTTGCTTCTTACTGGCTTCTGAGTGAATACATACCCCAGGGAGGCAGCTTTGCAAAGCACAATGATTTTAAAATAGAGCCTGGGCTTTCAGCGAGGGGCAGCCAGTGGTTAAGGCAGCAAGAACGTCTTGTTGACGCTGGGGGCTCAGCCTCTCCCAGTCACTTGGGCTCCAGCTTCTGCCTTGATACAGACTGAAGAGACGCAGGAAACCCCCTGCCATCCAGGCTATAAGCACAATATCCTTTTAAACATACAAGTTCCCTGATAAGTGAGTTGATGTCTGTGCCATTTGGGATCTCAATGGTAAATTCTCCCTGGAACAGCATATGGGCCTGGAAGGCAGCTGTCCTGCTTGGTGAGATCTAAGGGTGCAAAAGGTGGGAATCGTGCCAGAGCCTGATCCCTAGCTGCCAGACTGAAAATTCTTCCCTCTTAGGAGAGGAGAGCAGGAGAGGAGCCCTCCCAAGGTGGAGGAGGGCTTGGGCATCTGAAGGGAACAGAAAGAGAGCTGAGCCAGGCTGGGTGCCAGTCCAGTGGCCACTGTCCTTCCTGCAGTGGGAGGAAACACTAGCCCAGGAATGGACCTGGGTTTGCCTAGAACTGCTGCAGACTACAGGAACAGTCTCTTTCTTAAACACTGCTATCAATTTTTTATTAAATAATGTGACACTGTTCCACTAAGCAAGAAGGAGTCTAACAAAGACACGCTGTTTGAAGCAGTTATTGGAGGTGCAGGGCATGAAATGGGTGAGAAAAGGCTCTTGCAGCTGCAATGCTGCTGTACCAGGCTGATTACTCTAGCTAATGGCTCTGTTTGTTTGTTTGTCTGTCCATTTTTGCCAACTAGAAGATAAAAGGGAGACTCCTTTTCCCTATGAGATTGCTGGGGGAGCTAGGAAAATCCTCCTGGGAAAAAATTCATTATAAGTGATATTTTACTGCAAAAAAGTCTCAATTTTGATGGGCTGTCCTTTCCTGATGAAAATCCCTTTGCCAGATAATTCAAGGCTAAAGATGAGAAGGAGTAGGAGAAGACGGAGTACTGAGAAATTCTGCAGAGAAAGGAGGTCATATGGTAAAATACTGACTCCATGACATCATTTTCATTGATACTGCCACTGATATAATTCAACTTGATAACACAGATATTACATACAGAGACATAAACATTCAAGTAGGGAAAGGCACAAGTATAACTATTTCATTGATTTTAATTAAATTTTCCTGAGTATTGCAAGGTTGGCATATTTTTAATTTTATTTCCATTAAAGGGCATGCATGGTCTCTCAGAGCCTTAATAAAATCTTCTTTCGACCTCTCTCCTTTTTCTGCTACAACCTAAATTTCTACATAAGAAAAGGGACCAAAATATGTAATTTACTACTTCCATATGCTGAAATTTGCACACACCATCCCCTTAATTTAGACCACTATTCACTGTATCATAATAAGGAACATTCTGTTAAAATATGTCCACCTAGAGCTCAGTAGTCTTTGAATGCTAGATAAAATCATTCTATAAGGCTAATGAAGACAGAAACTCTGCCTGTAACAATATTAAGTTTGTTTTCTCTAGTGATTCGAAGAAGTGAGCAATCTGTCAGTAATACATTGAGGGAAATTACTTGTCTTGTAGGAATTCCCGCTGACAGTCACTCACTCACAGTGCTGACCCAAACATCTACCCGCTGACAAACAAATTACAGTGTCTAACTTTGAAAAGGTAACTAGCTGTTTTTAATTTTTATTGGTCTCACCAAATACCTCTCACATTTACCCAATCCCCATTCTTCGCTGTGTTAAAAAAAGGGGGGAAAAAAAGGAAGGAAGGAAGAAAGAAAATGGAAAAACACACGGGTTTTCGCATTTGAAAAAATTATTATTGCCTACATCCGAGAGTGTTATGTCAGATAAAACTGTTAAACTGTGTCTAACCAACATTAAGACTGGCAGCCCTGCCAGTGACTGACTGGGTGAGTGAACACATTACTGAGACAGCATTGTAGAAATTAATTTTCTTCAATAAAGTGATTTTTAAGGCTCATATATTTCACAATCTAAACATATGTCACTGTTTCATAAACAAAATAAATGGATTAAAATAATACATTACCAATATGCTGACACATGGAGATATTTTAATTAGAAATAGTTAAGCTGCGTGATATTTAACTGCTATATTTGTTGAAGAGGAGCATGCATCATTTAGTAAGACATAAGGCAGGTACATCACTTTGCATGATGTGGTACCAGAGTGGGACCAAATCACCTCCAGTGTGAGCTCAGATCACATCAGCCCCGCTGAAAAATCGTGCTAAGGTTCCAAGATACAGAGGAGACTCTGCAAGAGCAGCCGGCCACTAAAACAACTTCTTCATTGAAACAATAAGTCACCCAGATTCTGGTTCCTGAGAATAATATTTCTTCACAAAGGGCCACGTTTAACAACTTAGCTATTTAAAGGCCATATTTACATGACTGTCGCATTACATTGGCCTCTTTCCTGCACATTCTTCTTGACTTACTTTGAGGACCAGCACTAAAATAGCTGAGGAAAGCAAATGTCAACTATGCCCTGAAATTTATACGTGTGAGAGAATTGGAATAAGTAGAAATGTAATATATTGTTTACTGTACCAAGTGCCCTCTGTTCTCTAAAGGTCAAAAGCATTGTAACCTTGGAGTTACAGTTTCTGATTGTTCCCAGGGTTAAATACATTATCAAAATTAATGGTTCAAACCCCTCAACCTTCAGATATATGAGTATTCATGCCTCCATCTGCTGAACTGTTCAACTAAAAATAGCATTCTTTGGCCTTCCCTCTACTAATATTGTGCCCCTGAGGCAGGCTATGCAATGCTTCAGCAGTACACTGGATCTGCACCCAGCAGTATAAAAAAAGGTCATTTATTCTGTCTGCAACTAGAACAGAGTATGGAGGAGCAGGATGAGATGGGAGGGCAGAAAAGAAATAGGCAAATGTGTGTTTAGCTAAAATTTTCTCTTTTTTTTTTTTTCTAAACTGCATTATAAAAACTTCAGGTTTCAAGAACACAGCTGCAACTATAGTCAAGATTTGCCAAGGCTCATTAGTGTTATAAGCGATAAATTCTGAAGGACAAATTACACAAATAGTTTGGGGAAAGAGTTATGGACGAAAGCCTTTTTGTTTTGCTTTTTTTTCCTAGAGCTCACTTTGTTTAGGAATAACTCCAGCTAGCATCATTGTAATGCTTCCATTTCTATCAACAGTTTATCAGTCGTGGTTGAGAGAGTTGCGACACTTCCTTATTTATCTCCTAGACAGCTTTGTAGAAATATGCAAGAATGAAGGCAGGGCCGGTTTTAAACACTAAAGGGCATATAGTAACATTCTTTGTTTGAAAGTAAGGACATACAGGTGCCACCTCTGCCACCACTGTGACTTCCCAGTAATTAGGTTACTGCTACCAGTGGCATCAGAGCTGGGAAAACCCATTTAGTGATCAAGCCCACTCATTTAGCAAGATTGCTGGTCACACATCTCTAGGATCAGTTAATATCAGTGCAACCATTTGACAAGTTGGGAAAAAAATTCAGAGAAATGGAAAAGGGGGGAAACTTCAGAGAAAGTGAATGCTAAAAGGAGCAAAAGGAAAATTATCAACAGGTTTTACAGATCATAGTGATTAATTAAAGCAAGAAGCTTTTGTTACACACAGGTATCAGAACTGTTTCACACACCACTATGCCACAGGTGTGTTTAGTAATAAATCTGCAAACTATTCACTCACAAATTGTTTGGGGCTGGAGAGATGAACAGAAATGTTTTTTTTTTTTCAGATCAGACTATACCTAGAGAACTGTTCCCTCATCATCTAGATCCCCTCTCATGACAAGAGTCCTACCAAGGCTTCGTCCTATCATGCATATTTAAACTTTTGGCTGATTTGTTGAGGAAACTGGTGAGATGGGGCTGAGATGTCAATGGGAAGTATGGAACACAGAGTTTTAAGTCTTTTTGTCAACAACATCATCAATGACACCTTCATGAGATTAGGATACAGATCAAAAGAAACTATTTGGTTTCAATCTAAAGCAGAGCAAGCCACCAATTCAGGAGCCTGGACTGGCATAAAAGTGTGGTAGCTACTATTTCATTTCAGGATACTGAAAGCTACAAGTGAATATTAATGGTATTTACCATGAGCTGATCAATGTGATCAAAAATGTAAAGAGAAGATGGATCAAACTGGTCTGTTGCTGAAGGAGAACTATATTTTTCTTTCTTTTTTTTTTTTTACCGCACAACACATGAAAGTGAAACTAGTTACTTGAGAAACTACTGTGTATTATTTCAGTAAAGTTTTTTGCACTCCTGGAGATACATAATCAACTGATGAAAACAGATATAGAATTCAGAGAAAGTACATTTTAATAACAATGTGCTAATAGCTTGAATAAGACCGTCAAATCATTAATTAGCAATTGCCCACTGGAGAAACATCCTCTATGAAATAATTGCTATCATTACATGATGCACCTGGTAAAAAAGGGTTCTCTGTGCTATTAGATTCAGAGCTTGCATAGAAGTTGCCCTAACACACAGGAAGATGAGAACATAAATTTGCTGCTACCTCCTACCTGGAGCATGATCATCCAAATAAAAGAAAATATAAGTGAAAAAAGGGGGGAGATTACAAGATTGAAGCTGGAAGAATTTCCTTCGTGGGATACAGATTATAGAAAATAATTTTGGAATTATTAATAATGCCCTGGTAAAGTTGAAATGTTAGAGCTACTGCAAAACTCTTTTACTTGACATAGCTTTCCCTCCCCAGGGAAATAATATCCAAACATGAATATTATATACACACTCACATGTAGAAACAAAACCAAACCTGCAAATAAATTAGCTATTTCTCCCACTGGCTGAAAGGAACAGAGATTAGTTTTGTGATCAGTATTTTTAAGCACTTGGGAAATACTCAGATACCATGGTCACAGCATTCATGTAAATAAATAAGTGGGTGGGGTGCATGGAAGAAAGGAAGCAGAACAGAGAAAGAAGGGGGAAGGGAAGCAAAGATGGAAAAATGAGCTGAAATGCTACACCCCTAACAGTGTTCATGACGCATCAGGTATAAGAACAAATTCTCTCCAACAAACACGCCCAAATAAGTGCTCATTTAGGGAACACAGAGAATTGACACAAAGAGAAAACTAATAGTAGGAGTAAATAAAATTTAGTTCAGGCACTTTAACAATCTGATGAGCAGGTATCAGCTGAAGGTTAAGTGCTCTGTTATTTAAGCTCTTATAACCATGAAACATTAAAGGTTGTGAAATCCCATAGAGATGAAATTCAAATAGAATTGTAAAGGGGGGAAACAAACAAACAAAAAAGTTTTCTACAGCAAATATATCTAAATGGAAATTCAGGCCCCCAAGCCTGAATGTTTTGGAATTTACTAGCACACATTTTTGCTGGTTATTTTCTTTCTAATTGTTCTCGTTGTGTTTAACAACTCATTTCTGCAAATTAATGAAAATGCATTATTGCTGTAGGTTCAGATCAAGTCTGATGTGCAAATATGTGGGTCAAGTTACAAATGGATCATGTAAAAGAGAAGAAGCAGGAATGTCTGTGGTTTAGATCCCATTTCTTTGACAGCTGAACAGTTTTCATCCTTTCCTGCCTTGCAGTCTTGTGTAGGCTATTTGTTTTAGTGCATTTCCAAGCTAGCAAAAATAGTCTCTCTACTCACAAAGCTGATTTCTGCAGTATTTTCCCAACTAAAGCTAATGAGACTTTTGCTTCAATGAGTAGTCAAATAATGGCTTTCAAAAGATACCTGCTATTTTTCCTTTTGAGAAACTTCCCTTTGGTTTCAATCCTGTCCCAGGTACAGTCTTAACCTAAGTTCAAGGAATCTTTCTTGCCAGCTCTGGACCACCAATGAACAGTGGTCAACGAACAAGTTTTGGTCCCATTTTCGCTTATCCGAAGTTAATTTGGCAAGAATATCATCATAGCGTAAAGAGGAAAGGATTTTTAATTTGCTTTGGTTTCTCTGGAAAATGACATAATCACAGAAGGGTGAAAGTAGATATATAGATATTAGCATGGCAATAGTTTGCTACTCTGGGCACAATTTATTCCTACTTTGCTTGTGAACCCGACTCTAACCTAACTCAAATAGGGGTTTCAAAGGTTTACTTGCAAATAGTTACATGCATCTTTAATGGCCTTTCCTCTCATGTTCACTGTCACTTTCTTTCCACACATTTTAACTCTGAAAGCTTTTGACTGTTTCTTCATTATTTATGACATTGTTGTGTCTTTTCTTCTGAAATTAAAAACTTCTTGCCACAAGAAGCTAGCTAATAATATGGCACATAAATCTTTCTTTCACAACATTTCATTCTATATGTGCCAAGAAATAAATAAATGGCCAAACTAAGTCTCCTAACCATGCTTGGCTTCTGACCAGCTTAATGCACAGAAAGGTTGAGATTACCTAAATACAGAAGCTAAAAGAGTTTGCAATTTATTGTATTGTCAGCATCACACAGTTAAAAAAAGAAAAAAGGAAAAAAGAAAAACCCAATAACGCACTTTTGTTTGGATACACTGACTGCTCCAATTATAGGTAGTGCATTGCAGCTACAGAGGAGCGACCACATGAAAATAAAGTACAAAAGGATCTTTGAACTTATCTCCCATCAACTGTTCATATAAATTAAAAAAAATACCATTAACTGCCAATATAAAACACACAGAACAATGTCTTTCACTCACAGTATCAAGGTTGGTTGCAGGTTGCTGTATTGTAAGTACATAAGGTGTTAATCCTCCTGGGCTGTGCTCAAAAATTATTTAACATTCAGGCTATTATTTAGCATACAGCTGGTTAGCAGTTTTCCCCTAAAATGTTGGCTTCGATCCCACATTTTTTTGTTCTGGCACATACCTGGAGCTGTAAAGGGCTGAGTCCAGAAGCAGCAGCAGCTGCCATTGTTGATGGAATGAACTGCACAGGGTAGTTATCACCTGTCGGGAGAACAATGCGTGCAGGTTCAGACAATGAGCAGAGAATAGCAGCAGACAAGTGCAAACACGGCCCTAGGATTGCCTGTGCTCCACAGCACTCCTCTAAGCCTAAACATCTGCAAAAACAAAAGGCTTCGCTGGGCACGGACTTGCCATGCTCCCTTGGAACTTTTTTTTGTTAGCAGATAGCTGGTAGGCAAACTGGCAAAACATAAATATGATACTCGTGATTTTCATTTTCAAAAGCTAATGTTCAAATCAAGAGTGGAAGCCTGGGCACAAAATGGGTCTTGCAACCACAGACACATAGATAAGATACCCCAGGAAACCCCAGTGGCTCCCAGAGGAAAAAAAAAAGAGATTTCACCACATTTTCCTTAAAAAAAATAAAATCTGTTCTAGCCCAAGAAACATCAGTGCTGTTTAATGCAGGGTAATTTCTTTTTGGTGCCAAGTGGCTCCTGGGACAGGTAGCCAGCTGGCTCAACACAGGGTTGAGGTTTCTTGTTTTGCTTTGGGGTTCTCTGTCTTGGGATAATTCCTTCAAGGTAATTGTAGAGAAAAACAGGGACCCAGTTACACGAAGATTCAAGTACTAAAATTTCCAAATTAGTTATTGTAACATGATGACTTATAGCATGTCTATGGGTGTTCCCATAGATGTGCAACACACAGTGCCATTTGGACTCTTAGTCAAGGTAAGAAGGCTGAAATAGCTTAGCAGTGCAATCTCCAATACAAAAATGAATACAGTGATGGACAAGGAACTGTGATTTAATGGAATATCACTTTGGCTCCAGCTACTTATTTAAAATCAGTGTTATATACTATCTGCAAACTACATTTTAACAGGGTGTATGGTTTTTAGATATTTTTACAATAATCAGTCTATTTTACTCAAACTCTTCCATGCTGAAAGTAGAATGTAGCAATAAGGGAAAATACAGAAATCCAGCATAATATAATCAGGACATTCCAAGAACTAGATTTTTTTTTTTGTTAACCCCATCAAGTAAAAAATAATAACTGAAGTCTTTGCAGTCACCAGATTCCTCGGAACTCTTTCTCTTTACCACTTGAAGTTCTACTGCATCCAGTTCAGTTAAAATGTTCAGTTGTTTCACGTTTTTAATAAATTCTACATGTCTAATCCACAAGGTCTCTTTGCATCATATCCATAATACCTCATCAGGCCATTGAGCACAGTATGTGCTTGTACACAGTCCAGTAACAATTGGATTCTGATTGCATATGGAGCTCTGCTACAATGCATTCACTAACACTATATTGTACTGGTGTCCTATGGAGCAATGTTCAAAATATCTCCTCTTATTTTCCCCATTCCATGAGGTTGATTTTAGTGTGCAACAATGTTGGGGTTCTTTTTCTTTAAAAAACAAGACCAACAATAAAGACTTCTAGATTATTTTCTTAAGCTGTCTCTTTATGGTTAAATAATTCCACTCATTTCTTTGATATTTCTATGAAATTATTCGAAAAAATAAGATCCTAATCTAAGTTAAATAATGCTTCTTTCAGAAATATCTTACAAGGTATTTTTTTTACAAAAATCACAAAGATGTTGAATTAATGATGCTTTAAATGGGGGGGAAAATAACCATCCGACTTATCAGCATGGACTGCCTTGCAGAACATTTTGGAGGCATTCTTTCTTTAAATATCATGAATAATTCATCCCTGTTCCACACAGCAATCTCTTCTTTCTCCCTCCCCCTCCACATACACTTTTTAAGTTCAATACCAGTTGCTTTATTTGTACTAAAACATTTTCCATGTCAAACATATTTTAAAAAAAACTAAACTCTGAAAGAATTCCCTGCGGCACTCCTTTTTCACAGCTGTCATGCTCCTATGGTTTGAAATAGCCAGATATTTTATACTCACATGCGCACACGCGCACACACACAGAGTTTTTGGCTTCACAGTTAATTTAATAGTATCTTCACCACACCCTGTAGTGTTCTCTTGCTCACCTGCTGGCTACAGTGCTCTCTTTTGTTGCAGGAAGAAGAAGAATCATAGAGTTATGCCATTTATCTGTTATTAAAACCCAATACTGTCCCTTTTTGCCCTCATTTTAATGTGTTAAATCATGGCTAAGTCCTGGTATGTCAGCAGCATCTTTGTGCTGAGAAGAAAAATTAATACTCCTTCAGCTCTGGAGTACTTTGTTGACACCGAGGAGTAAAAGCAGAGCAAAGGTACTTCTTTCTCCCTTGAGCAAACTGAGCATGCAAGGAATGCTCTGGTTTAAATTTTTAATTACAGAGGTACATATTTCCCCCTCTCATTTTCTCGGTGCAAGAATGGATCAAGCAGCTCCTCCATGGCTGTCTTGGCGAGAAATCAGTCAATGTATTGTAGTAATTTTTTTCAAATTTGTTTCTCAATTTGGAATGCTTGCGTGAGGATCCATTCTTTTAAATCTGTGCAAAAGGCAGGAGAACATGTTCAAACAGGTCTGCCTTAGGTACTGGTGCGTGCTGGCCTTTGATAACCAGGAGTGAGAAGAATGCTGGAAGAAGAAAATCTGTCATGTTTTGCAAACTGATCTTTTCAATCTCCTTGCTGTGCTGATTGTCTATTTACATTTGGCTGCTGTTGTTTATATATAAATTGGTGTTTACAAGCCATGGAAAATTATGCCAGACTTCTGTTTCGTTTGTCAGGTTGAGCAACATTTCCAAATGAATAAAAGCAGTGAGCAATTGTGCTGTGTTATTCTACACAGAAATAATGTAAATGTTTCTTTTTGTCTTGGATGAAGAGATGAAGTTATGAAATTTGCACATTTCTGTACAAAGTCCTACCTGACAATGTCCAGATGCCCACAACCTTTTCCAGCTTTTGCATCAATATTTAGGACTGGGGCACATAGGATTGCTACAACAAATCCTGAAGTTACAAAGTCCTTGTTCCAACCAGTAAAACCCAACAGGGGACACATGACAGCCTTTAACTCAGTCCTGGGGAATTTCCATTAGAAAAGGGACTCATGAAACCATGCCAAAGACACACAGCCAAGCAAGTACACAGTGAATTTGGTGTGTGCTTCCTGTTTTCACCTGCCAGGAGGACGAGCAGCCTACTAACTTACCTGAAAAAAAGAATACTTAGATATGGAAAATCTAAACCACCTTAGAGCTTTAGGAAGAACTTCTGAAAGACCTATTTCAAATGGAAATTGCAATGTCGGATATCAGAGAAATCCAGCACATCTAAGATTATGTGAGCTATGTGGATTAGCTACAGTAATCAAGGAGTTTAATTAGTTTGATGACAGATATTTCACAGTATTGGAATGTCCAGCCTGATGACAATAAGCCTGACAGTTTTGTTTGTCATGCTTTCCTTAACAATATTACTTTCTCTGACTTGCCCCAGTGCAACAAGAAACAGAATCAGACCAAAAGGTTGACTCTGTTTCTGTCACCAGCCTAGGAAAACAGCTTCCATTTTCACACTGCATTGCAGTGTAGCAAAATCTCTTGTAAATTATTTGTGTGCATAAAGCTGAATGACCTATGTAGGTAGATAGGGGCTGTTTCTTGGCTACTCTAATCATGGGCTTTATATTGTTCATTTATGAAATATGAAAAAAGGCTTTGAAAATACAGTCACTGCAGCTTATCACTCAACAAACCTGTCTAAAATGAGTCTACTCCATGTCTTTATTTTCAATAATCTTTTTCAGAGATACTTCCCAGACGTGGTAAAGAAAGGGTACAATACAAAATATTTGCAGGACATTTTTAAGTTGAAACAATCACATATTTTGAAGTCTCATGGACTGCCACTATGCAACTGGCATGGACATCAGCACTCCCACTCTGCTTAGAGTAAACCATAGCTCTGTTTGAGATCTGCACAACTTATGATCTGGTTCCTACCTAGCATTGCTTGATACCCTTACTCCATCATCATCCTGCTTCCCTGTTCCCTCTCAGCCACAAAACTTGATTGAAGTAATACTTTAGTCACTGAAAAATGGAGGAGGGAACTGTCCTTCCTTATCCATCTTTCTCATCCTATTCACTGTCTTATCCTCCTGACCCAGGGCACTAATGGGGACACACTAATCACGTTCAAGGATACTCCAGCCCACTAAGTTTTTTTGGATGCGTGTGTTTAGTTAAATGAAGGGGAAATTGCAGTGGGAGAGGAGGTATAATGGCACCCGTGATGCCCACCAGCTCCAAGCTGTAAGTGTGGTGGTCACAGTCAGAAAGCCAGCACAGTTGCTTTGCTCTCCTCGGAATGCAAAATAATTCTATTAACTGCAGAGCATCTCTGGGCAAGTATTAGCTTCCTAACAGCTGCCACTCTCAGCTTCCCACTGGAATAAGTGGCAACCCCCACAACCAGGTACTCCACTAGGCTCGTCAAACGCCTGCAGGTCAATAGTCACAACAGTCATTTGAGATGCACAGCGCCCTAAAGTTTTAATTAATCCGGTATACAGTATAAATACTGAAATATGTATAAAAAATTAATTAGGTGGTCTATGCAGCTCTGATTTCTCAATTAGTACTTACCATGCCGGAAAATTATATTACATGACTTTGAGATACATAAGGAAGCATGGGACTTTGGGGGATTTTTTTTTCTAATGCAATTATTACTTGTCATCAGCACTTGCTAACTTTGGCCTGTTTCACCTCCTAGAGCTCCAAAATACTGGGGGGGGAGGGTTACAGCCACTTCAATGCTATAGATTCTGCCAGGCAGAAGGAAAAGTTTCTCCTGTCAGGTTTTATCATAGCTGTATATCAGCAAGTCCTTAAGTTTTCTGCTCATAATCATTTGCTGAGCTCAGAAGTTCATTAGCAGCAAGACTTCTACTGGAAGGGCCTCAGAACCTAATAAATTCTCCTCTCTTCTCCAGAACCTTCAGCTGAGTTTACAATCTACTCTATTTTGTTAAAGAATGCCATTTTATTCCTCAAGGCCTAGCATTTGTGTGCAAATCTGCAACAGTACTCAGTAAGTGCTACCTTGGCATTGAACTAAACAGCCATGAAATTGGTTCCCAATTTAGCCCAGGAAGATATTTCTGCATGGACATGGACACATAATCATACCCCTGCTTGTACACCAAGGCAGGACTTCTCATCTTGGCTATCCTGTCACACTAACACTGATGCACTTCTCCCACTCTGGAGCCAGCCTATATCTAGCCTGTTTTGCAGGCAAAGCAAATTGTGCACACAATATTCAACGTTCCCTAAATAACAGAGTCAGTTTCAAAGGTACTTATTCCCCACTGCTCCTATTATTGAAATGCCTCTCTGTATTTTCTGAATGTCAAGGAAAACTGGCAGGGTCAAAACTCGGTCTTGCTGAGGTCCAAATGAAGCAAAATGAAATAGAAGTGAAACATGCAGCCTACAAGGAAATGGTGCCTGAAGGGTTAATCCATCTCCTGTCTTCCCTCAGAGGTACGAGCAAGTCTAAACTGACAGTTCTGCAGGTGAAAGTTTCATTTCTCACAAAAGTAGAAGAGTACAGGTAGTAGCAGTCAAGTTCATAAATATTCCTCAGAAATGACTTTGAAGAACCCTCTCTATGAAAGAGTATAGCTTAATCTCCAGTTTCATTAATTCCTTAACTACTGTGCCGAGAGTGCCAAAAATAGGAATTAATCAATACCAAGTGTAGTTACAGCATTTTTTTAATCATGATATGTCTCTGACAAAAACTGACCTGCCCACCTACCTTTGCCACATCTACATGCAGTAGAATATATATATTAAAGACATAACTATTATAATTTATTTAAAACCACTGGTTATAATCATATCATTGTGATTTCTGGTCTTTTACTAGCACCATCTGGAATTAAACCACTAGCACCAACAAACAGCCTCACTGCATTTCAAGATATCTAGGCTTAGACTTCTTCCCCCATTTCATTCTTCTAACTTTTGTTAAGCATCTCTCTTTCTGCATTCTGGCAAGTAAGAAAATGCCCTAAAACTGCATCACCCCCTGTTAGGAGGCCAATAGGATCAAGCTGGATAGGTACTATTGAGGAACATTGTAGAACAAGTCAAAAAAATTGGACATGTTCAGGAAAACATGCTGGTAACTCCTCTTCCTAAGTCGTTTTTGTACCAAGAAGTCTACAGAGCCAAAATTAACACAACATGATTGAAACTAACGCCTCTCAGGGGGCAGCACAACCATCAGCTTAGTCACTAACAGTCACTACTCAGAAAGCATCTCAGATTAAAATAGGAAAACCAAGGAAAGCATGTGCTTTCTCTTGCCTGTGAGAAGTAAGATTTAGCCAGGGCGTTGTAGGCAATTCCCACAGCTGGCAATCCTTTGTCTTTGGTCCCTAACTGCTGTGAGGTGGTGATGGGTGTGAACAACCCTCATCCTGTACCATCCTGAGCCATGTGCCTTTCAGAACCCCAGGAACTGCTTCCAGCATACAGTGAACCAGTTTGTCAAATCGAAAAACAACTTGGGGATTTCAAAACCTGAAAATAAGATAACTAGACAAAGAATCTGTGTTTAGAGAGGAAAATCTCTGGACTAAAGAGACAGAAGGGAGTGGGACAAACGGAAATGCTTGCTGAAATCCTGCTTGGCCCCACTTCATCTAATATTAAGTAAACTTGCTGGAGAAGATTCTAGGTTCAACCTGGCTTTTAATTAGCATGCTGTTTACATCATCTATTATGAGGCTTTACTTTGGATTTGACCTCGTTCCTGTCACAGTCAACAGCAAAAGCACCACTAACATCAGTGGGAAAAGGATCAATGCTTTACTTTGTGTTTCATATTTAATGAATTAAAAAATAAACTGTTATTTAGGTTTTGTAGTTATTAGTTATCAGGTTAATATGCTAAAGGCAGCTTGACAGAGAATACTATTAATGAGCAAAATAAGGTTGCTGCTTCTGGACTGAGGTCACTTACAAAGAATGTACAAATGAAAATAAGGTTGACTTTTATTTACTTAAATATCTTCCTACATTGAATTCCTTTGGCAAAGTGTCTTTAAACATTTAAAGCCCTGTTTACAAGGAGTCTCTGAAAGTAGCTTCAAACCATTATATCCCTAATTGAATTCCCCAGGAGTCCTGTAAACTCAGAGGAAAAAAAGAAAGAAATCATAACATTTGCTAAATCATCTCAAAACATATTTCACTGCAAGGTTATGTGACCTGTTAGGAGTCTGAATGATGACTGGAATTGAACTAAAAAAAACCTTTATTAACCAGATTGAAATCAAACAAAAGAGTAAAAATTTTGCCACAAAACACAAATATACTGAAGATAACAGAATTAATTAAAGACATGTAGCTTTTGTATAGGGCAGACCAGATGCAAACTGCTAGGCAAGGGGGCCATATATTTAAAGCAAATGACTTTGTGGACATTAGGCTTAAAAAAATCATGATGTTCAATAACCAATAGTCCATCCACCTCCTTCAATCCAGAAGTATTTTTTCCAGTGGAGTTGCAAAAGTTCCAACCAGCTACGCCTGTTGAGTATCATCTGTGTGAGACAGATCTCACAAGAAGCTACCCCTAATGTCTTAAAATGTAGCAATAGCCTCACATCCCTGTGAGCTTACCTGGCTTGTATGTTATTCCTGGGGGGAAGAGGAATCCCTGCTGGGCTGCAGCAGCTGCTGCCAGTGTCCGCTGGTCGTGTGGAAAAATTGGGATCATGAGCGGAGGCATGTGACCCTGAACCTGCTAAACAGAAGAGAGCCTCTGATCAGAAATAGCACAAATTTGTCTTGACAGGTATTTCTCCAGCACTGATAGTGTTCTTGCGTTCACACAGTCCCACGGAACCTTCACCTTAATGCAATCCCTGCCAACTTCACATTATCACATCAAAGCCTCACAAACATTGTTTTCCCTCAGTGTCAAAGGTGGAACAGTCTCGGTGAACTGCACATTTCCCTGCTTCTTACTGGTTCTCTATTACTTAATTTTATTTTATTTTTTTAAATTAGTATTCCCTGTCCTGGCACGAGGAAAAAAGGTACAAAACATACCAAAGTTTCTTGTATTAAAAGTAGTGTGGTATTTCCATTAATTTTTCACAAGTTTTCTCATCTTTAGTGGCAGACTCCACAGTGACGAGCATTTAGAAGCAATCTAACACCGCAGTACCCACTTTGATGTTCAGATTTTAGTAACCTTAGGGAAATTTTAATTCTGAGATCTTACAACATGGTATTGTTCACATAAACACGAACAACTCGGATATGTTATTTCAAAATCTCACCAGAGTACTGAAGAGTCTTCTAGTCAACACCACAACTCATCAGATTTAAGGCTTCAACACAAAACAAACTAACATACTCTGCCACACACACCTCACTATAAGAAATAAATTGCTTGTCTGTCTAAGCAGTTTTATAGCTTTATGCACCATCATATAGCTTGGTAATTATGGAGCTGCATTCAGAGACCATTTGAGAACAAAACCTACTATATCAAATTTAATTTGACCGTAATAAATGTATCGAAAAACCACAAACATGTACAAGGAAAAAAAAAATCTTCTCCTTATACTAGCACTGTATTCAACATACAGAGAATTATGTGATAGGATGATGCCTGTTAAATCCACACAGTAATTTCCTAGTTCCTTCATTTACCGTACCTGTGTTCCAGAGAGACTGGCTAGGATCTCAAGGAGTTTTTATTCATCATTCCCTAACCCCAGACATATCCAAGGGTTTGACTATGATTTTTCTGATTAGCAGTTGAGTAAACATATAATGCTTTATATATCAAAGCTGGTAAATGTAGGAAAAATGGGGGTTTAGGCAGAAAAAAAAAATCCCTCATCATACCATAAATCGGTGGAATTAAACACTGCTAAAAACTTAAAGTACACTTCAAGCAATTTTTTGTATTTAATTCCTAAAAAACATTTTTGGTCAAATCCCATATGTTGACCTATGACATTGTTTAAATAGCGCCAAATTTTCTTGTCGTATCTCCATTACTTTCACAACCATTGATGCAGTGCAGAAATGCTACTGTGTGTCTCTATGAGGGTTAATTTACCAACAACTCTTCTCTTGGGAAAGCCCTAAGATGGAGGTTAATAAAGGTCAAGCAAAAAATAAACACTTTACAGTATTTTTTGAATCCATTCCTCAGGAAAATCAACTTATAATAAAAAGGTCTTTGTGCAATTACTGCTATGGCACTGGGGCGTGAAAGAAACTAGCTTTAAGCAGCTATTTCTCTCATTTTAGCTGAGGTAAGCCTGGTTGTGTGTTTTAGGTTATGTATTAGACTTGGTCAGATTGGAGTTGATCCCCATGTGCCCAGAACAGGCATTCAGCTCTGATAAAATGTTGCTGGCTTTGCTGTGTGGTGTTTCTATACATTCTACACTATGTTCTACAGGAGCACGGCAAAGGAAAACCACAGGCTTTGTCTGATAGCAGCAACTGCACTAGAAGAAATTCAGTGCAATACAACTTGCAAAAGTAGTTCCTAATATCTAATCAAATGAAGCCAAAATCATAAGAAATATCCCCCACATAAAGTATTTACATGGGGCTGCAAAGGTACAAGACTTCAGTACAATTTCTCAAGACAGAGAAGAAATCAGAGTGCTGTGGTTTAAGTGAAGGTGCAAACATACCCACAGCAATATCTCGCTCAATTGTGTCATAAAGAGAATTCAAAACACAGCAAAACAAATCCTGTAGATTTTGATCTACTCAGCTGTATAAATTTGGTTTAAACTCTCAAATAAAAGTATTTCTTTAAGTGTGGAGAATTACCATTTCAAGTTCTGGTTATCTGCTATTCTTCCTGGTCTGAATTCAGGAGCAGGTCTTCAGTCTATATAAATCAGCATAACTTTGACTGAAGGTTACATTTAGGTTGCAAGTTTGGATTTACAATTAAGAGACTCATGCAGACTGAAAAAAGCTCATACTGAAAGGCCACCATTCCCTCCCACGGGTCTTCCCTCTGGCACATATGAAATACCATTCCTACGAGAGTGTTGGTTTCACACAGAATTATTATATACATAGGTGTCCATTTTCAGCACAGGTCAACTGAAAAGCACAAATGAGCACTGTAAAGGAAGAGAATGTAAAAGTATCACTGATCACTGAATTATTAAATATATAAAATTAATTCCAAAAATTCAGTTAACTCCTTAATTTTTGACAATTTCTACCCCTGAGAGTTTTATTATTGTGAAGATGATGGGCTTGATTTTACTGAGAGGGGAGAAATTGGGAGGAGGGGTTGATTGGTGTACTTCATAAAATCGGCTACATGCCCAGAAATTTTAATTGCTGAGATGTTCCTCAGGTCTTTCTGAAAACCAAGACGGGAGCAGATGCCCAAGAAACACTCTGACTCTGTCTCTTCCCATTCGTAAAAATAGCGCATTGTTGGATCGGCACTTTCCCCTTTTGTCTCCTCTGTGCTGAGTCGTTGATGATGCCATCTTTTGCCATCTGCCCCAGAGCTTCATTAAAGATACATGAATGGACTAACTGGGCTGCTATCTTGTGAGGAACAGGTGCTATTGTTTGTCCCCAAAGACTTGCACTAAAGATCTCACTCAGAATACTTGAGAAAGAGCATCTGCAGCAGTCAGTCAGAGAGTAACTTGGCAGAGCCTGTGCTATGGGCTAATATGCAAACAGAGACACTCAGGGGGACTCATTTTCTCTTTCATGGAGTTTTTTGGGTTTTTTGAGGGTGTTTTTTGAGTGGGTTTTTTGCGGGGGTTGGTTGTTTTTTGGTTTTGGTTTCTCTCTCTCTCTCTTTTTTTTTTTTTGATGGGTAGTAAATGTCTGATTTTGAACAATTCTGCCAGTCTGTATTTTTAACTGAATATACAAGCCCTGGAGGAAACTGAAATATATTCTCTCCAAAATTCAGTTCTGCTACCACAAATACGTATATTCGACTCTTACATAAAGCTACCTCATGAAATTAATCTTTGCTTCTATACAAACAGCTCAGGTTTTACTGTGTTAAACACAAAAATCTGCCAAGATTGGGGAACACTTTAAAGGTAGTGCACCATTCCTTTAATATCCCATCACAACTCTGACGGCCCTTGGGAACTGATTACAGCACTTCCTTGCCTGAGATCTAAGTCAGGAAGCAACTTTAGAGCAAATCAGCCCTGATTAGCTCAAGAAACAACTTCCAATTTGATTCTCCCTGAAATAATAAAAGCTGGTGGCCTGTTTGATAAGCTGGGCAAATCTGCAGTGCTTTGTCCCACAGTTCTGGGAGTGATAATCTCAGAAGTTGGCTGAACAATCCTCCTTGTTAAAAAGTCATTAAAAGTTAGTGTTTTACATGGAAAATGTAAGCCAGAGTGATATGTTATACAAAAATAATGCTTTGAATTAAAATGATCTGCCTCTCTTGGATAAGGAGCACATTTAGTGAGATTGAAGAGGAGGAAGAGTTTTATCTTTAAAAACCAAAGCTGCTTCCACAACAACTAACATTTCAAGCAGAGAAGTAAAAACATTCAGAGAAAAGGGTGGCAGCACTGCAAGCAAAGATGCAGCTCACACATTTTTGCTTAGTTGTGAGGATCACAGGTTCCAAGAGCAGAAGTAATCCCACCCTATAATGGCAGATGAATTCCTCCTCCCTTAGAAGATCAAACTTCACAAAAGTCACCTCTCTGCACAATCTACTTCAGTAAAGAGCAAAAGTGCCATATTTCTAATATTT
This sequence comes from Catharus ustulatus, assembly GCF_009819885.2. Classification (NCBI taxonomy): domain Eukaryota; kingdom Metazoa; phylum Chordata; class Aves; order Passeriformes; family Turdidae; genus Catharus; species Catharus ustulatus. The sequence goes on along the minus strand of NC_046226.1, from coordinate 50,642,526 downwards.
TATCTCTTCTTTAAAGCTTTTTTTTTTTTACTACATCCAGCGCTAGTATAAAGCAGTGTGAATGGTTAAATATGTTCTAATCACCCACAGTAATCCAGCATTGTTATTTAAAATCATTGCCACCCCCTTCTTTAACCAATTAGATTGTTCTCAAACTGTGGAAATCTTGAGGTGTGTTTTGACTCTAACAGACTACTCCAACACAAGTTAGCTGAGAAACCAATCTTTGAATTTACTGAATTGACCTTTTTCATCCAAGTACAGGATGAACAGAACCTTTTGTTCGTGTGCTGCTGCAGCCGCTCTGAGAACCTAAGCTGTTCACAGGGAGGTTTAGACTTTTCATAGATTCAATTAAAATTTCTTCCTAAGACCTCTTAAGCCCTCACTGAGCTTTGAATTTCTGTAGTAAAAATGTGTTGGAAATTTTCTTGTCTCTCATTTAGAAAGTATAGTGTAATAGATTTCCAGGTAATAGCAATATATCAAGTAAGGATGTGCATTTTCACACTGTTGAAAATATGTTTGTATGATAGAACATAGTGGCCATAACTGATAGCTCAACAGGTTATATTTTAGGTTGATTCATTTTAAAATAAGTCTTAATGGCACTGAAAGAAGTGTGTGTGCTCCCAGCCCTATTAGTGCAAGATTTTAAATATCCTGTATAGGAAATGTATTTACCTCAGCTGCATTTAAAATAGTCTCTATGCAATATGTGACACTGTCACTTTTATATCACTGTTAGATTTTTATTTATTTCAATAACTAGTGTTGGGCTTGGTTGTTTTTTGCAAGAGAAGAAATTTTAAAAGTTTTGATCATTTAAATTTTATTTTGACTAAGTCAGTTTGGAGGATGCTGCAAGAACACAAACAACACGTTGCATACAGAAGTTGGGACTTCTTTTATGAAAACTTAGTATGTGAAAGTCAGAGAGATTATGTAAATGTTAAAAGCAGCTACATGCTAAGATTTCTGCAGGTTTGAGCTTAAATCTCCTCTCCAACTCTGCCAATATAACAATGAGCTCATGCCGCTCTGGACTCCTTTCATGGTCCCAGAAATTATCTATTTAGGAAAACTGCAGAGGAATTGTATGATAATTTTTTTAAGTATCTTTGGTTACAGCTGAATGGTGTGGCTGTTTTATTTGTGCTGTTCTGGTGAAGCAAAGTGACTTCAAGGCTGGGTTAGCTGTCCAGTTCAGTAGTGAAGGACCTGGCTCTTTGTGTGTGAGTGTGGCTGAGCCTTTTCCTCAGAAATGTAACTGATAAACTCCCCAGGCTTTGGCTTAATGGCTATCAATGCCCAACATCCCCTGATGCAAAGGTAATGCATGACCTAAACCCTTCAGTGAGAAATCCCCTCTAGTGAATAATCCCAAGGAAGCACCTGTGGCTCAGCATGAGGAAAGGCAGCTAGAGAAAACTGGGCTCCAGAACACCCAAAATGATCCCCCAGCCACTATGTGTCACAGCTAGGACACTGAAAATCATGTCCATATAGCTCCCACATTGAAAATTATTCAGAAACTTTTCTGTTCCCGCTAGCAGTGCAGAACTGCTGGAGATCTGTCTGTATAGGGAGGTATATTATGTTCTAATTTATCTGCCATCTAATTATCTACAGTCTAATTGAAAAATGTTTCCTCTCAGTGGAAGTACATGAGCCACAAAGAAAATGTCTGCCAATGGGATCCCAGGGGAAGTGTTGGCAAATAAACTGTAAAAAAGATACCATAGACTTGCAAAGTGAGAACATTTCAGACTGGAAATACTATGGAAAAAATATGTAGCCCACTATTGAATTTGTAAAGGGATTGTAACTGCTATTTTCTTTCTTTTCCCCTATCATTTTTTTCCATTTGTCCAATGCATCAGCATGGTTTGGAGATTTAAGTCTACTGCAGTGGTCGCAACATTAATGTGAAAATTGCAACCATGATTATACAGCAAAACAGAGCAACCTTATTTTTTATTATGTTTTTTCCTCACCACTTTGAAACTTGAAATGAAATAAATTCCATCTACTTGGGAAATCAAGAAAGAAGCTACAGAAAAATACTGACAACATCACTGAAAACACCACCATTTCAAACACTAGATATCATTTCATTTCTATTAGCTTCTCATTATGTTGCCCTGTTTTTACCTAGCTCTTTAACTATCTGGAAATACAGAATTCAACTAAGGATGATCTCATGAAGTTAGGAGTATGATAAATGGTAATTAAATCTATTTAAATTGTCTGTATTTTAAGAAACTCTCACTAGGAGGGATGGAGAACATCTCTGCTATAGAGAAATAAATAAAACATGTTATGCAAAAGTGAATTTATGGTTCATTTGGAATTAGAGATCTACCACCTTTTCAATCCATACAAATGCATAATCTTGTCAATTAAATATTATTGTTAAGGTCTAGTAGTATGTTAAAATCACTTTAAAGTGCAACTAAGGAAAATTCATGTGTGTTTATTACTCCTTAAGGGTCTATTAGTGGGTATTTTATTCAGATTTGTGTTGTAAAATCTGCATAAACTCAGCATATTGTTATCCCCATGTGTGCATTTGTTTGGTTAAAGCATAACAGCAAATCTCTATTACTGCAACTTCTGGAAAAGTCAAGAGAACTAAAACAGTCCTAATTTTAATCAGATACAAACAGTTATCTCTACAGAAGTGAAGAGTTGACTATTATGCAAATTGTCACAGTTAGTGGTCACCAAGCCATCACAGAAGACTGAGCAAGTCAATTATTTCAGATATTTCCAAAGACTAGTGAAGATGTATGTTTCTCATTTGCACCTTGTCTTATTCATGCCAAAATAAGAAAAATATTGCAGCCTAATGATACTTGTTGATATTTTTAATACACGAAAGCTCCATTACTTCAGCTCAAATCTAAATATAAATTATGTTAGAAATCCCTTATTAGCTATGTTTTTATGGTGATATCAAAATGTGCAAGATTTTCGGAGTACACTGACATTTCCTGTTGGTGGAAATATTTAGAGCAAGGGATGCTTTAAAATTTGTGTTTGGTATTGCTACTTTCAGGCAGAGTTGCTCCCCACACATCTTTTCAAGACAGAATACTTTTTTTCGAATACTAACCATCACTAGTTATTAACACGAAACTAATTCCCTCAAAGTACAAAAAAATCATGTCAAACCACAAAACTGATGGTTACTAAAGGAATTATTATCTTTCACTTTAGAGAGAATGTCCAGCAGAAGTAGGAATAAATGCAAAAAAAATATCTTTCAATGACTCTGATCAAAAATCATTCTGCGCTGTAGAGGTAAAAAAGAAGATGCAACAAAATAGAACATATTAAAACAAATATAGAATATATCTGAAATTCGGGGGGCACCAATGAAAATGGGAATCCTGTCATTTTCCTCACTGTGGTAAGAATTTTGTCCTGAATAGCACATTCCTTCTAAAGCTTCCTATATTTTCACTGATATTCCAAGATTCGTAACCATGTTATAATGGTTACAAGCACTTAGATCTACTACATACTTTACAAGTATTAATTAATTCAAGTTCAAAGATCCATTCAGGGGAGAGCATTACACCTACAGGTTACACAAGAGGACCCTCAAAGAGGCCTGGATTTCTTTTCCAGTGGCAGAAGTGACGATGCATGGTGGATAGGAAGCAATTCCATTGCAATCTGCTGCTTGCAAACCTTTACATCTCACCCCACAATTGTACCAAGAGCCACCCGAGGTGCAGAGCTAGGGCTAAGCAAGAACATGCTGGAAAATCAGGAGGCAGTTTTGAGCTGGTCCATGCCAGACTGCACAGTTTAGCCCTCCAACACTTGCATAATGGCAGGACACAATGGAGGTCAGGCACAGGTCCAAAAAGGAGACACTTTTCCCATTCCACCCAGTCCTGTGGTTGATTTCTACTGGCATTTATAATAAAGAAGAATAAATTCAAAGAGAAGGAGCGGCAAGTGTTGCTATTTTTCCTCAAGCCTAAATGCATAATATTCAAGAGACTAGGTCAAAGGAGTTACTCACATCCAGTGAGAATATTCCTGCTCTTGTATATTTTTGAAAGATATTTAATGCAGAATAGTAACCTAGATAACTCCCAGAAATCATATGATGTTTATGGAGTGTTTAGATCGAAACACAAAGGGTTATCACAGGCAATTATGTGGAGAACTAGCTTAATGCAGAAAACTCCTGTGTCTAGAGATCAAAGTCAAATCAGAATACTGATTGCATGCAAAAATTAATTTGTTCCATCTCTTCCTAGGATCCCTCAGATTTTGGCATGATCTGACCATCTTTGCTCAGAAAAGCATCCAAGGAACTGGTGTGTTTGCACAGTATGACTGAGGTGATTGCCACCGCTGGTACATGGTAATTATTGCAAATTTGGGAGCGAGCACCGGAGTTTGTAAACTTCCAGTGACACACATACAGCCCGTGTGCCTCCTACAGCAGTTCGCTCCAGTGCATGCTAGGGGCTTCTCAACCTTCCACAGCACTTATGATTAATCTACAAAAACAGCGTCAAAGAACAAAACCATCAGAAATGGAAAAATAAGGCAGGGAATCAGGAAATCTTTAAAATGAGTATTCCTTATCCAACTTCAGGTATTAAAATTCCAGCAGCAGCCATAGCTCAGATATGAACACACACTGCTGCGCTGCCCTTTCTGCACAGGACCCTGGTGGGGCAGCAATGCCAGCCTTGCCATTGTGCGCCTTTCCCCAGTTTGTCGCTCCGGGCTGGCGGTGCTGGCGGGGTTGGCGAGCCCGGCTGTGGAGCGGCGCCGCGCCCGCTGCGAGCCGCGCTGCCTCCCTGCCTCGGGGGCTGCTCCCTTGGGCCGGGATGGTGATCCCCTGGGCCAGGGGGATGCCTTGCGGGGGATGCTGATCCCTCGGGCTCGGAGCCCCAGCAGCCAGCGGAGGAGCCGCTGTCTCTCTCTGTGTCTCTCCCGCGGCTCCGCCGCAGCCGCGGCGCGCAGTGCGGGCTCGGCGCTGCTGGCGCTCCGGGCAGTAACAATGGCCCTTTGTCCAGCTGTGGCCGCTTCCCCCTCTGCAGCCAGCCCTTATCTGCTCAGGAAATGCCTGCTTTAACTGACAGGTACGAGATTAAATCTACAGCTGCCGAAACACAATCTCCGCTCTGTTAGATAGGCTTTCATTGAAAAGCACTACAAACACATAATTTGTTTGTGTTGTACCAGCAATCTTTGACAAAGCAGACTGTCTAGCTGAGACAAATGTGGTTAAACCCATTTATTGTATTATTTCTGCTACACAGAACAAGCTCTTAAAACGTAGAAACTACACAAGGCACAAAGCTCTAGCTGTCTCAAGAAATCAAGAATAGATGACTTCTTGTTACACTAGCCCCCTTCACACAGCATAGCATGTGCCCTCCTGGAAAACATCCACTGTGATTTCTTTCTCTTTTTTCTCACTCTCCCCTCCACACAAAACCCCTCCCCCCCCCCCTTTTTTTTTTTCTCTCTTTTAAAGGGGATGGTTCAATGATGTTTATGTTTCCAGGTTTTAAAGTTTCTTTTGTTTTCTCTAGCATCAATAGCTATAAAACAACTAAGTCGGTCAAAGGATGCCTTGAGTTTTAAGAAACAAGGGGATATTTTTGAGAGACTACTTCTCAAAGAAAGAATCATTTTCCAGACACACTGTCTGGTCTTCCTGACTTAATGCATGCTCAAACCGAAGTTTTGCCTGACTAATGAATGCGGGACTGACACCCCCCACCCCTTCTCTCTCTGTTTTTTAATCATCAATCACCTATTTCTCAAAACATTACTTCATTTTTGTTACACCTTCTGCCTTATTTTAAAATAATATTGCTGGCTGTTTATTTCAAATGAAAGGCACGGGGAACTGATGAATTAAGTGTTTATAAATCTGAGTTTTCAGATTGAAAACAACCTTTTCCATAATGCAAAGGCTTTATAAGTAAAACCTGTCCTTTAGCCCGAGTTTCTTCTGGCCATATATTACTCCCAGTAAACTCTGCTGCAAGAACTAAACGAGTGCTATATACTGAATATGAGAAGGGCAATGTTTGAGGAGGAGAGCCTCAAACTTACTCCAGTGGAGCAGGACAGACTCCCAAGAACACTGTGGCCCATAGCATTCTCGTTTTTCCCTATTTAAGAGAAAGACAAGACATTATTGTCTTTTCTCTATTTAACATTTCTGTATTTAAGACTCCATTCTCTGCATATGCACCTCTAGTTAAAGTTACTGGCAGTTGTGTGCACACACAGATGTGCTCAGCTACTGGCACATTAAAGCATCCCTTCACTCTAGTGAAATTCAATAAATGAGCTTTCCCAGTGTTATTAATACAGATGCTCAATAGGGAAGACCTTGTAAACCACCAAATTGTTGCTCTAATACTTAACCATAATTAAAAGGAAAAGAAATAGGAAGAGTAGTCAACATCTTAATGTTTTATCATTCACATTACTTCTACAACCCTCCTGCCTCTCCTGGGGCATTCTCTTCCATACCCTTTTGCAGCATGTTGGTTGCCATATTATTTTATTTAACCTTAATCACAGCATTCATCTCTGGGTTTGAGAGGAAGCTGTAACGGAGCTACCCTACAAGCTGCCACTCAGAACATTCAGTTTGGCATAAAATTAAAAAAGTATGCAATAAACTGGCTGAATCCATAGGGAATCCCTCAAACAGCATGGATAATGAGGGGAATCCATAACAGACATAAACAAACCCAGAAAGATGTCTGGGGCCAACATCATTATGTAAGATATATGCCCAAGATGTATGGGCATACGTTTGAATGTTCAAACTAAGCCTGTATTAGATTGATTGAATCTCAGCATGGGGTTCAGTTAATAAACAAACCTTGCCTTCAGAAAATATTTGGAGCTGAAATCATGTATTATAGCCAGGCACCTACTACATGTGGCACTAAGATGCCCTCCTACCTTTAAGCTTTGTTAAAGCAGGATGGTAAAGGAAATTAGAAATCCATAGTACCAGAGGAACAGATACAATTTTCAGGTTAAGTGGCACCACTCTAAAGGCAGTTGTTATCCACAGACTGTATTTCAGTCTAGGCACCAGGGGCATATGAAGAGAATTCACATTAAAAATTAGAGACCGTTTTGAATCTTTGGGCTTTGATTCACACTTCCCATGTTTTTTAAACATGTTACTCATATTCTCATAAAGGATACAACAATAATGCTAGCAAATCTTTCTGGTAATTATTAATTTCACCGTAGAATAGCTTTTTTGCTATGCTTGGCTTGTTAAAAAAATGCATTTTGCTCACCTCAGGGTACACCATTAGCTTGCATATTTGCTCTTTTCCTTTTTTTCCAGGTTTTGTTTAAATATTCTTCTTAAACCTGTATATTAATCACTGCTCAGAGGGTGAAAGAATTTGCAGGAGCAGCTGAAGTGCTACTTTTTTCCCAAAGTAGGAACTAGTTAGTGCTGACACTTTTTATTCATTGGAAGATGAATGAAAGAGAGATAGAGGAAAAAAAAATAAGAGTAAGGATGAAGGCTGACTTGGTGGTAGAGGGTCCAACAGATCAATCTAACATAATAAAATCTTTCAAAATTGTAAGCAGCAATGGCATGTCCTAGTGACAGCCAGATCCAGAAAATCACCCTTGTCATAATTTTGGTCATTGGGTCAGGCAATCAGGAAGCAAGAGAAAGATTGCTACAAAAATACCCATCCAAATAGGCTTCCAAAATCAGAGCAGAAGACAAAAAGCTTCTTTCAAGAGTTCTGTTCCAGTTCTTACTTCTGTATTTACCTGTAAGCTACTGTGCTCCATTTTGAAGGACAGCATTTGGGTGTTCAGCTACACAGGAAACAACTGTAAAATATTTCAGAGCGTGTACCTGTAGCACCTTAGCTCTCCAGCACCATGTCCACATGTGAACAATGTTTAAGTACACTGAGGATGACTTTAGGGAAATTTTTTTTCTCCTAAAAAGTGGACTGTGGAAGTTTGGGTGTAGTACTTGCCGTGATAAAGTCACACATCTTAACAAGCAGAAACTTTCCTATTAGACTTTTTTTTTAATTAAAGCAAATATCTCTTTCTCTTCATATGTAAATATATAAGCATGTAGCAATGTTTAGGTATTTCATCTTATAAAAGCATATTCTACTTATACATGGGTACATGTAGAATAGACAGATCTGTACATGTATCTATAACACATTTCTATATATTTTTACAAATAATCTTAACCATGCATATATTTTACATATATATGTGTATATATATATATATATATACACACACACACATATATATATGTGTTTATATATGTAGAACATGCTTTCCTCTTGTTTTCCAAATCCCTCACTTGGGATTTCTGTGTTCTTAGATCCATCCATTTATACAATTCCCTTGCTCTACTCCTGGATAGTCTCCATTTGAATTACTTCCTGGGACACATGAAACCTGTGTTTCTGCAATGCTTACCCTGGGCAGACCCCCTTTATCAGGAGTTGTACTTTGAGCATGATACATTTAACAGGTTTGCTGCTGAGTGAAGTCATCAAGCCAGCTGGGCCAGTCATAGTTACTTGAGTAGCAAAAAGAAAGTATTTATTAAATCATTCTATTGCTCACATCTATCATTGCTGGATTTCTTTCTGTCTCTTCTATTTATCAAACAATTTTTTTTCTCCTTCCCTTAATCTCTTCACTCCTCACCCTCAGTCTCTTTACAAAACTCCTAGCATTAATTCTCACTTTGACTTTTTTGGGGGGTAGATTTTCTTGTATTCAAGGTAGCTATCCAGCAGTAAATTCTCCTTTTTAGGCCACTGATACCAAGAAAGTGACACTCAAAAGTTGTCAATTAACTTCCATTATAAAGAAGGAGGCCACAGTGAAGTACGTTTGGTTTTCTTGTCTTTAGGATGGTCATTGTCACAAATTCAGAAAAAGCTTAGACATAAAAGTAGCACCACATCAAGGAAATGAGGACACCTACAAACATCTGGTTTTTAAGATAGACACATGCAGCTGAAGCAAATTAAAATTGTGATTTTCTAAAAGTCTCCTACTGCACTCTTCAGAATAAACAATTCTCTTACCCAAACTCCCCGTTTTGTTAGCCCATGACTTTCTCCACCATATTTTCAGGTAAATAAGACTTTTCAGCATGTAATTTTCCATTTCGGTTTAGGTACTCCTTTGAAAATACTTTTTAGGTTGTTGGGGTTTGGGATTTTTTTGTTTCTTTTCTCATTATAAATCAAACTAACTCAAAAAGTGGAGCAGAAGAAAATACAAGAAAATAGGATACCAATAAAGAATTTCTGAGATGTGAAGGCAAATGGGCTGAAGAGGATTAATATGAGATGCACAGACCAGCTAACCCACATGATTATTTTTGACCACTCTGGTACTTCATTTTTAAGGGGCATGAAGGGAAGAGGTGTGGTAGCATATTTTAAGGAAAACAGAGGAAGAGGTTTTGCTTACAGTTGGTCAGTAATGTCTAGAAATTATTTAATGCTTAGACCCAGAAATGTCCATCCATGCCTTTAAGAATAGACCATAAGTCTCTGGTATTTTTGCTATCTGTCTGCTTTATTTAGCAGCTGAATAGAGCAATACCCACTGCACTTTCACCCGTGTGTGCATCTGCATCCCTGCCACACAGGTGACTGGTGCACGTGGGACTGTGCTGTTTGCAGGTCTGTTACAAACAGCACTACAAACCCAACTCATCTCAGCATTCAGATTGGGTTTTTTTCAGTGTACATCTCGATTCTCCCTCCTGGAAGCCTGGACCACGTTCAAGTCTCTCACTCCTTTTCCATACTCACTGTCTGACTGGCTTTTGCTGTTACTAGCCACTGCTATAACCTCTGTGCTATGCATAATAAAAATCTTTCCCATCTGAGTTGTCTGCCATGGTTACTGGAAATCTGCTGTATGTAGCATTCCCAAGAGCAGGAAAGGAAGGTACCTTTACTGCAATTGGATAAATATCACCTTTTCTTTAAAAGGAACGTTTAACCTTCACTGAAACCACATCTAATGGTGACTGCTAAGCTGCTCCCACCTCTGCAACAGAATTCCTGTTAATTTGCATTTTACTCCTTCTGGTGTTGACATAATAACTGGAGTATGTGCTCCTTTTCACTTTTCATCCCATGCATTAAGGAAACAAAAAGATCATTTCCCTAGTATTTCTCAAAACTTCACCAGAAAATCTATCTGATCACTGCCTACTTAGGATGCTTTTTAACTGAGTTTGCATGTTAATTTATTGCATGCTTTGTTTGTAAATGTGCTTCTGAAATAAATGAAGCATTTACAAATATGATTAATCTACAGATTCAGAAGCACGCAATAAAGAAACAAATTGCTGAGTGCCCTTGTCCTTTCACACAGAAGCTAAAACACAACTTTTGAATGTCTAAGAGTGCCTAGCTTTATTTTTTCTTTCATTAAACTTGTTTAAAATGGATGTTTTCAGCAACGAAATTTTTACTAAGTTCCTGGTTCCAGTTTCATTTATACTAGTGTAACTCAGAGGCAACTGCAACATATGCTGTAAACCAACACCAGTGTAAACACTGTGTAGATGAGGTCAAAATAAGGCTGTTATTGTATGACTTTTAAAGTGCTCATGTAGATTAATATTCTCACCCCTTAACAGATTTAGACACATCAGCACGAACACAGAAATGCAACAAGTTGAAAATTCAAAGTACATTTACTAGTGTATTTTATGCCACTCACATTTTCAGTCAGACCACCCAGAGCAAAGAAAAGAAAAAGCCACAACAAAAAAAAGCCCTCTGCATTGTTTGCAATAATATGGAAGGAAATTGAGTGTATATTCTCTTCTTCCTGTATTTTCCAGCTAGATTAAGCTGTTGTCTTCACAATTGCCTCCCAGCTGCTGTGACTTGTGAAAACAACAGACCCTGCTCTGTTGTCTGCAGAAAGCCTGGATTGTTATGAGTAACTTTATTGCAGGCACATGAGTGTGTTAAGACTTTAAAACACGCTCAAATGTCATGTGCACACCCAGTGACGGGCAAGAATAATTATGAAAAAACAAGAATTCTATGTCTACGAAACAGTGTCAGACAAAATGGGCCATTCATTGTGTTCCTTTGGGAATGCTTGGACTCTCCAGCCAGAAAACAAAAAAGGCACTTTTTTCCTGCCGTAGGCTGAATACTTAGCTTTGCCATCTGAGCCCTAAGAAAACATGGGCCCCCTCTCTAACTACTGGCTGGCCCGCACACAGTAAAAAGTATTAATGTCCCCCTTTTTTCCAGCAGTTCCCTCTGTGTAGGCTGCGGCCAATGTAAAGTCAATGCAAAGACAAAACAGTTTGCCTAACATTAGTAAAAAAAACATAACTCTTGTGCAGTCTGAAAATCCCTCTGACACACAGAGGTTTTATTCTAAGGCATATCCCCTCTATCCTTGGGCGAGTTACCGTAGCTACTGTTAATGCTTTTCGCAGGTAATAACCGCTGCCTGCTGCTCCCCTTCGAGCTTTCCAGAAGTCTGGGGATGAATCAGATGGTGTACAATTGTTAAAAATTATTATCTGATGGCCTCATTTGCTACTGTCCATTTTCACAGTTGGCCTCCCTAAGTAGAATCTGTGTGCCCCTGAAAGGATTCTTAGAAATGAAAAGCATAACGTGGCTAAGCTCAACATCCGGTCATTTTGATATCAGTTTTTTCCCCTCACAGGTGGACTAACTCCAGTCTCATCTTAAAAGTGATTAACTGCAAGCAAATGAAAAGCTTTTTTGTGCTATTTCTAATAATAATTTCTGTGTCAGACACCATTTGTCTAATGTACATTTTTAAGCTAAGGAATCACATATGTCTACATTTTTTGGATCTAGCATCTCTTCAGCATATTCAGCTAAGTGTTTGTACATCTTTAAAAGAGGTGACTATACCAATTCAGTATTAAATTGGAGTGGTGTTTCACAGAAACAGAAACAACACACAGTAACTTGGAAAATCCTTGTATGCTACCCATAAAAAAGACAAGAATTATTTTTATGAATTTGGTCCAGTGTCTGAATATGGATTTGCAAGTGATTATTTAAGACATTTAGCAAGGATTTTACCTTGCCATGCTCAAAGTAGACCAGGAAATGAGAAAACAATGGAATCATAATTCTGAAGGGTTCTAGTGCATCTGTATGTTCATAAGAAGTGACAGAAGGCAAAAGGAAGGCCAAACTGTAACTCCCAGAATTTTCTGGGTTGTTATTTTCTTCACTAAACCCTCTTACTTTACTTAGATAACACAAGTAGATTACATCTACAGCATTAAATGGGTTTTGAAAGGATATAGTGCTTTAACATTAAATTCTCCACTTCTTCAGGGCATGAACTGTCCTTCCTTATTTGTACAGTGCATAAGCAGCACCTACCAGAATATGACAGTGATCCTGACTGGGGTCTCAACCAACTGTGCAAATATTAGTACTTGTAATACTATAATAGGAGGCCATTATGGTTAATATTGTGTCATGCCAAGATATCCCAGGGGGACACATCAAAGATGAATGTGTGCAGGTAAATTGTCTTGTCCTTTTCTAGAATCTAAAGGAGAAAGGTTTCAGACTACTTCTTGTCACTCTTAATATGAAAGTACAGGCGTAGCCTCAAACATGTATTTAAATCAGAAACATACAGTACTATGAAATGAACCATCAGGCCATCCATGAATTTGTTTTAACAATCCAACAACATCACCATTTCTCATTCATCCACTTAGCTTAATTTTCCTACCATCACTTTCATTGCTGAGGTTGTCTCTATTAAGCCATTTTTTGTGCATCATTAACTTTTAACCAGGCATCGATAGCTTTATTGTTTAAATTGCGTATGACTTTATTTAACGTCAGCATTTCTTCTGCCTCCTGACATGAAGTCACATTTTATAACTAATTAAATTGATCCCTGGGAAGCAGAAGCCACTAAACGGAATTATTCGTACCCAAGTGTCAATATATTAAATCAAAGGGCTAATGAGTTGGGTCACTGCTTCTTTTATCTGAAAGCTCCTGCAGAATAGAATTCATACCAACCTACACTTTCTGCTTTAACAATCAATTTTATTTGAACCAAAGGTAACTAATTAATAAATTTTGATATAGCTGTAAATAATACATTTAAGCCTGTTTTTACTACTTGCACACATGTTAAGGTCACTCTTTTAGGCGGGAAAAAAATGCTTTGTTGATATAAACTGTCTAAAAGCATATTTTTTTAATCTCCCCATGTGTAAGGAACATTACTTCTAGGTCATAGGAAGCTACCAAAATGACTTAAAAGGTGTTTTGTAAGTAAACAGTTTTGAGAACTTCTGAGTTTTCAGCCATTTCTATTATAGGCTTAAATCAAGATGAAAATTTGCCTCTTGGAACTGACAATACCGCCTAACGAAAGTGATTAAGAAATGACTAAATTTGTCATGTCAGCTTTTCCTATAGCTCTTGCAGCTGCTGAGTAATATTTTGGATGCTTTCACTATTTACATCTGGACACTACTTTTAAAATTCATCACCTAATAATTCATACCACTCACAGATTTAGTCATAGTTCAGCTTTCTTTGACAAAAGGCTTGTAGATGGTTCAAGAGAGCTATCTTTACTGAAGTTGTCTTCAACTAATCTGTTTACATCCAGATTGTTTAAAAAGACATTCTGAAAATCTCCAAGGCTCAAAACCACATTTTAGTGCCTATTTGTTTTGCTTGAGAACCAATCAACTTCTCTTATTTTATAACCTGTGGAGAGTTCACCTGCATGGAAACAGCAAGTGCACTTTGACACTAACTAATGTTTATAAGCTATTTATAAGCTACAATTAGGCTCGAAGCCAAAGGGCATTAAAAAAAAATCAAATAAAACCAGGTTGGGTGCCATTGCCATATTTGTTTGAGTGGGGAAGCAAAAGTGGGTGAAAATTCAGCTTCTTGTAGCAGCCTAAACAACTAAAGTTTTGATACAGCTTGCCATATACATAAGGAGATCAGAAAAGGGAGTGGAATAAGACTTTCTCTCATTCATTCATTCATCCTCTTCCCCACAGCAACTAGGACCCTGAAAGGAATGTGACTGAGGCACCAGCAGCTCCCTAATCTACATCTATGGCTGCACCCCTCACGCAAAACAAGCAAAGAAATTATAAACTGGTTTCAAAGAAATACCTGAGCAACCATTGAAAGCAAGGCTGGGATTGTTCACTGGAAACTAATGGTTATTTTAACACATAATGGTGAATTAAAAATAGGATGGCAGCAACGTCCTCCTAACACTCGGGTTTGTTGTTTCACCACTAAGATCAAATGCAACACAAGGAGCACCACAGATCTTTTTTAAAAAATGCATGTTCTTGTACCCACACATCATTTGCTTTCTCAAACAGTAAATTAGGGGTTTTCGGCCGGCACAGTGGTTGCCTTATAAAACAACTTTAAATAGTCACTTTTATCCATTTATAAATGGATATACTTTGGAGGGTCAAGTATGTGCTGTTGTTTCACACCACAAATGTTTTATTTCGTTTCCAATGGTTAAATGTCATGAGAGCGCTCGACCCCACTACAGAACATCATTCAGTATTTGGGGGAAACCACAAATATGGTTGTACCTGTGGCTGGCATGAGATCATTTAGAAATAAAAGATCATTTCAAAAGTGGATTCTGTAATAGTGAGACATTTGCACCTACAAATATTTGTTAAATATGGGTTCCCTTAATATATATATTTTCTGTAGTCTTTATTCTTCTCTAATGTAAGGGGGTTTTTTTTCAAATATATAAAACATTTGGAGCTATAGCAACTCTGTATCATAGATTAATGGGATACCATGAATGATCATTGAATATACATAGAATTTTCTTTTCCCCACTTAGATTGCTCAGGAAAAAAAATATTTTTTATAAAACTGGGAAAGTTCTACACAAGTATTCATGTCTTTGGTAGAAATAAAGAATAATATCTTTAAAAAAAGTAAAAACACAGTGGTGCTACAACTCTGTCAGCCACAGTTTCTGTGCAAAGCATAGAGGGAGTTTCATGTAAAGAACGTTTCAGAATTGTGTTACAGACTTATGTTGTTGCCTGAGTTCACTGGAAACAAATTGCAGGCATGATGCTGGAGATGCACTGGAAATAAGTGCTTTAAGATGGACAACCACAGCAAAATCCATCGACAGCATTCCAAAACTCAAGCTGTAACTGCTGCACTAGCAGCATTTTAAAAAGGAACAACAGAGGTGAAAGAAAAGTTTGATTCAGGAAAGGTTCGAATTTTCATCAGTTACAATGGCAACAACTGTTGGCAAAACATGTGGGTAACAGAGGAGTAGGAGAAGCAAGTGTTGTTTTCCCAAAGTAAAATGGTTCACTGCACGTCACCCTGTTAATGTTGTTCAACCAATATTATAGTTAAATCACAGAGAAATCTGTTTCTTCAACTAAGCTACCTAGCAAAGATCCTGATGATATATTTGAGGTTCAGTACTGCCCATGAGAAAACAAAACACGTGAACAATGTAAAATCCACCACTAAATATTTAGTAGTGGCCAAGTAGAATTGCTGGGAAACGTATCTGTCATCACATTCAAAAATTGGTTTAGCTTATGGGTTTGGAGAGTTCTGCAAAGCATAAAAAAGAATGGCCCTTACTAGGGGTATTTCTAAATTCTTTTACATGCTGTCTTTCACCAATGACTATAAAATGATCTAATTAATTTATTTAAACTCTGGACAATTTCCTTTTATTTTTAGAAATTAGCAACCTGGAACACGTGATTAGGAAAAAAAATTCAATTTCTCCTGTTTTAAAACAAAATTACTCCTTTTTATATGGTGTTTTCAGCTTCTGGAGAAAGAAATGTATAAATACTATTGCCAAATAACTTACATTATGGGTGTCAGTATTAGAAAAAGTTATTCAGGATTCATAAGGGAGTTGAAGATACACATAAAATCCAGTTACCACACCACCAGTTGGGTTTTGGGGAGAAAAGTGGGAAGGGAGGGTTTGCAGATGTTAAACACAAGCACAGTCATTAATAACCATTAAAATGGAAAAAGAATTGCTCACTAACATGCTAATGCCAATACTTTTAAAGAATTTTTCCCTAGTTTTTGCCAGTGATTTCACTGTTATGCCATTGCTGTTACTATACTCCAGTGGAAAGTGATTTGTTGATATCCCCTTAGGTCATTCCAAGTTGTATGGAGCCTACAGCAATTAGCTGCTCATGTTTCTGTCAGTTTTCTGGTACTAAACCTTCCTTTTTTCCCCCCTGTTCATTTATGTTAGATGTTTGTGGTTCTCTCACTCTGAGCTATACAGACAACAATTAAGCTGACATTCTCGAGACCAATATCGTGTTCTTTGTACTCTAGAGTTAGTACAACCATTTCAGAAGGCATCTAATAGTCTGCATGAAGAAAGGCAGGGAAAGTGTGGTAAGAAACATGAACTATTTATGCACATTTTTATGGTTTATCTTGGCAAATTTTTGCTTATGATTTTCTCTAAATGTGAGCTCTTGGATGCCTACATATACAGACACAACTAGCCTACACGCAAATTTCCAAACTGATGCTGCGTTCAAAACTGTTAAAGCAAAAGGACAGACTATCTTTATCTCTTCACTCCTTTGGAATTTGTATTTTAAATTCTGCCTGTCTATATATTTTAGCGCATCTATTACCTTTTCTCTGCAACTCTAATAAACCCAGCGTTTTATGATTAGTTAAAAATGAACAAAGTTTTGGGATTTACATGCTTTTTTGGTGCAATAAAGTGAAGGTTGAAATTTTTTAACCTAAACAATTTGGTGCCTCATTTGCAGGTGTACTTTGGAATTATATGTCTAAATTATTTCCACTTCTTCTGAAAATAAGTTGCAATTAATTGCTCCTGCCACAAGCTGTGCCCAGGAAGCTGGTAGAGTAAAACCAGGCTAGTCTGAGGAGTATCAGGACATTAAAATATGTCAGTAAGATGCTCAAGATATTTTAATGAAATTTAGGAAGCAATGATTGCAATTTCTCTGGCAAGTTGAATATACGTCTTTCTGAAATATACATAACAGTTATCATATATGAAATTTATTTTCATCCATTCCCTGAGCAAAAAGAAGGATAATTAAAAAGCAGAGCTCTAGGAAACTGGATGATTTCATTTTGCAAGGATTTGTACAACCACTTCTTTATTTTTGTGTTGAATTACTCAAAGTGAAGCAACAGCTAGCTGATCCAAAGTCAGAAATCATGCCAGCCTCACATGAAAATCACTTTCCGGACATTTAAATACATTCTAGTTAAGTCTGAAGCATGTAAATTAATCTTGCTAAGGGTGAAATTAAAAGAATTCCAGTAACAGATTAGTATTACTGGTTGAAAGAGTAGTAGTGATAAAATATTTCTCAAGTACTACTGAAAATCACAGAAAAGAACTGAAGGCTTAGACACACTCTCTAACACAGACAGTTTGGGATTTTGCTGGTGCTAACAGGCATGCAAACAATTTTTCCAGGCCACTTTCCAAAAGCCTTTGAGAATACAGCCTTAAGTGAGTATAGTTTTTCATGAAGGATAACAAACTGACAGCCTAAGAGATGAAAAACATATAAGCAGGTACATACAGAGCAAAAATATTATCACTATTAAAAAAAAAAAAAAAAAGAATGGATCAGTGATACTAAAAATTAAATGAACTGGTGAGATCTCATCCTTGTGTTTATCTATCTCTGTAGCATATGGCTTTTGTACTTTGAATGAATCACAATGAAGCATCAAATGCAAAAGTCAAGAGGCAAGTTCACTGTATACTTAAAAAGAATTCACAAAAATGACTCTTTCTGTCGACTGCTCCCATTCAAAGGCCTGAATGAACAGGCTTTATAAATATGGGGTACTCATGGAAGCCTGCACAGCCAAGTATGCCTGCAACCAGATATTTCCTATGTGAATAACTAGACAGGGAATTTTCAAAGGCTTGTAGTAAGCAGTTTCAGCAGCAAATTGTCTCAGCCCTTAGTCACATGTTCCTTAAAAGGAAATCATTAGCAATCTAAAAACTCCCTTTCTTTAGTGTTTTCCAGCATATGCTCAGTGTACTGAGACACATTATAAGTGATATTAACCTGTGCCTGAAACAGCAACCAAGTTTATACTCTCCTAGAAAATACCATGCACATCCACTGAAGATATATTATGTACCTAGCACGTTCCCCAGTTCATATCTCCCATGTTATTCAGTCCCTACTTAATAGATAATAAAGCCACATTCTAAAACATTTTAAAGTGGTCTTCTGAGCCAAGCACTCAGACTCAGGTTATCTGTGTTCAATTCCCAGCTCCACCCAGGCTTCCTGTGAGACCCAGAGCAACTCATTTAAGTGTCTGAGTTTCTTGCCTGAGCTCCTTTTTATAACCCTTCTTTTGAGTCTTATCTAGCAAGATATTGCAGCTCTTTAGGGATAGGAACATCCTTTGCTTCTCAGAAGCAATAGTGACTGAGGAGTCTAAGATCACCCATACCATGACAAAACATCCATGACATTTGAACAGGATTGACTCTACTGCAGTACCATTCCAACAGCCTCAGTTCAGCTCTACCAGTGACTCACAATTAATTGTAGTCAGTGTCTTATATTTCAAGAGGATAAAAATAAAAAAAGAAAGAATAAATGGCTTTTTCATAAGTTTTAAACAAAAAGATAATGGGCTTTTAAAGGAATTCAGTTTCTAATTTCAGCAGTGAACTGAGCTCTTCCTTCCATATTTCCTAACCAATTGCTAGATTTATGTATATTGAAAAGAATTCACCAAATCTTTGATTTTTATTTCTATATCCTTCCACTAGTACCCACTTGCTAGATATAGCCAGCAACACCAGAACTACACACACTACTAAACTGCATTTTAAACCTTGTTTTTCTGGTGACAGGTAGGAAGCTTATGAATCTCTCTCTTGCTCATGGTTTATACTGTCACCACTTATCCCCGATTAAAGCATGGTCTGATAGAGTAGAGCCGGGCAGAGTTTATCCAGTGTATGTGTATGCAAGAAGCAAGATTAGATGTGCAGTTTGACCACTCAGGATACCTTGGGTATATGACAGAACTAAATGCTTGAATTGAGGGGTGACTGTATGAATTAGCTGTAGCTATTTTTTTTTTTTTTTAATTTAAGAAATAAATTATACAATCAGGTTATTTTAAAATGAAAGACCAGTAACAACAAATCTTTTTGAAAAATCACTGTGCAGATATTTCAATATTTCTTCAATATCCTAAGATCTTTGGTTATACTTTTGATTTTCAAAGCACTTTTAAACAATGAATGAATCAAATTAAAAACAATGAATGAATCAAATTAAAAACAATGAATGAATCAAACTAACCTCTTTTCTATGACTGTTGCTATGAATACTAAAGTAAAAAAAAACAAAGGAAAAATGGCAGAATAAACTAATAGACAGTGGAAAGAGAATTTCTTAGCCACCCAGCATAGTCATGCATACATATCTATTTCCAACCCGTACACTGTCTCTATGCATCACAGTAAAGTTCTCACATTATTTTACCCAAAATTCTCTTCCTATTAATTATAAAATTAGTCAGAATAAACTCATGTTCTTGTAACCATATAAGACTAGACCTACTCCCCAGTAAAAATTTCTGTCAGCATAAAGGAATGACCTATATAAATACTGTATTTTTTATTATTCAGAACTTTCTTCATTTTTTCCAGTTTTTCCCACCACTCTACTTAATATTTCTGCATGTTTTTTGCCAAAACAAATTCAATATCTTTGATGGTATGATGTGTGTATAATCCACTTGTGATTTTTCAGTTAAAGAAGCTATCCCAAACTCAAGGGTGTTATAACTTTTTTCTACTGCTACTCCATATTTTCACTTATACCCCTGTGTATTCGCATATGCATTTTAAATACGTCTCTAAAACACCAATAATCCCTCTTTGAAGTACTGAATGGAAACCAAAAGATCAGACATTTTTAGTTCATGACTTTTCTCTCACTACAGGAAACACCTCTGAGATCATAATTTGACAGCAATTTCTCTTGTCTTCCAATCCTGAGATGTTTTCCACAGCAATATTTATTCCAAGTAGGCAGATTTTATTTGGAATTGCTATTAGGCCATAGGTCGTAGATCAACCAGCAACAGGGAATATCTCCAGTCCCTTTTTGCTTCTGCAAACTGTTAAAAAGGGACATGAGAGGTTTCACAGGTACAAAGGCAAATACAGCCAATGGATTTGTAACTTTAATGAATTTGACTTCACTGTCTGCTGAGGTGAAAGCTTGAAGTGAAGCTTTTCCTGTGATTGTGTTATTGATAGGGTCTCTGCCCTTTTGGACCCTCTCATTCAACAAGTTTTCACACAGATACTTTCCCTGTAAATATACATTTAAGAAACCCAACCTGTCTGAAGGAATATGGAAAAAAATCCCTCACCTCAGTCAAGCTGTCTGCTTTCACCAAGTCTTACTTGAAACATCTATTTTTCTATCAAATTCCACTGAAATGCACCAACAGGCTGAAAAAATAGTGGCACATGCACCTCAATGCACATGGCAGAGTTGCACAGAGCTCACTTCCAGGGGCAATCAGGCTAACAATACAAATCTGGTATCTTCCTCTTCTACTCAAATTGCCAACCTGACAGCTCTAAAAACTGAAGCTCCGTTTCCTCTTGTTGCCATATACTACAGCAAGGTCTCATCACAGAACTGACTATAATGCCACAGACAACCTTTGTAACAGCCAAATTTCACAAGGAAAAGCATTAAAACTCCTGTAATTAAATTCCACTTCATAGTTTCCCTCCTCAAAGCAGAAAGTCTTCCCACCCCAGTGGGTCTCTCCAATCCCTCTCCTTTCCCAGGCACTTGCTCTCCCGCCAGTCCTGGTGCCTCCTTTACTCTGAACTTATTTCACTCACTAAACAGAATGAATCAGATCATGTAGCTACTGATGTTTGCACTTTCTCCTGAGACAGAGATTTCAGGAACTTTAGGGCTTCCTTTCTGCAGAAAGAGGCCTCTGACCTGGAGTGCCAGTCCAAGAACCACAGCAAATGTAAGATGTGATAAGTGACTGAGTGCTGGGCAAGAGAGTAACACTCTGATTTATGTCAGGCCATCTTTAAATGTGAGGGTTGAAATGTCCTGCTGTGCCTCTGTAAGACTGAGCCTGTGCTCAGCTGTTTCTCACACAGTCCTGGATTCAGGCTGGATCCAAGCACGGTTTGGGTCTCGTGTCAGGTGGACACTGCTCCACTGCTCTCACCTTTAGGTCTATCCTCCAAGAGCAGCCCAAAGGGCTGAGCAGGATGGGTTCTGTGGTGCACACCAGCCCATTCCACTCATGAGGTAACACCCAGCACCTAGCCCTGGGGGACCCTTGCAGTACAGTCACACAGATGGGGTACAAATCCTGGAGAGGGACCAGGAACAACACAGACTCAGCCAACACAGAGTCCAGAGCTGTCAGCCCAAGAGAGGCAGCAAGTGGCTTCCTCTGAGAGTTATGGTACAGTTTTTAAGACCTTTTCATGATATTGTGACATTTTAAGCACCATGAATAATAAAACAGGTAGATCATTCCTCAAATAAATCACACTTTTACTGGTTAGGAGGTTTGCCCAGCTTCCCTAACACAAGATCACTAAATGCAGGTGAATCATTATGAGGAACTGGTGTGGTTACAAAATGAAGCCTTGTCTATTATATTGAGACAGGGTTTATCATAAATCTATCAATGAACACACAAGGGGAAAAAGTACAAACTCCGTTAGGAGAAAATTATGGACCAGAGATAAAAGTTAATAGTGAAGTACTTGACAAAGTACCAGACTTTGTCCAGGCACAGTTGTACCTCCTTCCTAAGATCCACAAAAAACAGTCCAGTGTATTTTAAGGCAAATAGTTTCTAGCTTCAAATTACTGAAAAATAATTTTAAATTTATGGATTAAATGTGGAAGCTACAGATCTGTCTGAAACCCTCTTATTATAGTGATACCCTAAAGAAACTAAAGCATTTCTCTTGCACCTGGAATGTTAGATAGAAAACTTGATCCCAGAGTATGGAGTATTACAGAACAGAATAAATGAAGTGAAACTTACATCCAAAAATATAATTTAAGTCTCCAATGCACCAAAACCTCAATTATTTCAGTTGTTTCCATAAATCTAATTTAGATAGGACTGTTGTCAGCAAATTCATAGTAGTGCCACCAAACATTCAGAAAGCATTATTTCCACAAAACCTCATGTGCATAAAATGGAAAACATTTTATCTGTGCCTCAGCAATGCCAACATAACAAAGGGAAGAACCTGAGAGCTACAGCAGGTGACATATTGACTGTTTCTTTAGAGCAAAATCTCCCAGTAAGATCTTTTTTCAAATTGTGCAGTTTATTCCAAGCAAATCACTGAAACTCCAAACAAAATTCTAACTGGTAAATTTGCAGAAAATATGTAGGTTGAGATGAAATGTATCACCACAAATGAAATCTTTTTCATTCTCTTTTCTCTGACATGTGCAGACCTTCTGCAAAGAAGGAAAGAGAGCATTCTTTTGCTCAGTACCCAAGGCTCTGTTTCCATGGGAAGCATGTGCCTATCTAGAGCAAGTAGTTTGGTAAGAAATGTGATTTGTGAATGCTTGTTTCCCATGGTTTTTCATGAGATGTGAACACAGAGCTTTGTTTCTCTGCTATCTAGTAAAGTATAAGCCCAGATCAAAGCTTTGCCTGAATTTAGGGCATTTTAACATCTCTTTCCCAACTGAATTATTCAAGTTCTAATATGGGGACAGGTTAGTCTAGAGCCTTTACTTCCAGGACAAGCTGAAAGGCTTTAACAGGGCCACTAGTTTCATGAAACTTGACTGAATGCAATACCTTTTAGACTTTTTCCTATATCTCAAATGTTGTTACCTAATTACCTATTGTGTCCAAAAACTCTTCATCTGAAACTCTGACAGAGAGACATGCAGTCCAGCTATTCGAAAGTTCTTTCCTTAGGTTAAAAATGCTTTGGTTTCAGGGATTGTGTAGATTGTTTTTCTTTACAACTAAATGCTATGATAAACACAGGAAACAAACAGGCAGATTGACTCTGAAATTTGCACTCATTATGAGCACTTTATGAAAGTAAACTGCAAATAGTAATAAACCTCCCACAAGACAAAGGTGGCTGTTGGTGAATACAGAAAAATATCTAAGAAACGGGGAGAAGTGCAACACTGACTCAAAGTGTCAGGCAGCAAGAATGTGAAAAGTGTTGATTACTCCTTCTTTCTTCAGAGGATAGAGAGATATGCTACTTTCATATGATTAACATTTCTTTCTGTTAACCAGACAACAATGCAGCAAAGGTATAAAAGGTCATTCTTAGCTGGTAACAGTAAGCATTAGCTCATCTTCTTTCTTTCTATTGTAAAAAGCTAAGTACTGTGGAGCCAGAGCTTTAATACTCTCAGCAGCTCTTCACAAAAGCCTCAGTGAAATCTGGGTCCTGTCATAGCATGACAAGGAGATAATCTGAGTGGGACCTTCCTTTCTGATTAGAAGGTGCTCTCTCTTAATCAGATGGAAAGAGAGTCTCTTGGTAAGAAACCCCTCCTCCTCCAGAAAATGAAAACAAATCTTTAGAGAAAAGCTTAGTCAGAAGCTACATGGAATCCAGGTTAAACCATTTTCCCTGGGCCTTACAACTACCAAATGTCCCTGCATATATGTGGCTCCTCAGCTTCCTCTGAAGCAGTGTTTTAATCCAGGCAAGATTTCACCCTGCAATATAAGCCTTTTTAGCATTAATATCTTAATGGTCCTGGATGCTGCAGCTCATCAAGTGTTATGTACTTTGTCATCTCTAGGGAGAAAGGAAATAAATGGGTGACTTCAAGCCTTGACAGCTGTAAATCTGTTACCAGGATGAAGAAGGCAGATGTACAGATGGGCTGCTCTGTGCAGGTATTCCTGCTTTGCAGAGGTAAGTAGGATCTGGGACAGGTTTTTCACTTCTATCCCATGAGAATTCATGCATTTAGTGAGAAGAAATAGAAGATTATTTACTTAATAGCAACTTTTAAAAAACCCTTCTCAACAAGTGCTAAGGAACACTGTGTGTTCTTTCCTACTGCTATTTTCCCTTCTTAGCATAAAAAAGCAAAGCCTCGAAAGTGTAGATAAGCCAAGAGTCCTACATGCCGTTCCAGTGATCCATCATCCATTCCATTCTTCTCAGAAAAGAAATAGATAATTTTCATTTTAAATGCTACCCCTAAAATGTTTAATTCTTCTTATTGCAAGAGGACTGTCTACTCAGGAAAGATTTAAAGCATTAAAATTTTGAAACTAGTTTCACTCTGAGCACTCTACAACGTGTAGATTGTTCATTTGCCATCTTCCTATACATATAATAGAAGCTCAAAGAATAAAAACTGCTCAGTTAATTCTATGAGGATACCTACTTAGGTTGCCTGGATCGTGCAATGGATATACTGAATCAAAATACTGAAATTAGGAAAAGAAATATTTCTTTAATACTTTCTGAATTGCAATTCTTTTATGTGGATCTGAGAGACTCTCAGTTTCTTAACTAATAAAAAAAATTCTCATAATTATAATAATGATATTGTAAATAAAATAATATATTGGTTCTGAAGGGGGGGCATTTGAACTGGAAATTAAAAAAAAAAAAAAGGTTAGAATACAAAGATCACATGACAAAATTGATCCAAAAAGCAAGTTTCTTCTACCAAGGGCATTCTATAATTGCTGCTGTTGTCACAGCTGTACATGCACCACGTGCTGAGCATGGATTACAAACTTTGATGCCATTCATCACAAAGCCTTCTACTATGCCATGCTGAAGCCTGTTCAGCCAATGACTTCACAGAGCAATGGGAAAACACTTTTTTTTCCTCCTGTTTGGGTTCTGATTTTAAGAGGATCAGTATGTTCTGATTGAGAAGAATCAAAAGGGCTGCCTGTTTCACAAGGGAGTTCCCTGTTTGTTTCAGAGTAGGAAATAAGCCTGAAACCACGTAGTATTTCTTGACAAAGTGCTTTGCCAGTGGTTTTCAAACTGTTTTCAAACTGTTGCACTGGAATGGCTCATCTTTCTCTCAAGGTAACAACAGAGTTCTCTATCACTATCCAAAGAAAATAATTGTGTTTTCCACATTAAAATACAAAATAAATTACATCAACCTGTCAAACTATGGACCTATTCTCCACAGAGAATTCCAGCTGCCAGTAACACAAGAGGCACCTGAGCCCCACATTGGAAAAAGGGTGTAAAGGACCTACTTGTAAGGGGTAGCACCACTAGACTACACTAAAGGCACCATAAAGGTCTTCTTACATATTTAAACACAGATTCAGACACATTTAAATAGGCAGTGAGAGGCTTATAAAAAACATAGCCCACTAGACATGTAATTAAGTAAATATTAATATGCTTTACATATGCTGAATCATTTATCTGGACAATATTAATTATACCATAGTTACATAAAGCAATGAGCACTAATGACAATTCCTACCACTATACATGAGAAAAGGAGAGGCTGAGAAAGAAGAGTAAGACATTGGAAATTTTGAAAAAAATCTTTCCAAGAGCTTAAAGAGATAGTGATTTTCATTGCAGACTAAAAATTGAGTGCACCTCTTTTGTCTTTTTTTTTTTTTTTTAGTAACCAGGACCTTTAAAAGGGCAATTTTGTAGAGAGAAATAACACCTTTGTACTTTTAATGTATGTTTATGTAAAATGTGAGTGGCAGTTCCATGTTAATAGACCTTGTTTAGGGGGGAAAAAAAAAGAAAAAAAAAAATCAGTTGCTGAACTATGGTGAGTAATTAGCCCCTTAGCATCCCCTTTCTCCAGGAATGCTTCCTCCTGAGCTGGCTCTTTTAAATAGCTCCGGTCCTGGCTGCCTTTGTTGAGCTTGGAAATTGTGCACATATGAGAGAAATTAAGCCCTCATTTAACAGGGACACATGTCTGTCAAGTCCAGAGGAACAAAGGCTGGTCCCTGGGGGCTACTCAGCTCCCTGAGGCTGCCACTCATTCTGTTAGCAATGCTTACCCTTTACAGATTGTGTATAAAACCCAATAAATCATTTCATCTGCTCTGCTTAATATACACATGAGCCCAGGATTTTCTTCAAAGTATTTTTTTTTCTTTTGCTTGCAACTCCTCACATTTATTAAGAGGTGACCTCTCCTTGCCAGAGTTTAGCCAGGTTTTTACCTTTATGCAATAACATTAATGTCTGTGAAGTAAACTGAAACATTTACTCTCAGAAATAAAGACATTTGATGCTACATCTATTTCACACAGGAAATGTTTTACGACTCTTTAATGGTCAATAATCATCAGTGTCTATTGTATAAATTACTGGGATATTCTGTTTCTCCTAAAGTTATGTCCAAAATGCCTGCATATTTCAACTGATGGCAAAATGACAGGGTAAATAAAATTACAGATTTGTAGCCTTGCCTAGGAAGAGACTCTTTTCCTAATTAAGACAAACCAAAAGGAAAGTAATAAAGATATCATTTTAGTTTTGTTCTTTACAAAGCTTTATCACAAAGACATGTCTATGTTGTCCTGGATAAAACAAAAGAAAATGGACTCTGATGATTTAAAAAAAAAAACAAACTTAATTGCACAAAGTGATAACTGAAGTAAACACATGCAAGACAAAAATATTCATACACAATACATCAGTTACCTCTGAGCTCTCTGTGGTGGATGAATACATCCCCCAAATATAAATTCACACACAGAGCAGAGGAATATTTTACAGTTAATAACAAAAAAAAAAAGTAAAATGAAATGCTGTCATTTCCACGTGAGCTCTTTTTGTATTTAAAAAGAGGGCCTAATTCTGTGCTTCTAGTATTAGACTGACATAAATGGAAAGAACATGAACAACACCAGCTGAGGAAATGGCACCCTGCACTGCACTCAATGAAGCAAAACTCTCACTAAGTTGAGCGTGAGTTTTTCCTTATACTTGAGTATAGGATTAAACCAACACAGAAAAGTTACTGGTGTAGAATAAAAACAAATGAAAGTGCAGAGTTGTATCTTCTTTCCCTGAAATGGTGAAAGCAACATTTCAATGCCTGCTATTAACAGGGGCATTTTTTTTTTTTTTGGTCCACTCCACAATTTTTAGCTAACACATTGAAAGCCTGCCATTTCTCAAGCAACAATATTATGCTTTGTATTGAAAACCACAAAATAAAGAGGGCTGACTGTTCTGACAGCTTTAATCCTGATGATACTTGGAGACCTAAGTAAAAAGAAACTGGTACAGCATGGAGTTTTCCCTGCTCAGCAGGCAGAGAAAAAGCAGTTCTGGATTTGATAAGTAAAACCAGATACAGTTGATGGTTATATGCTAAAGCCCTGCAATTAATAGGAAACATTAACAGTCCAATGAACTTGCATATCAGTGGGGTCTTTGAGAAGGCCTTTTCTCTCCCATCTTGTTAAAAACCCATCAGCTATTCAAGTCAGGACTTTTATTTTTGGTGTAAAGGATCATGCATGTTCCACTGTTGTCAAAGGGAAAGATATAAAATATCAAGACTCCAGATCCCATTTATTAAGCAAAACCCTGTGCATGTTGTTATTGATATTTCTCATTGCAAATTTGTGCCACAGTGGCAACGAAAATCACCAGGCCTCAACATGAGGTGCATCACAAATATGAAGATATGGCCCACTTGTCCCAAAGGATCTGACAGCCAGAAAAAAACCAATGTAGTAATAGTTTGTTTTTTGTTAAAAATA
This sequence comes from Catharus ustulatus, assembly GCF_009819885.2. Taxonomy (NCBI): domain Eukaryota; kingdom Metazoa; phylum Chordata; class Aves; order Passeriformes; family Turdidae; genus Catharus; species Catharus ustulatus. The sequence goes on along the minus strand of NC_046226.1, from coordinate 50,614,621 downwards.
GCAATCATGATTAAAAATCATCCATCCTTAGACTGTCATCAAAGGCTCCAATTCAGTGTATATTAAAATCAAGATATAAATAATGACTTTATAAAAACAAATCTCTCCAAAGAAAACATGATACTATTATACCATGCCACTGCAATCCTAAAAGTGACAGAAATGCAACCAATGACCTATTCCTTATTAAGAAAAACTGTGCAGTGCAATGTACATATTTACATTGTTCAGCTTAATAGGGATCTGCACCTTCACCTCCACCACATGAACATAAAGTGCATTTCTGAATAATAAACTGAACAGACACCAAAAAGGAAAGTGACCCTGTCTACTATGCAGCCACAGTAGCAGTCAGGAATGATCCTGAAAGTGTAAGTAAAGGAGAAGTGAGCCACTATCAGCAAAAATAAGTGTGTCATAAATATAGTTTTCATTCTGGAATGAACCTGGCTACACCTGATTTGAAGTGGGTTCAAATGAAAAACCTTGGTCCACAAGCCACAAAACAAAGACTTTTGTTTGAGCAGAATTTGATTAATTAGTCAGTGCCCATATCAGATTTACCTGGTGACAGAAGACCAGTTTCTAGAGTTGGCCATAAGCAAGAATTACCCCAGGGTGGATTTTTCCCCTTGAGCAAAAGTGATCAGAAACTCTGAGCCACTTTATCCACCTACTCTTTACAGATCAAAATGCAAAATGTTGCCGTGAAAACAAGGGAGAATATGCAAAGGTGTTATATGCTATGTATGCCACTGACATAATACTTTAATAGGATATGCTGTAATTTCCTGCAATTAATATCTTAGCAGAGCTATAAAGGCTTTTTTCCAAAATTATACCATTGCATTTACAACACTAAAATTAACGTTGTGTCAACCTTTCCATTATAAGCCCCCTTTTTCAGAGGTTTATAACTTGGCTGTAAAAATATATTCTGGCCTAAAATGTGGCATGTAAGATCCCCATTTAGCAACAGCCATTTTGATTAAATAAAAAAACATTATTTAAGTCTGTTTCAAGCGAGTCTTGAATGCCCTACAAACTGTGTGAGAGACCGCCAAGAAGTGTAGGCATTCTTCAAATAAAAACTTATTTTCTCTTCACAATAAAGCCACTGTTCAAAGGATGTTTCACAGCCACAGAATTTGCTCCACATCTGTAAGGAAAATACGTGGATTTGGGAAACTACAGACTTGAGTGAGAGCAGCCTCTCCACTTTTCCTGTTTGTGTGTGACAATGGCTGTACTTCTGGTCAGGAGTTCGGCCACATGGGAGACTCAAGCTACCCAAAATGGTTTTCATTTGCGGCCGGGCAGTGGGTGAGAGGAGCAAACAAATATTTCTCTGTCTGGCTGAAGTGGATTCACTCTGGCTAAAAGCTCCAACAGAGTAAATTAAGGCAAGTGATAAGTTGACAGAAAGTCATGATAAAAAATATGATCAAGATGGTAGAGAACCATCCTATGAATTCTGAAACCACAGATTTTGAGTCTGTCAAATTTCATATAGGAACTGGATTGAGTAACTTCGGAAATTTAACTAAGGTGCTTAAATTAGGAACCTCGTTGTCTAATCAACAGAAGGTAATTCACAGCACCTGGACTGCTTTATATATGGAGCCAAAAGTCCTAATTCAGTCACCCAAATTAGATATCTAAAATTAGATGCCCCCAAATATCTATATGCTTTTTATTCTGCCTCAAAAGAGTGTTGTGAGGATAATACACTTCAGCTTATGAGACACTCAGATATGCAGTTACAGAGGAGATGAGTATCCTGAAAATATATCACCAATAAAATTCAATGAGATGGAAAAGGCAAAGCTAGAAATGTGATAGTAGCGTTCGTCATACCAATCACTCCTTGTCAGAGCAAAAACAAGTTCATACCCCCTCCTCTGAGTATGGTTTATCTCTATATATTATATTATATACATTGCTTTGTCAAGTACAGAACCCCAGTCTATGCTTAGGCTATCAGGAATATATTGCACTATTTTGTTACCTGTAGCAAGTAGCCATGAAACTCATTTGTCTACCTGATCTAGATGTTAAGCTAAACATATATTCCCCCAACTGGCTAATCTCTCATTTGCAGAATAAAAACGCCTAATACATTACTTTGAAATAAAATTCCCTAACTCAGAAGTGCCCTTCCATACTGTGTGACAGTGGTGTGTCTCGAGATGGATTTCACACTTCACCATCAACTGTGAAGTTCTTTGCTTTTATTATTTGGTGTTACAACTTTAATGGTTTCTTACACTGTCATTTTGGGAGGGTGAATACGATTAATCCAGCATTTCATAAAGCACCATTGTATACTGTTTACATCATTTATTTTCTTTTTACTGAATGATTGCAAATTTCAATTTAAAGTTAATATTTTTGTGGGAGTTACTGCATGCGAATTAACCGTGGTGATGTCAGTGCATCCCTCTGGAATTTAAAAGATATTTCACTGTGTTATATCATGTGCCGCACAGTATATCAATTTTTATTTCCCATCCCTCAAGTATGGAATGCACACTGTGTAACTTCTAGATTCTCAATATAGACATAATTTACCCAAGCTGTGCGAATGCCCAACTTGCTGAAGATGATATATACAAGATTTATATTAAAGACTACTTCTTTCAAGGAAGCAAAAGCCTTGCATACTACACAAGCCACTACATTATCTAATTATTTGGGGAGAGGGGTTTCTAATGTTACAGACAAAGGGAAATAGCATGTAAACTGCAGTCATAAACCAATTTTTCCTTACTTTAACAACTTTAAGATTAGATAGGTAAATCCCAGGCAAGGCCATTTATCTTCCTTGAGAACTATGCTTTGACATTTTTGTGAGTGTCTGGATTAGCTGGTTGCATAAAACAGTGAATATTAGAAATATTCATTCACTTTACTTTTACTTACATGCCATCAAGTGTATACCAAATGTTAAACAGCATCTAGTTTGCTCATTTGCTGGATTGCACATACCACTACTTTCTTTATGTGAATTCATAATTCCTGAATGTATTCCGAGAGCAATGCACTTACTTCTTCCTTGCTGTCATCATATTAAATATATTAAAAATAAGTTTTTATGCTCAAATTGATTCAGCAATATGCTTTCATTCTGGAATATTCCTGCAATTACAACTAAAAAATGCTTTGATTCCTTAGGCCAGGATTTAGTTCATCTGATAAATTTAACTTTTTACTGTGAGATTTCAAGAAGTACTTTACAATTTATTTGCTATATGCTTTTGGCCTTTTAATGTGGGGCTGTACTTCATCACTTTCCTCCAAATACCTGCTTCTGCAGACAGAAATTTTGACCTCTGATATCACTACATTCCAGCCTTGCTTGTATATCTGAATATCTCCATAAATCAAGTCATTTCAATACTAACATTTATTAACTTGTTTCTTTTTTCAGCATCTCCTGATTAGTGCGTCAAATAGTAGAGGTGGCAGGGGTAAAAAAAAAAAAAAAAAAAAGAAAAGAAAAGAAAAAGCAATGCAAAATTTGATTGTTTTTCCTCTTGGCCATCATGTGGTTGTCAATCATAAAAATCATCACTGCAAAAGTAACTAATTAGAAAGGAAAGGCCAATATCTTAAGCAGTTCCTGTCAGTCCTGGGATATGTTTCCATGTAACGCTGATGTAAGACATAAAAAAGGGCTGGCGTGCCCAAATGCTTGTCTGTTTTTTCCAGCTACATCTGTTTGTCTAATGAAAGAAATTACATTTCCTAAAATCCCTGCCACATTTCAACCTTTGATATTCCAACCACAATACTAATACCCCAAGTCCTTCCTTGCAAGAGGTGCTCACTTCTGCAAAGCCCAGTTGTGTGAGTAACGCTCAGTACACGAGTCACCAAACACTGCCTGAGCGGTTGTTACTCAAGCAAATAAGACTTCACAGGATCAGTCCTGTTGGATAGGCTGCCAGTTGGCACCATTTCCTCTCCCAGGTATCCATTTCACTTTGTGCACATACCACTCAAGAGCAAAACTGGTTGTCTGTGCTGGAGCAAACAGCGCGTTGCTATTGCGTTACCCCAAATATTGCAATATTGAAAGGACTAAATCATCAGACTGACAGAAGGGCTCCAGAGAGGTCCAGAGGGGCATCACCTCTGCCAAACTCCTTGGGAGCTAGACCAGGGTGCCTGTCTCAGCCATGGCACCATACTGGGTTGGAATGGGCAGAGCACCAGGCAAGAGCGACCCCCAGGCAGCAGCACAGGTATATTCGATTGATCCTCTCGTGTTATTCAGGAGCTGGTTATAACCTGCCTCTAAATTAAAAGGGCTCAAATCATAGGCTCTTCTGTAAGCGAAGCCCGTAGATGTATCTGGGCTGAATAGAATCAGTGAGATTTCAGCCTCTGGCTTTGGCAGAGGCACAGCTGAGAACAAGCCCTTAAGCCACTGGTGAGGATGCAGCACAGCATGCCCCAAGCAGACGAAGCAGCAGGACTTGAACTGGGGATGCCTATGTATTCATTTCCAATTTTAAAACACACGTGGGAGAGGGAAAGTGGGAGGACAGCTACTATCGTTTTCTGCACCAACATGAGCCCAAGAAACAATGACATTTACTTTGGTTTAACTAATTTCCACACATCAGATCATGTTCGGCACCCGTGTGCCAAAGTCCTATTCTTCAAGTCTGTTGAAATACCACTTTTCGAAACATGTGTGCTAACATTTGGCCAACACCACCACAAGATCATTTTATTAACTTGTAGCTCATTTCATAGACTGCTGCTCATGTTGCTAACATATGCTATTCCACCATTTACTGCTCTATAATTAGAGAAGTCATATGAAAGAGATACACAAGGCTTAATTTTTGCATTAAATACAATTTGTTTAGACTCGGGTAGGCGAAATAAGGAAAAAAAAAAGTCATATAATGAATTAGAAAACTGCAAGACAGCTAATTTAACTCTTAAAAGGTCACAGCAAAATTTTTTTTAAAACAGAACCTCCCTGCCCCCCTCATGACTCCATACAGTTTTAAGAGTCAAATCCAGAACTATATTCTGCTCTGCCAGGATAAAACTTGTTTCCAGGGACTAAGGGCCTCAGGGGCAGAGCAGCTAGCAGGATCCTTGCAAATGGGGGACCAAGGGGTAAGATCAGAAGCTTGCAAGTAGCAGAGGAGCATGAACCTTTCACACACTCTGTCTTTTCTGCCACCGCTACGCTGTTATGCCAAAACATTTGTTGTATGGAAGAGGTTGAAAAAAGGATAGAGAGCCAACACCAGAATATTTATTGTACCATGTGCTGCCCAGATAAGGCAAGGATCCTACATCACTTCTCTTTCCTCACAGCTGACAGAGAAAATTCCAAGCCAGCCAGCCATGAAGATGCCTTTTACTGGGAAAAGCTGGCCGATAACAAATCTTTTGCTTGAGTAATTATCACACAAGGACTTTAGAAGCCATTAATAAGCCAGTATGCAACAATAAATAAAATATGAAACATTTGACTTTGATGTTTAGCATATTTGTCTTTCCTCCCTTGGATCAGTTTCAATTTACACCAGGCAAGTTAGGAGCTGGACAGGAGCCGTGGTGCCACACCTACGGCGGAGCCCGTGAAGTGGAACCAGCGATTCTGCAGCCAGCCACAAGTTACAGGCACACAGCAGCATCTCCCTCCTCCAACTGCACACAACTGCATTGCAGAAGGGAGTTGGATATATATTACTTTTAATACTGAGCTGCTTAAAAAACAGTAAAAATATATACCAGTGACGGCTGGGAATCAATTCACAAGCAAACTGGGTTTTAAGGGAAATGCATCCTTTCTACTGTAAATTAATAAACTGCAGCTATAGTTTATTAAGCCACCACAATATTTTACGTTTTCTACTGCCATAATCTTGACTGCTTATAAATTACAGTACTTTTACCTATTCTTCAATCCAGAAACATCATTATTAAAATGTTTGATGGAGGCTGCAGTGCATCTATCATTACTTGTAAAAGTTAATTAGATTAGATAAAAGAAATAATTAGATTTGCATTTTTATCCTGGTTTTAAACTTCCAAAGAAGATCACAACAGTGTGCCTGTGGGCAATTAAAAACAGCATACAGCAGTGAAATATAAAGGCAAAAAAGGTCTGTTTTTCCTGGCTAATTCATGATTGAAGATACAATTACAAAATATTTTAAGGGTTTGCTGAAGCTGGGGGCTATTCCTAGACTTCTAAGCTTTGTTTATAACTCTCTCTCTCTTTCAAGGGAGTATCTGATCTGCGTACCCTGCCAATAGAAGTATCAAATTGCTTTCAATGGCTTTATTTGGTCCTGTGCAGAGCTTGCTGGAAGGGGATCAGTTTCATGATCAATAACAAAAAAAAAGAAAAAAAAAAAAAGAGAATATTCCCTAGTGCTGGAACAGTAGCACTGCCATTGCTTTTGCTTGTCAACACTAAATAGAGTTTACAAAAAGAGACAACCTCAGAGAGCATAACCAAGCTGACAGTAACTGGATTCCAGCTTGTGCATTTTCAGCCAGCTCTCTGCGAGGAGCTTTAACCTGTCTCCAAAAGGCAATAAATGAAAGGTTCAGCTCTTAAAATTGGAGGTCAGTTACATACTTAATGATGAAGCATATCTTTAAATCTATTTCTACTATTATTATCCTAGCAAAAAATTAATTAACCAGGTCAGGGAGGCTATGAAGGCTAATGTGGAATGTAATTATTCCTGATCTTTAGACATGTATTTCTCATAAAGAGATAGTCCTTATTCAGCTCACCAGGTACCTCAATTGTCAGTAGTTAATCATGGATAAGAAGAGAGACTCATTGGTTCAGTCTCTTAGGTTTTACTTATGATTCAAATGATTCCTATTCAAACACAGTTTAAATAGTTGTAATTTCATGCTACTATTCTTTTGTCTGTATATATCACGTTCACTCTATTTGAGGGAAACAGAAAATGTAAGAACATTTATAGGAAACTAGAACAGCATGAATTTATAGATTAAAACTAGAAAAAAATTACTATTAGGAATAATTTCTAGTGGCTGAATTAAAACAGAATACTTATGAGAGCAGAGGAAACCAGTTTCTCTATGCAATGGAAATTGTACTCATTCAAACAAAACAAAATGTTCTGCAATGGCATTAAGCACAGTAAAGAGGAATAAGGTGAAGAGAAATGGACAGAAGCAGCTTGGGTGATCTTTCACAGTTACCCTCATCACAGATTTCTGCAGAAAGGCTCAACCATCACTGCCCCTTTTGAAGATTTCAGCCACGATTTAGGACTTGCTCTAATGAAACCCACTCCCAAGAGGAGGAAAGCCCTAAAAACTTTCATCCCTTAAATCCACACACCCCCCATTCTCAGATGGAAATCCTGGAACAACAGGCTCCAAACACCAGTGGGATCCACCTCTTTTCCTCAAATGGACTAGGTGGGGTCAGAATTCCCTGAGCCTCATCCTGAAAGGACTGAATTCTTGTAATGAGGCACAGAATTCACAGTGATTTCAGGACCTCAGGTTTGGAAAAATATAACAAATGAATGCCTTCCATTTTTCCAATCTAATCTTCATGAGGTACTACCAAATTCCTCCTTTAACCAGCTTCTTCACTTATTCCTAGAGATTTTCACTTTTGTAGCATAGGTTAAGAGATGTTCTTGAATTAGTCCATTTTTTTTCCCTCTACTTCAGAATGAATATTTTTAATTTAAAAAAAACCAAACAAACAACATATATTTTACAAAATCTTAATCAACTTGGAGACTGATCTGTGAGCTCTTATTCACCCCACATCATTTTCTCAACTTTAATTTGCACTGAAAGCAATGATTTCTCTGCACAGCTCTGCAGAATGAAGAACTTAATTTGGCATACTAGATTTCCTCCCATCTCTGTGGACTCCTCAGTAGAAGAGTGTTTATGAACCTTATGAACATCTGAGCTGAAAAGTAATAATACTACACTGCATTTATTTGAAAATTTTCATTTCAGATTCTCAAAACATTACATTTAAATTGAGGAAAAGAAAATGATTTGCCAAATTTCTGATCATCAGAGACAATACTGAGGAGAAGTCCAGATTCCCACTCCCTTTAGCCAACAAAATCACTTTCCCCAACACATACACCCTGATAGAAACATTAGCCTCACATAGAAAAGATGAGATGATTATGCAGGACATTTAATGACCTCTATACTCTTGAGATACCTAGTTTGTTTTCATACACTAAGACTAGACAAAGTGCTCTTTGCCCATAGATTATTGACAAAGTTTTGGATGTATAACAAGTAAGGTGCTCCAGTAAATGGCCACAAAACTAAACAAAACAAACAAAAAATAAAAATCACCAAAAAAAAAATTAAACAAAATCCTTTCACCAATTAAATGAAACAAGGTGTTAAAATGGTAACATAAACAGATAAAATACAGCAAAATATAAATAATAAATACTAAGTAATGCAAATTCTCAGTATATTAACCCAGTAGTTGTCCAGGAGAAGTGTGTAGTATTTAATATAAATTATTTAAAATTTTGTGTGTGGTTGACATATTACAAGCCCATTCTAAATCAACTCCTAACTGCTCAAACAGTTAAACTGGGTGCACTGATTCGCAGAAAGCCTTGTTCAAGAGTGAGCACTGCACCTCAGGAGAGGAGAGTTGACACACTGCGTGTCTCATGATGAAAACATTGCATCAGCAGTGCCCCTCTCCCCCATCCTGGAGAACACGCTGTACTTGCCTCAAGTAGCTGTGCCATGAATAGGCCCCTGCCCAGATGGAACTGGCACCTGTGCTGCTCACATTTTGTAATCTCTTCAAAAGGGGAGTGCCAGGGAAGGGTACTATTGTTTTCCCACGAATACGAAGTACAGATAAGAGCCCACACCGTTCCCTGTTGGTAATCACTGTTTCCTGAAAATTGTTGCTCAAGAGTGTCTTTGAACAAACCTTCTAAACAAAATCAAGTTGTTGGGGACAGAGCTGCAAATTCTACCAGGCCCAAAATCAAAACTGGGAATCCAAACATTTAACAGAAATATTGTTTTTCCTTCAAGACACAGAGAGCCTGATTCACCTCATCTCACATCAGATCCCTACACTAAAGGCATTGGCACGCTTATCCTCCTTAGTCAGTGCAGAGAAACAGCCATTTTAGGGAACTGTTTACCTGATATATTTTAAATATCTACTTTAGAACAAGACAAATTTTTTCCTGAAGCCATTCACTTTGCTTGTCACTGCTCACTACAAGAACAACCTGGATAATTAATTGAGACAGAGTCTGTACTGCAGTTACCCATTTTTGATACCATGAATTCCACCCAGGGTCACCAGTGTGACTTCAGTGCTGGTACTGAGGTTTCTTGGAAAGATGGTGGGAAAGGATCTGGGAGAACCAGCACAGGACTATTTCTGTCACCTGCCTCCTATTTTGCCTCCATCCCAGCTGTAGCCCTTAGGGAACTACACATCTCAAACTGCAACTCTCACAACCAATTTTACAGCAGCAAACCTCCTATGAACTGCAGAGGCAACTTAGCAACTTCTCTCTCAAGCAACTTCTGGCTGCCAAACCTTCCAGAAAATTCAGACAGAACAAATAAACAAAGGTTGGCTCACAAGCAAATGGACTATGTGAGCTGGTGTTTAGCCTAGAAGACAATCTCCCAGAAATCTTTATTTTACTTATCTCCCTGTAAGACCATTGGATGTTTGAGTTGGCATCTGCCCAGCGTGCCTAATGCTTCCTACTGAAGGCTACAGTGCTCCTTGGGCCATCAGATGCCCACTACCAATCTGGCTGACTAGATAGGAGAGGAAACAGTCCTCACTGCCTCAAACACACTGATTAGATTCAGGTGAATGTAAAAATCATAAATAAATAAAGAGGAGCTGTGGCATAAGAGCACTACATACAGGCAAGAATTTGGAAGCAAATACAGGGACCAGTCACCAAGAAATAGTTTTTATTAAACTAAGCTCAGATGAACAGAATAACCATTGAAACACTTCTTTGCACGTACATCTAGGAAAGGATGGGAAAAAACTTGTGGAGAGTTCAGCACTGTGTAAGAGGAAAGATGGAAGTGAATGAAAAAATGAACCTGCAATCTATTCTAGAATGAATTCTAAGACCACATTTCCCTGGAGACAGTGGAAGGGTAAAGCTCCTGTAAAGTATTGACTGAAGTGAAATATAAAGTACCTTTGAACTTTTTACTACAGAGCAGGTACTCCCAGCCAAACATACTTACAATTCTCCAAAAAGAAACAAACAAAAAAAAAAACCTAGTCATAATTCTTTTTCCTGTTTCCTAATCTTTAAAGGAATTTTAAAAATTATAAAGTTCTCAGTCAGATAACTCTTTTGTTTTGTAGACCTAGCTAGGTTTCAGGCTTAGCTTTCATGCTAAGATTTTTGATATTATTTTTTGCTTTTCAAATAATACTTAGAGAAAATGGTGTATTTTTTCCTTTCACTATTCTTAATATCTCTTTCATCCTCAATGCACACCTAATATGAGCACACAGTCTCCTAATAGGTAGCAACAATAATGGTGCTTTACAATTCAATTGTGTCTCTCATACGAGGTATTAACACATCTACATTTGTCAAATAAACTCCTTAAAAGTGTAACTGAGACTGCATTACAACATTTTCAAAAGCATTTACAAGCATTCCTTTGGGATGAGGGAAAGAAAAACTTCAGTTTTGGCATCTAGTAACGTAGCAATCAGCTAATTAAGGAAAAGAAATGGATAGCCCAAGCTTATAAGAAATGATTGGCAGTACAATCATCTGTCAGACCAAATTGAAATATTTCAATCAGTGAACAGGCCCATGGCAATGCTTTCAAAGTGGGAAGCAGAGAAGGTAATACAGTCACATGTCAACAATACCTCTACATCCATGTCACTCCCTACCCACGTACTCTTGCACAAAATTAAACCATGTTCTGCGTGCAAGTACAGATAATTAAATATCTCCAGAATACTTCCAGATCCACAAGGCTATAATTACTCCAAAGGCACCTGGAACACATACACCTGTGGGTCTTTGTACATGAGCAGACTGCTGCCAGGGACTTAGTACTGCTTCAATGCCTCAATTTTGCCTTTGTAGAACACAGAACTCCTCTGAAACTAATTGAGGCTCTGTTTTAACTTCACACAATACAAGTCAAACTGATTGCAGATTTCAGAATTACGACAAGATGGTGAGATTTAAAAATAGTTCATAACTTTCAGAAGAAAACTTTGCCTGTTAAAGTTCTTTGCACCAAAAAAGATGTCTGACAATAATTTTCTGGGACACAACGAACTCCCATAAAGAGCATCGTTACTGAAGCTTGTTAGTAAAACGTGTGGCTGCTTTATTTTAGACCCTTCCCTCTCCATAAATGGAACTGAAGTATAATCAGAAGAGAGCAATAAAATACACTGACCTGAATTTGCTGCTGCAGTAGATTGATTTTGTGCTGCTGTTGCAGAAGTTGCTGCTGTTGTCTTGCAATCTATGAGAAATAAAATTTCCATTAAATTAAAACAGTAATATTGAAATTTCAATACTATTGACCGAAAAAACATAATATTTGTTATTCTTCATTATATTTTATTAAGCATATTAATTTTTTTTCAAATGGGTGATCTTTTAGAGGTAAATTTAAATGCAACATAAAAATCTACTTAGTGAGTGAGAAATACGTATTTTAAGCAGTGAGGCCTTAACTCTGAAAAGCACAGAAACATAAGTTTTATTTGTATGCATGTGAATAATCTCATCACTATTCAACAAAGCATTTGAGCCTGTGGTGATCTTTAACTCTGATGCATTACTGTTAGCTACAATGGGAATGAAACACATGCTTAAATTTAAGTGCTTTTCTGAATGGGGACGGGATTACGCAGGTGCTTAAGGTTAAGCATACATTTTCCTGCTTTGCTGAACTGCAGCCTTAGCTAGTGTTTATAGATGTTTCACTATTCAGCTTGAGCTCCTAGGGTAAGCCACCCTGACTTCCTTCACAATGAGCAGCACATTACTTCTCTTGCAAACCTCAAAAATCATCCTTGGAGCTGCTTAGCGAAGCAGAGTTTTATTCTGTGTAAAAGCAGTACCTGGTGCTCAGCAGCACATCCTCCACACAACCCTCTGAAATATGTGAATAGTCTTACTCTGATTTGGTAGATTCACTAAGGGGTCTGGAGGAGAAAGGTTCACTCCATCCCTACCCTGAACATAGGTGGAGAAAAGCAAATGTTCAGGGTAGGGAACACTAAGAGACTTGTGAGAATTTGCTACAGATTCTCCATCTGCCTCTCTGATTGCCACAAAATCAGCATGCCAGAGCAGGAGGGAAATAGGATCCTGCCCTCAGACCACAGAGCTGCTCCCTGCAATGGTGATGAGGAAGGCAGCCACAGGAGAGAAGCCACAGGGAGCATGGGGGAGCAACTGGATCTCTGCTTTAGAAGGGTAACAGCACAGCAGACTGAAATGAGCACAAGATTTGTGTTTCCTGGAAATCCCAGCCTCAGCACTTCTGCTACCTTCATTTCTTAAGTATAATTTCCCCTCCTATAAATATTTATCTAGAGCAGAGGAATCACATAAAACAGCAATAAGTTGGTGACAAAGGTATTTTGGTCACTCAAATCCACTGTTTCTCTTCTGGCAAAAACCCTCTTGGTCTCCTTCCCCAACATCTTCTGAGCACACTTACTCTGTTATAAACAGAGAAAGCTAAGTAAAATGTTTTTATGATAAAAAAATGACAGGAATGTATCAAGGTTGGTTTGGAAATAAACAATCCCATAGTTTTAGTGAAAACTGTTCAGATTAACTCATAAGGAATTCGGAGTCACATATTAACAGCTTGTAATTGTGCACTCACAGAGACCAAGGCTGTCATTCCCTTTTTCTCTCACTGTCACGTGGAAATAAATCCTCTACATTTGTTCAGTTAAAATTCACTTTTGTAAGAGAGCTCAACATGAAATTCATATGTACTTTAAGTCCACAGTGAGTGAGGACTGAATGAGCAGACCCTTGTGTGTGAGTGAAAAAGGGAACTCAAAGAGAGCTGGCAGTTCATGTGCCCAGGAGCAGTTCCTAGAACCTCAGGTACCTGTGGTCAGCACCGTGCCCAGCAGTGGTGCCTGTGCTTGGTGAAACAAGCCCAGTGGGGACAGTGCTATGTGGAATGTTTAAAATCTCTGTGAGAGCTGGAGCTACCACTTCCAATGAGCAACACACCAATTGTGTGACTCCATCTTAGAAGTGCAGTGCTTGTAACCAAAGATAAGGTCTGTCAGGTTGATGTCCACGCTGCCCCTGCTGCTAAAGTCTCAGCAAAGGTAAAAGATTATTATGGTGGGCAGCTTCACAGTGAAGTGATACAGACCATGGAGCTATATTGTGGGGCATTCTCTCAGTACTGTATCATTCTTTCACAGGTACACAGCACCTTACTTCCAGTATTGTTTGGAGCTGCTGATGACCTGGTTGCAGCTTAACACAGTAAACCATAGCCAAGACAAGGAGGAGGCTTTTGTTTACATGTGCAAACGAACGGATCTGCCAGGGTTCTGATTGCTTGTAAACAGCTTTTTGTACCTGCATGTACAACCTAGCACCATTTGAATAGGCATTTCCTGATGAAAACAAGAAATATATCATGGACCATCTAATCTCAAAGGTTCCTCTTAGCTGGAGCAGTACTGTGATAGAAAATGTACCCAAGACCCTGCAATGCAATTAGCATAGCATCGTCTTGATGTATAGGCTTGACACAGTAAAGTAGGGTACACAAGCACCATGTGGCTCAAATTCTGAATTTTATTTGCCTATCGGTTGAGCTACATGCTCGCTTCATTGAGCATGACAACCTAGTTTTAAGTGTCATTTAATTTTCATTTTGAAATATAATTACAAAGTGTTCACTGTAAGATATCACTCGTCTGCAAATGTGTCAAGATTAATTTGTGCTAGCTTATTCACAAGTGTCAATAGTTAATTACTGTGTCATCTCTAGATGGCTAAATGACATTCTAACTTCTGATTTTTTACAGTGTTCCTTTATGTTATTTTCCATTAGGGGATGAGTCCATATTCCTACATGTGGGCAAATACCCAAGCACATAAAATACCAGACGTCACAACTCATTAAAATCAACAGAGCATACATCGCTGTATATATCCTATAAAATATATTTAACTGAAAAGATAATTCTAGTAATAATGTCAGATTCCTAAAAACCACACATTAATTTGGATCTGTCTGATCTAATGCCTAGGGGACTAGGGCATGGGATCATTGTTGTTGCACTTTTGTTCAATGAGAAGAGGACAACTCATTGGACAACTACACTTTTACAACAAACAATCAATCAAGGGAAAAAAAAAACAACAAAACAAAAAGACAAAACAAGAAAAAACAAACCATTCACAATCTGAACAAACAAATCAAACCTTACTTGTGCAAGGTATTTGAAGGTTTGAGTATGCTTAAGGGTTTTTGTTTAATTATTTTCTTGTCAAAAAGAGAAAGAGTTAAATAATTGTTATAGTCTGGCTTGTTCATAATTGCATTTCAGTGTGAGGAACAAGAACTGTGAAATCTATTATCTACTCCTCCCTTTTTTTTTCAGGGTTCTATAATATTTCCTCTTTCTGGAAAAATGTGCAACTTCTCTTAGCTCTTATAACAAAAAACACAAGAAAGGAAACAACAGCAGGCAGAACAGAGTTTGTGATAAGCATTCCGCATGAACCATTTTCACAGGTTTCCTTCTTGGAGCCTCACCTGTTCTTGCTGCTGGCGAGCAAGGTCCATTTGCTGCCGTTGTTTTTCAATTTGTGAAGCTGCCAGCTTTTTCTGCTCATCATGGGCAGCCAGGAGCTGCTCCCGTAAGCTGATCAGCTGGGTGATCATGGTAGAGAGCTGTCGCTCTTTTTCTGCCAGGCTTTCTGGTGTACCTAAACATGGGGGGAAAATGCGCTGTAAATATGAGGTAGACAATAGATACAAAGCAAAATTTACCCCCCTCCCTCAAAAAAATGGTTGCATCACCAATGTGCTTTTTTTCAAACAGCAACTTGGATATATTTTCTACTAACAAATCTCAGAAGAATGTAACACATAGATTTGCTGTGCTCTGAGCAGGGGAGGATGTAACAGAGGTGGGAGCAGAAAAGATATAGAATATTTCCTTTTTTTCTGACAGGGATTTATTCTGTATGAATCCCTGTATCTTATTCATCTAAATCTGCCCACTGTGATAAATACATCCATAGTTTATCAGACATAATTTTACCTGAAGTTTATATATTTTCTCCTTTTTTTCAGTCCAAGTATGTACAAATGCTAAAAAAAGAATTTTAGATATGCTGTTCGGTAGAAGAAGCAGTTTAAGAATTTATTGATTGTTTCTCCAAAATACCCATATATCTGGTAGGTCATTTAGGTAAATATAAGCTTTGGTAGTGGAATGTGTATTAAAAATGAGCTTTACTTGTCCCCAAGAGAAATGGCTAACCTGAGAAAATAGCTCAAGAATTTTCATTTAACTTTCAAAGTTTACTCTACAGAGAGCACTTAATTAATATGAAACTACGGTACATTTATTCTTTGCACTAATGATGCTTAATGGTCTGTTTATGGGTAAATTGCATGGGTCTCATAAGTGGAGAGTACAGGGTCCTTTTCCAAATCAATCTGAAAATACCCCATCTTATAGGAACATATTACTCTGTCAGAAACAGCAATGTCAGTTCCTACATCTGAGCCATTTCCTTTTGTGAGCACCTCAGACTCAATAAGTGATAATATAAATACAGCAAGGTAGAAGTTCAGCAATATTGGAAGAGAATTTGAAAAAGGTTTAGAGTTGGAAGGGGAATAAATAAAGCAATTTAATGCTGTAGAGTAGAACTGAAAATTAGAGAAGAAGAAAACCAAATCAAGAATTATTCAGGTGTGTAGTCTGCCACAATGATATGAGAAGTGGCACAAAAAGAGAATATTAAGAAACTTCCTTTCCTCTGTTCACAATAAAGGATTGTGTTAAAGAAGTCACAGGACTTTTGAAGAGGAAGAAAATGTGTGAGCAGCAGGACCTGGGAGGGAATGGAGAAACTGTCACTAAATTATGACTCCAGCTTCTTCCCAGGAATAAGATAGACATCTTCTACAGAAGAGAAGAAAGAGTCTGACAGGTTTCATAAGGAGAAGGAAGACAAAAGAGGCTCCTGCCAAGAAGGTGACAAACCCAAGATTATCTGCTTTGTAGGGCCAGTATAATTCCTACACAGTTTCATTAGCAAAAGCAGCATACAAGAAAACCTCTGTCTGAAATTGCTTTATATGGAAAAAAGAAACTGCATGGCTTAAGTCATTCACTCTAAACAAACTCTGAGAAACAAAGGATACCTACTTTTCTGTAAATTTATTAATTGCATTTAGCAATGCAAAGCACTGAAAAAGATTCAATTTCTTATTCACTATTAAGTATCTTTGTTTTAAAAGATTCCAAGAACATGATGTTTCCCTGTCCTCTAATGCCTAATACCAGTATATGCGCGACACTGGTCTCCAGATGAAGAAAAATGTGCAAATTCTCTTGTAGTAGTAATTTTAGAAAGGGTTGTTAGTGATTGTCTTAGTCACAAGAGGTATGAAGGATGCCTGAAGTTGAATCTGAAGGACACTCTACTACCCAGACCAACTCATTGCAAATCCCCAGTGTGATATGAGTGACTGAAGCAAAAGAGGAGTTCTGTGCAAAAAGCTCTTACAAGACCAAAACAAAAACAAAACCATTTTTGAAAGCAAGCTTGGGCAGGTGTGTGGCCAGGAAAGTGCCTGCACTGGAAGTACTGCCTTGGCAGGACCCTTTAGCATGTACTGAGATCCATGCTGACATCTGTTCAATTCTCTGCAACTTCAGTACAGACCTGCCTTAACCCTCCTAAACTGCGTTATTCAGTCTTGAAGACTTTTCAGTATAGTTCAAAGGTTATTTAGGTGGTTTTAAATTCATTTCCATGGGTAAAAATTAATTTCTTCTTCTGTCAAAGGAAAACTCCATTGCCCATTGTGACAAGAGATCAACCACTCCAACCACCTATCTTAGAAAGCCAATGGGAAGCAACCTGCTGCCTCAAATGACACTTACTGTCCTCCACTGCCACCTGGGAAACAACAGCTTGAGACTTTCACATCTGTCAAGCAGCTTTGGCATCATAATGCAAGCCCCTGAGCTTAGAGCCATAAAATATTTTACACACCCAAAGCAGATATTAATCTCCCACTCCATTTCCATATTATTCTGTATAGCTTATAGTTGCTTCATAACATGAGCAGAAAACCACCACAAAGAGTGCTGGCTACAAAATATTGTTGTTTTGTAAGGATTTCTTAGAAGCATTTGATATGGTTGCCACAAATTTATAGTTTCTTTCTTTCTTTCTCTCTTTCTTTCCCTGATTTTTTTACAATAGCAGGCAGAAGTAACTGTTCTTATTCAGGAATCCACAGTAATTGTTTTTCTTTCCTCCCCCCACTCCGAGAAACACATCTGAAATAATGACCCCATTTAAAGTACTCTGCTCTTTAATTTGTACCCTGTTATGTAATCCAGCAACAGAATAGAACTGATGACCACAAAATGTACGCTGTGCTCCTGGAAAATCACGAGACCTCCATGAAGCTGCAGGACACCTAACCAAGCACTGTTCCAGAGGAGAACAAACATAAGATGAGAATGTTGTTGTATGAACAGCATGTGTGTGGGGGGGTGGGGGGAGGTATAATTTAATTTTACAGTGGAAAATCCCGACCATTATTTTACAGTTTAAATGCCAATAAAAACCAACTTGCTTAGAATGCAGACCAGATTGAGCTGATCTGGCTGGGACAAGAGAGGTCATCAGTAGCTGTGTGCCATCATCATCTGTTTTGCATCCACTTACTGCAGCGAGCAATGAGATTCCTAAACTCATTACCAGTAAATAAACTTCTGCTGCTGACTGAAAATATCTATAAATAAAATAAAAATACAGCTATCTGTAAAATGTATTTGCCATAAAAACAGATAAAACAAAAAGCTTAGTAAAAAATGAACAGTAAATATGCCAGCTTCCATAAAATATTATATACCACAGCTCTCTCTCTGTTCTAATCCTATTCTCTTACTCCAAAGACAGCAGTGCATTTTTTTTCCATGGGGTCTTCCTTATCCCCAAAACACATCTGTCTTGAGTTTCTCTCAGATTTGTCAGGTGGATCAGTGCTCCCCAGGGCCTGCTCCATCTGAAGTATTTTAATTTGACTAAACACCTGATTTATTTTATCTCTCCGATGAGAAAGGCAGTTTGTCTTAATAGAGCCTGTCAGCCCACAGTCCCATTCACAGCAATTTACAGGCAGCCAGGGATGCTGGAAAAGAAGAGTGCTGTGATTCTGTATTTTATCCTCCTCCAGAAAGCACCTAAAAGCAGCTATTCACTGCTACTGCATGTGGCATTTTAGAACTGAATTAGCTTTTTATTCAAGTAACTACACTTGTTGTGAATAGCTTATCTGTAAAATTGCTACATTCACTACTGATTTTATTAACCTTTGGCTCTATCACAAAATGGTCTTCAGTTAGGAAAGACCTTTAAAATTGACACATTTTTCTTAGGGGCCTTTATTTCAGTGACTACAGATATACTGAATTTGATCCATTGACTCCCTTTACCAGCAGTATTTAAAATTTTGAGTATTGGTGGGAAGCTGATAGGATTTAAGGACTTCTTTGTAAAATTAAAATGTGTCAGTCTCATCCAAAGTTCAGAAATAATGTTATTATTTCTAATAGTACTTTGGATATATTCCCACTTTTGTGATAATAATCTGGTTGTAGTAATATTTTAATTTTTCCCTGTGTGCTTATTGTTTTACTCTTTATTTTGGATTTCTGCACAAATTGAGATAAAATACTCAGACAGAAGAGAGCTAAGGCATCAAAGAGAACTTTTCAGAAATTCTGGTCATAGGTTAATCTAACCAGGAGACAGAAAATAAAAAGTAGCTATAAATCTGCTGAAAAAGAGAGAAGAGTTCAACTTGTGGTCTAAAATTACATTTAGAAAGAATTCTCCTTGTGGCAAACCTTTCTCTTTTATAAGCAATTAGAATGCTACATGATTTCTGGTACATAAAGTAATAGAAAGAGCTTCATGTATCTTACACTGCCTTTAATAAAAATCATAAACCCCATCCTACATTTTATCTACTTAGATTTCTTTAAGTATTGCCCAAAAAAAAAAAAAAATTAAAAAGTAGTATCCAGTAAGTACAGCTATACAATATAACCAACCACTGGTTTGCCACCTTTTGACACTCCTGTTATCTTTCACAGCCTATTCAGTCTATACACAAATGCAGCTGCATGTCAGCAAACACTGGAGGCTTCTCAATGTTAAATTTCTTACTGTCCTGTGGCAAGCTGTCCTGAGGTAGAGGCAGAGTAATAACTGCTGGTAAGGAAAAAAAAAAGAAAAAGGGATAACAAAAAAATAGGCTTCTTGGATTAATTTGAACTAATCTTTCTGACACTCAGAAAAAGAAAACTAGATAAAACCACATATTCTATCAAGTGAATAAAAGAAAGAATATTGGAGTCATAAATAAACCAAAAATTTTATAGGCACGATCCATAGCTTGCTAAAGTAGGGTTCTTAGCTGTGACACAAAATTACTGTGGGTTCTCGAATGTGTCTTAGTGTCCCAACATGTACACAAAGTAAAACACTACCAATCAGAGGTTTTTATGCCTGGTTAGTTAATGTTTCTGAAGTGCTTTAAGATCTTTGCATGGAATCTCTACACAGCTGCAAAGCATTATTGGTTCTCTTGAATTCTGTGATTAGTGTAAAACATGACAAATATCATCCTTGTTTATGCACTGCATCTAAACTAACTTTTGCTACATACGCTTACAGGAAATACAAATTAATAAATCACAAATGATTACTCCTGTTACGTTTCTAGAACAAACACATAGTGTGACTTTTATGAAATCAGGAGGCAGTAATGGAAGAAAGAAGAGTAGACTTTGCCAGAAACAAGTAAGGCTTTATATCACTTAACTGCAGCTCCAAAGTATCATCAGCCAAAACAGTTCAACCAACAATCAAAAATGATTTTGAATCAAGTTAAGCAATTTCAGCTTGTTTCCTTTTTTTTTTTTTTTTAAAGGCTTGTGATTCAATCTCTCTGTTAGATTGGAAGGGATTTTATTATTTTATGGACATTGTCTGAAAAGAAAGCAAAAACACAATGCTAGACATGAAAGAAAGTGTATTTGATCTTAGCTTCCCAGAGATAACCTGGTTAAACCATTCTGTCTAACACTGCAGTCTGCAGCACACATCAGATGGGCTGTGATGTTTCCACTTCACAGGCTCTGTCCAGCATTTAGCATTTACCCTTTTTTGATTGGGTCACCTTCTAAATGCCACAAAATAGGGCAGCAAAAGTCAACAAAAATAAACAGGAAAAACAGAAGAAAGTAACAATCTAATGGAAGGGCTTCGGAGATAAAAGTCACTTTGTGAGGGCTGCCTGACTAAGGAGCCCCCTTGCCATTGCAACAGCATCTAATTTGAGTTCTAACTCCAGCAGCAGTTTAAAAAGCTTCCACTCTAAAGGGCCCCAAGTGTATCATAAAGATAAAGCATTTCAGTAGAAAACAGCCACAAAGACCTCTATTATCTTATCAGTCTTTGGTTACAACAGCTGAACCAATATGACTAAGTTCTGAATGACTTTTTTTTTCCCCCCTTCTTTTTATAACACAAGAATACTGGAATTTCTTTATTTCATGATCAGTTAGCAATTGTTGGTGTTCCCATATGCTACTGTCCCGTTCTTAGTCAATAAAAAGTTTTATAAATGCTCCCATTGTGCTTTGTAGCATCCCAGTGCAGAAAGCAGCACAGCAAACATGTCCAGCATGCAAAACACACCGGATAGCTTCTCTTGGGAAGGTGCAAGATCCCTCCCCTCCCTTATGTCTCAGAATGATTCTGCATTTTCAGCTTTGAGCAAGGCAATTTTGCTACCATATGTCCGCAGACAGTAATGGAAATTAATATTAAGAACTACTGAAAATATCTATGTCAGTTTTTGAAAAACAAAACAAAAAGAGTTTAAATTAGTTATACTTTATGGGAAGGATAAAAATGCTTTGCTGATAATCCACAAGTTTTCCCCTAATCCTATATATACTAAAACTCACATGTTGCAGCAATTTGAAACTCGTATGATTTCCAAACAGCAGACTTTTAAAACAATCCTATACTTATCATGATCCTATTTTAGAGTACCAAAAAAATAACCAAACAGCTGAGTGAAGAAGAAACCAGCTCAGCAAGGCCATGCTGACCCTTCATTGTCACATGTCACTGTGACAGGTAAGGGCAGAGACAGGGATCCTCCACCCACAGCCTGCTCTCTGGCTTTGGCTGAGCTGAGCTCACAGCCAGCACTGGGATCCAGGAGTTTGCCCATGGTTTGGCTCATCCCAAGGATGACTTTGCCCTGGAGTTTGGCTCATTCCCAAGGATGAGTTTGCCCATTGTTTGGCTCATCCCAAGGATGATTTTGCCCTGCAGTTTGGCTCTTCCCAAGGATGAGTTTGCCTTGGAGATTGGCTCATCCCAAGGCTTTCATCCAGCCCACACCTCCAGATCTCTGCCCAGCTCAGTGCCAGGCAGAGGTGCCCTCACAGGCACCTCAGAGAATTCAGGTTCAACTGAGCCCTATCCAACCACCTAGAGTGTCCTGCTCTGGTGTTTTTTCCCTTCTCAAAAGAATTTGATGGATTTATTCCTTCTTCAAACATTACAAATCACAGAAACATTTATTCTGCATTAAGAACAAGTGACAAGAATCTCTATGGTGATCCAGCTGAATGTTTCCCCTAAAGATTTGCCATCACCTGAGACAGGCTTACCTGCCACAGTATGTCCAGCTTGTACCTTAGTTTGCTCCTCCAAATATCTTTTTTTTTTTTTTCTCACATGTTCACTGGACTTTTTGCTCTTGCATGATTTCTTAGCAATTCTCAAGAATTTCCTGAGCAATATCTTACATTCAGAGGTTTTCTTCCTTGACTGCTTTTCACAACAGTTCCAATCAAAGTAAACCAATACATTAAAAAAAAAAAATCCTGTGGTGACTGAACCGACAGAAACTGCTCCCAAGTTTCTCTCAAACAGCTCCATGGCTATCAAAGGTGCTGGGCAAAGGTTTGGAATAAGTTCCAGCTCAGCTCATGAAAGAGCACAATGAAACTTTGCACCATTTTTAGCAATGTGGTGAATCTACAGTTGAGTCCTAAAATGCAATCCACGTCAGGAATGCAGGAAAGAATGTGATGTTAGCCAGAGCTTCAACCTCCCCCTCCTCCAAACCAGTGCCCAGCAAAAAGCAGAATTCCAACAAATCTCTTGGACTCCTTACTTCCTTTCACACACATGAAAAGAACTCTGCCTGACACAAGCCCTAGAGGACTTTGAATACGTTTAGAGATTTTGTTACTATCTCACAGATACAATTCTATTTCACTGTTGTCTTCTATTTCAAAAAATACATAAAACCCACTTTAGCTCATTTCTCTCAAATCCTGAAGAACTTGTAAATTTATACTCTAAATGATCTTAAAAGTACACACTAAGTGTTAATTCATACATGTGCACAAGTAGAAGAGATAAAAATTTTTTGAATCAATTATTTGTAGGGTTTTTCAGTAGCAAGTAGAGATTTGGTTGTAAATGGTTTAGTGCTTTCAGTAGGTTTAGAAAGGCTTCATATATACTCAATATGAGCTGTTCAGAATCTAAGTAGGAAAAAATGTGATATTGCTGGATATAAACAGAGAAATGCTTATTATACATTTCAACTAAATACTCTTAGCAAACCTGTTCCTGTTGAGTTAGAATATAATGATATTACAGAGGCCACAGGCTGTGAGTATTCTGTACAGAGATAAACAGAAAAATTAGTAATTTTGTTCTGTTAACTGACTAAACTATAGGCCAGGGCATAGCACATCAAAATAAAATTAATGTGGTGGTGTTATATAGAGAGCAAAAAATCCACATTATTAATATTATTATTGATTCTAATATTCAATTCCAGTGCCTTTAAAGTAAAAAAAAAAAAAAACCAGCAAATGAAAGTAAAGATGGTCCATCCATTTAAGGCATTTACTCAGGACTTGAGAACTGAAAAAATATCCTGACTTTCAGTTTCAGATTTTCCCATTTAAATACAGATGGCAGCACTTCCCTAGATCATGGAAGGGGAAAGGGAGGAGGGTGTTATACTGGGGATGGCAAAGATTACAAACTGTATTTGTGGGCCACATAACAGACAGAAATACTATGTCAAAAAACAAGATAAAAGAGGTATTGAAGCAACAAAAAAAAAATCCCCAACAAACAAAATCTAACCATCATTTACTTATACACCAGTTCCTCTTCTTTAGAAGAATCCACACTGAGATGTCAGGAACTGTGCTAATAAGAATAGCAAGAATACTTAAATGTCGTAGTAGGAAAAAACTCTCAGCCTCAGAACCATCTTCTGTGCAAACATCCCACATGGATGATGTTTACCAGCTTTGCTTGTGGACATTAACATCATAAATGAAAAAAGGCAAAAGATTGTTTTTGTTTTCCCTATCAGAACACAGATTAAGTACAAGCAAAAATAGCAGATCAAGATAATGTCTTCCTTAAGAAGACAAGAGTCATAAACATGGTTTAAAAGCTAAATCCTTTCATTTTCTCATTTGTAAGAGTAAAACTAACTTCAACCCAATAGTCCTACAAGGGTTTAAGTTGCCATGTAGCAAAACAGGAGAAGTCTAATAAAGAACTGGAGATATCCAAAGCTTTTCCTTCTGATAATGGGACACAATTATTAAATATCACAAAAATCAAGTCCCACAGCAATTATGATGTTCACAATGCATGTTGCTTCTCTATTACACTGGAATTATCAACTCCTCAGGTTTAATTCTCTCCTGTAGATTATCTACACATACATGTAGATCAAAACCTTCAATGGAAACACTGTATTCACAATGGCATGAGAGCTGATGCCCATGTTCCCACAAGCACCAAGTGAAGCCAGTTGCTCACCTTCCCTATTATTTTATCTCTGAAACTGGCCCAAAGCACAGGGATACTTTCATCAGCTTTGACTGAATTTTTTTAATTGTCAAAGGACCAATAGCAGACTTGTCAAATAGAAGTCAAAAAACCTCACTTCAGTTTCTAGAAAGCTCACTACATTAGGCATGTAGAAACAATATTAAAATGCCAGGTTTAGGACTGAGACTGCTTTTTCCTGACAGAATCATTTGGCATTTAAAACTGTGTACTTAGTGTTAGATATTTTAAATGCACTTTCTTATTAAACTTTCTCCATGAGCTGTTTATAGTTTAATGTGAAACTACATTAAGTGTAAAGCTGAGAATGAAGTGCTTACACAGAGAAATACTGCCCAATCTTTTACACCAGCTTTCAAGGCATTCCAATACAATGGCATTTTTTTCATAAACATTATCTTGTTTTCTGGATAATTTTTTCAATTTTTATTTTTCTCTCCTGATTACTAACATTTACTGAAGTTCTGCTGCACTAGTAGTCTCACTCCATCCTAATTAAATTAAGCAATGTTTCAGATGCTTGAATTCAATAGAAAATCTCTAAATTTCATTTCCTAGAAAGAAGAAAAAATGTTTTATTTCTAATATTTGAAGCTGTGGCTTGATGGGAAGGATTGAATATATGACTGCTAACCCATCTCTAATATTCATATAAAACACTGCAATAAAATATGTGGTAAGATAATTTTTGTAACATCCTCTTTTAGATGTGAAATGAGTTTTTCTTGATTTTTTTTTGCCTATGTACTATCATAGGTAGTGCATTCTTTGGAATTGCGGTGTTGAGTCACAATTGATGATAGTCTGGAACAAGTAGCACCTTATCAATTAATATGAAAAGATTGGTATTTTTTTGAAGAAAGAAATTTAGATGGAGAATTCAGGACTGATTTTGAAATTGCTCAATTGCATTGATTGTTCTTTCCTAACCTCACACAGCTGGACAAAAGTAATTTTGTTTCCATATTCAATTTAAACTTTAACAAGTGATTTCTGTGCCCATATGATCTTATTTTTTCATTTTGTAAACATGATAGAATTTCAAAACCTATACAATTTTTCATTCTTTTAAAAAGTATTTCTTCCCATGCAAGGGCAAAAAAGCACTTATTTAGAAGGAAGAGCTCTCCAATTAAAACTTGTTTCTTCCATCACAGGAATAAAGTGAATATCTTTGCTATCTAATGTTATTCTGGAAAGAGAATTGTATATGTACATGAATAAAAGTGGCTGGAAGGAAACTGAGTTTAGAAGAAGTTCACTTAATGTCTCATTTGATGAGTACAGTTCATATAAATTAGATGGCATTAATTTCCTTACCTAACAGGAGCTAGTTACTTGTGATTTCTGCAGCTGGCTATTTGGTTTCATAAAAAAAAAAATATTCACGACGTAAAAGAAGCTTTTGTTTAGCTTTTTTCAGTCTTCTCCATTGTCTAAACGATGGATTAATAATGAAAGGTAAAAATAAGAATTATATGCTTTAACTGAGTTTTCAATTTTAAAGAGCAATCTACAGAAAAGAAGGGCTTTTTCTTCCTGCTCTTTGCCACAATATTCTCAGAAATAATGTGATTCCTCTCTTTAAATAGCAAGGAACACTTTACACTCTAATGTCTACAGATACATCCAAAGGGTGATGGCAGGAAAAGGAGACAGCTGAACTTCATGCAGCTTTGATGTGTAATTCTGCAGCTGGACATATATGAATCAGGTGGAAACCCCACATCTCCTCACTGGGGCTAATCCAGCTGTGTGACCAGGCTATGAGAACAAGGACAGGAATTAGCACTTTTCTCTGTGGGTGCAAGAAGGGGAGAAATCTTTTCCATAGGTGCCACTGCAGCTTTTCTATTAAAAGGCTAATTGATTTACATATTAGGATTCAATTATTTGCCATAAAGGTAACACTGATAACACACCAGAACACTCCAGGAACCTTGCCTCTTTTCCTATACTGAAAATTGTAGCCCAAATGCATTTCTTCTGCTGCATCCAGAATGCACAATATTCACAGGAGAGGAGATGTGCCCCTGTGAAATGTACTCTGACTTCTGATCTTGCAGTTACTTTTCATATCTTGTTAAATAAGTTACTTCCATGAGTTCTTAGCTAGTAATTATTAGCTACACAACTCAGAAATGTCTAAATATAAATATGAGGAGTATTAGTACTGCAAGATTTATATACTTTAAATATAAATTTTAATTTTGATCTTAATTACATGTTCATCTTTCATGTCTTACAAATACAAACAAGTATATCAATGAAAAACTTATATTTGCCTCTGAAGATTTTTATTGCCTCTGGTGATAAGTAATGAAGAAGCAAAGTTTATTGCAAAACAAGGACATTAGCATAGCCTGTCTATCACAGAAGCTGTAAAGAAGAAACTTCCTACCTCATCTGAGAAGAGACAATTTAGTCAAAAGCCTTTGATATGTATGGAAAAGCAACAACATTTTATACATT
The DNA here is from genome assembly GCF_009819885.2 of Catharus ustulatus. Classification (NCBI taxonomy): domain Eukaryota; kingdom Metazoa; phylum Chordata; class Aves; order Passeriformes; family Turdidae; genus Catharus; species Catharus ustulatus. The sequence continues at coordinate 50,587,904 of NC_046226.1, read as the reverse complement.
TAGAATGTGCCCAGAGAAGTGAGTTAAAGGATTTACACTCATTTCAGTGGGCTTTGAAAGAGGTCCATTGATATGTTCATTAATAATGGTATTAGGTGGCAGCTTCAGGCTTGTAAATATGAATATTATTTTAAATTTAGTTCATAATCAAGGAGTTATAAACTGGAAGTGCTACTTATCTCCTGCACACATCCTAACAATCTGTAAAAACAATTCAGCAGAGCATATTAATTCTACAAATAAGTGATATGTGTCTTTTGAAATAACCACATCACTAAATGGGTATGAGAAACAAAAACCAAACAAGTAAACTCTGCTCTTATTCATTTTATAAATAAATAATTAAATTGAAATAATGCAATCCAGAGCTAATTAGAATTCCGTGACCAGCTCGTTGTGCTCCTGTAAAATACGCTACAAAATTATCAGACAAGTTTTCTAACTAGAGAAGAAGCTTCTAAATCCCATTAACCAGAGCACAAAGGGGGTGGCCTACATTTGCAGACTGAAGTTCCAAGAGTGTTCTGGAATAATTATACTCTAACCACAAGCATGAGTGTGTTTAGCCAGATGGTTCTCAGAAGCAACTAAAAGTGCAGTCAGAATTTCTCTTAATTCAATTTATTTGTATACCTAGTTGATCACAAACCAAAACATTTAACATAGCCCTTTGCTACAGAGGCTTTGGTAATTAAGTTCTTCACAGTCCCAACCCAGAGTGGTATCCTGGGGTTTTTTGTGCTTTCATAGGTATTCTAGCACAGAAACAGGATCACTCAGGAAGAAAACATAAACATTGCCTGCTCACAAGTCTTAATATAATCCAATATTCAAAGGCATGAATTTAGCAAAACTTTAAGCACAGTGTTACAATGGTTCACAACCAACCTTGAAGCACTGGGGATATGTAGGAAACACACTGAGAGGTTTTGAGTTCCGCTATAACAGCATGCTAATTCAATATATTATAAATAGGCCCAGGACACATTCAACAAATCAGGATCCTCTAATTGTTTTGCCTTAAGACAACTTAATACTGTCCAGGTTGCATTTTCATTATTTTATTTCTACAGCAACCACAATTGCAGCAGTATTTTTAACTCCCTAACAAGACCCTCAAACAAAAAACTTGAAGAAGCAGAAGCAGAGAAAACAGATTTTCAAAACCAGTTGAGACTACTCTCTGTTTGTTTGGAAAGTTAATCATCTTCTTCTAAAGTGTCCTATTTTTAAAAATTAGTTTTGTCTGGAAGAACACACCTACTGCAACTTGATGCAATGTTTCTGTCATGTTTCTCAGAAGTTACTTCAGTGTAACTGTGATGCTGAAATAATGTCAACCTAAAAGAAGGCTAATTGTGACTGCAAAATAAATTTGAACTTAAGAAATATCCCAATGGTCATGTTTTCAAAAACATTTGAAACCTCTAAGACCCATTGACTCAGATGACATCTTAAACTATTTAGAAAAATGAGATAAATGTTGTGAATCACACAATATTATATCTTTAAAGCTTTCAATTAATTTCATCCTGATGTAGTTCTTCCCACAACTTACACTGCAGCCATGGAATATCTTTCTAAAGGATGGTGCTCCCTCAAAGTTTTATATAGGTTCAAAGGTAGAGTGGACAGGTATTTGAGAGAGGAAAGAAAAATCTATTTGACTGATTCAAAATACACAAACTCCACTAGGATCTGGAAATCCCTGGAAATTAGTCAGAAGTGGAGATAATACAAGTGCAAAAGTATATTTTTTCCCTCACCTTCCTCATTCCAGTGTCTGCATTTATGACTACTTCTGAAATCAGATGTGTATTTTGCTGGTTTTCCCCTTTATGCCAAAGATCTCCTTTCTATTTTTTTTTTCTCTCAGTTCTTTTGTAGCAACTTTAACCTTTCGAATACCGTACTGGATGACTTTTTTATTAAGATTTGTTTTCCCCCTGTGAAAATTCATCCCTATGGATCAGCCAACTGTCTTTCCTTAGCACAGAAGTAGTTTCATTTACTTTTCTGTTGTGCAACACCAACTAGCCAACATGAGAACCTGGATCTCTGTGATGGTCTGTACATCTGAGAGGTTTTGGTTCTAAAACCCAAAGCTGGCCACTTTGTTTCACATAGGTAAGAAACTTAGCACAAAATACTTTTCAACTGCACCCCTACAGTAATTTATAAAGCATAACCATCAATATACTTTGCTGTTTCAGGATATTAAAATAAAGAGAAATATAAATAGAAATATCATTGAAGGACTGCTGGAGGATTTGGGATATTTAGATATCACTTTCTAGAACTCAGTAGCACTTTGGTAACTTCCAAGTGGCAAATTTTTAATTTCCTCCTTGGATCATTAGCTTGATATGCCATAGGAAAGATAAGGTTCTTCTGCTCTAGAATACCTTAAATATCCTGCATTTAGGGGACATGAGCAGCCTACAGTAAAGCCTACAGCTTTAGATCTATAATGGATTCAACATATATAGACAGAACTTTGCATAGGACAACCAGCTGGCATAAGAGAATGAATGAATACAAGGGAGCACATTCAAATGCATTCATAAGGCACCACTCTTACACACTCTCACATTTCTTTCTCTATGCAAAAAAAAAAAAAAAAAAAAGTCAAGAATTCATTATTGCTTTAGTTATTAATTTAGTTTAGGCAGGGGTAAGCCTCAGTTGCTTAACAAACTTGACAACTCTGCACCTGCTATGACATAGCTAACACTGACCAAAAAATAGCACCACTGAGCCTCTAAAAGCCTGAATAGGTGCAGATGGCAAAAGCATTACCTAGTTTAGCAACTAACCTTCTAATTCTCCCAGTATCTTTTGACCATTTCTTATCTTCTAGCTGTCAATCAAGAACATTAAACAAATATCTTGAATTCTCCAAGCTCAGAACATGAACTCTCAAAACTGAGTCTGTGGATGTTATAATTGTGAACAGGAGCTGCAGTCTTAGCCCTGGAAGGGGTGATGCCAGCTGGTCTGCATGATCTGAGTTTGACAAGTGAGGTGCAGTGCTCTTCTTTAGCAGATCACAGAAACATGGAATAGCTTGGGTTGGAAGGGACCTCAGAGATCATCCCATTCCATCCCCTCTGCCATGGGCAGGGACAATTTCCACTAGACCAGGTTGTTCAGGGCCCCACCCAGTTGAGCTGTAAGCGCTGGAGTGAGCCTTTTGGAAGGAGCTATTTTGTCCTTTGTGAAAACTATTTCATTAAAGCAAGTTAAAACCCATTAATTTTCAATACCTCAATCTTCAGTTTTCCCTCACTTCCAAACTTGAACTTCATATTACTTTCTATGTGCTCAATGTATTTGAATACTTTACACAGACATAGATGTCATAATGTGAATTTTTCATGGCTGATGAGCAATTAACACCTAATTTGCTGCTGATCACCATAGCCCTTTTCAATAGTTGCAACTATAGTTCAGAAAAGCATTTTTCTCAGTGGTTTTGAGTACAATACATGTAGAAGAGGACAGGAAGAGGCAAAGTCGGAGAAGAAGCTTACCTAGCTATCAAGTTAACTGAACTTTAGCTATAAGGAGAATTTTCACTGTGTCCCACTCTTAGCACCAAATGATATCTGTCTGATGGTGGGATATGTTTTCTGAAGTATGCAGAGACACAAAGTCTCCCTTTGTCAAATTACTGCTATCTTGAAAAGTGGCAGACCTTAACCAGATAGGATTAAGTATTTCTTTTTAGGAAAACGCTTATCATTCAGAAGTGAGCACCCTGTCTTTGGCTGAAGTCTGAGAGGCACAAAATTACACTGTATAACCCCTGGGAGGGGCAGACAGCAATAGCAACAAAAAAGAAACAGGAGGGTCAGTTTAATACATCCTGAAGCAGATTCTATACATCTATTGTGTTCTATGTATCCCCTAAAGAAACATCCACAGTCATCTTGCAGAATCCCAGCAATCCATAAGCAAATATGTCCTGGCACCAGAGGAAGGGAATGAAAGTAAAACTTGCAATTAGAAGTCAACAGCACTCTACAATTCTTAAGGAATCTGGAAAAGCTCAGCCACAGAACAGCTCTGCCCATTTCATTCTCTTGACCTTCCTCAATAAGCTTGTTATTTTGATACTATCAATTGAGATTGGATGTCTGTAAATTTCCTCACATTTAGAACAACCTATTTGTGTAAGCCTATATAAAATATCTGTATACACTCCACTGACTTCTTACATCTTGCAATCTGAGTGTGCCACCTGCAATTAGAAGATTTTGGTCCAGCATCTGTACTAAGGGTATATTCCAGCTTTCAGGGACAACTACAATTGTCTACAAAATAGTAACATCAAAGATCAAATACCATCATTAAATTTCAAACTACAGTAACTATAAATACTTTTCTGATCTCAGGAGTTAGAACTGGGATCTTATGTCAACAGAATACTTTGGGGGTATATATCAATCCACAGTATTTCCAAGTCAAAACAAATGCTAAAGATCTATCTTCACACATAGTAGTGTGTTTAAAAATGTCGGAAATGTCAACCGCTTACATACTTTCATATTATCCCTAATTAATACAAATTGCATTTAATTTCACATTTAGTAAAACATATTGCTGCCCAAAATAAGGACTATAATTTTTATCAGCAATTATTATTACTGATGTATCAACACAATTATTTAAATTCAATGTATATAGAGGCAGAATCCATGCAAGCATTTACAGTTTTTGTTCCCTCTGTGTTTCTTCCCTAATTTTTGTGGCTTGGAGCTCCTCCAGATGCTGTCTCTGACTTTGTGGTTTTGTATTTGAGATCCCATCTCCTGATTCACAGCGTTCCTTGATTGACAAACAGATTCAGATATGAAAACAAACAGTTACCTGTATATAATCTGTGCCTGACAGCTGCACTGCTAAGTTTCCCCTTCGTGGGGAACATACTGTTTCAGGTTTGACCCACTTCTTGGGTCCCTGAGTTACTGTGTTTACTAAGCCATTTAGTAACTGGTGACATATGTGATCTCCACACTGCAAGCTGCACTTCAGACTCACGGATTTTCCTCTAGTCCCTCCCTCTTCATAAACTAAATTATTTTAAAAGAACATTGGGTTTTGTATTTCCAAACTGATGTGCCCCCTAATTGAATGCAGAACACTTTCAAACTATTTTCCATTAGAGGCCCACTTTTTTTTCCAATTTTAATGCACAATATAATACCTTCATTGGAAGATTAAAATTGTTTTACTAGAAGTAAAACCCATTATTATATCCTTTTTTAGTGGTTTTGTGTTGTATAATGTAGGGTGAATTATGTAAAACATACCAAACAGGATACTCTACAAGCTGCTACTTGCATGCTGCAAACAATCACAGTTTCACTGATAGACTGGGACTTAGCATCTTAAAATTCCCATGGAAATCAAGTGCATTTTAAGTATTGGGTTTGATTATTTAATCAGACAACTTGCATTTTGCCCTGGCTAATTTGGAAGGCTGATAATATTTTACTCATAAAGTAATTGTGCACCTGTTGTGATGGAAACCTATTCAAACAAATCTTAATAGACATGAAGATTCATTCCCAACATGAGTGTGTTAGCCTCTCATTAGTGCTATCTATGGGGCAACAAATTTTAAGCAGCTATTGAACAGGTCTCAGCTTAATCTTGGATAACTCTTCAAGAACATTTATGACAATGTGTCTAATACTAAACTTTGTTAAAATATATCAATACAGACTAAGCTCGATATTAGGATATGTAGGTTGAGCTAACAGCAATTTAAAGGGAAATGGGTAAGAAAGATATGTTCACAATAACATGGTTTCCATGTGAGAACTAATGACAAAGATCCAGTTTTGATCAAGCTGCCTGGCTATAAATCTATTAATATTATTATCACAGAGAGTACTATCTACAATGAATTCATAGGATCAGGGCAGGCTACATCCTTCATAGATTTGTGTTTCCTCAGTTCAGACACATTTCTATGGAAACTATTTCAATACATCTATTTCCTTTAAAATACCATATATTGGTATTAATTGATTGATAGGACTTCATCTTTATAGTGTTTTTGAAAATTTTCTCTATTGGCAGAACAAACCAAACCAAAACAAGTAAAAAATACCAAACAAAAAAACCCCAAGAAAGCAAACAAAAAATTGGTTGAAATGGAAAATAGATAAATCATTTACTTTAATCCAAATAAACATTTCAGGGAGAAAAAGAATTGATATTAATTCACTCAACAAGTAAGGGGACAGTATTGTAAATGACCTGACTGGAGCAAGGGGATTGTGATTAGCCTGAAATCCCTTTAATGTTGGCAGGAGGAGGTGAAAAGGAGGAAAATGAGCCCAGTTTGGCTAGATTTGCCCTTTGGCAGAAAACTGTCAGATGTCATTGGTCAGATCCTAAGTGAGGTGACACAGTTAAACAAATCAAGATATCTTGAAAAAAACACTGATAATTAACCTCTTCTAAAAGGTCAACTTGTTTAGAGGGGACAAGGACAACCCTTCTTGTATTTCTTCTTCTATTCCTCATTGAGCTTAGGCTTGTGAGGCAGTGGCTGTGTCAGGTTGCACATTATGTTCTTGCCATTATCAGTTGCAAGGGAGTTACTAAATGTGTTCCTACTTCATTTTTTCTCAATACCAAAGCTATGTGCCTTGAGTCTTACAGATGACATTTCTGACTTGCCTCAGGGTCCACAGTTTGTTAAGCTCTCAGTAAGATATTTCTACATATCTCTTAAGAAAAATTTTTTAAAAAAGAATCTATGGTATCATCAGGACCTCCTCATTAGCACACAATATCCACACATCAAGATTCCACTTCAAGACACAAGTTTCTGTTCAGAAATGGGATTTAAAACCAATTGAAAGTGAAAAGGATCACCACAAAGGTTCTCACTGTTCAGTGCCAAAGTTTGATGTAGTTCAGAAAGTGATGTTTTATGCAAGGGGTTTCTTTCCAAATTAACTATAGAGAAGGCTGAGGAGAGAGGACAAAGTACAAAAAAGCTTTCATATGATAAATAAATAAATATATTTTTACTTTTCAACCTGGAAAAGTGACAGAGTGTAGTGAAAGAGAGGAGATGAGCAGAGGACAGTTCATTCTAAGAATGTCCATTCTAAAACCGGGGGGACACCTGCAAGGTACTAGGTGCAAATATACACCATATTGCTAACTGCTGAGCTTATCCCCACAGACTTTGCAGCTGCCTGTTAAAGGGTTCAAAAGTGATTGGACACGTTCATAGATGATAATTCTATCAAGGGTCATTAAACCTGAATTACCACCTCTGAATCGAGCAACCCATTGATCATATTTCATGGGAAATTGGAAGAGTATACTGAGGAGATATTAGTGTGTGTTTGCCCTTTCCTTACACCCTGCCACAGGCTGAACAGTGCCCAGGGACAGAATGTTACAGGACATTGTGATCTTTTTATGGCACTTCAAATACCTGAACATGGAACACCAATAACAAAAGTCTGATAAAAGCACATGTGGAGGTTTCCATAACACCCAAACTGACCAGAAAATTATGGTCCTTTCTGTACTGTGCCTATCTGTATTTTTCAAGATAAATGCTGACCTTCATCAATTTATCAGGATTTGACTTTGTAAGTCTACAGCAACAACAAGTGAAAAGCACTGAGGAGTGATGAAATACAAGAAATGGAGCTTCCACTTTTGTTTTAACAGTGCAAGGCTACATATACACTTCCTTTTCCATAAGAGGTTGTGTGTTAGCAAAATAAAACTCCTGTTGATGACTAAAGGTAAGAAACCTCATTGGCAACTAAGCTAAGACTGGAGTCAAAAGAAAATTTGCACTGACATCCACTTCCAGAGGAGAAGGTTTTAGGTTCCAAGCAGTGATACATTCTTCAACATAGAAGCATTTCTACTGCAGTTAAAGGGCCTGCATTTATTACAGAAAGCAATGACGGATATACTGAAAATAAATATATATATATATATATATACACACCACCAGAACAACCTCCCAACAGAGGAAGATAGCAATTTTTTGTGGAAAAATTGGAAAAAATGGACTTGTAATTTTTAGTTTATAGGCACTCTCTTTTCTGCTAAAAAAAAAATTAGATGGCAGTTGAAAATAAACACATTTTAATACCGTACATTTTCTTGCCACTAATTGTAAAAATAAAGAATGGATCACATTCAAGAAGGCAGTCTGTTCTAATGTGCAAAAGAAATGTATTGCTGTTTTAGTTCCTTATTATTAGCATCATTATCCATCTTGTTGCTTTTTCCCATGAACAGTTGATACTATTTCTTGCTACATTATTTGGGACATATTTCAAAAACCCAGAATATAAGTGGGTTGTCATATTTATTTCAGTCTAGTGCAGAGTTCATACATTGACCTCTGAATAGTTAAGCTTAGAAATATACACTGATAAGGTAAAAAACATATAGATTTCTGTGATTGTGGTAAGTAAAAAATTCATTGTGTGCCTGGAACTAAAGGGCATGCATCCTGCTTGATGTTTTTTTATAAAATATATTCGGCAATATGGAAAACCTGATTTATGTGAAAGGTTGATTACAGTGTAATTTATAGTTCTGGAGTTTTAAGAACTAGAAATGGTAATAGTCATTAACTTTCAACATTAGAAGTAGGCATGATTGTGAGAGGTGGCACTGAAATACAACCCTCTCACCAAAAGATTAGAGCAACAAAAACGTTTGGCTTTTTTTAATGTGATAAACACACTTTCAATCCTGCCAAGACTTATATGTACATAATTTAAACACTAGCACTATGTACAGCGAGCAGTCCAATCTCTTCCACAGAGCCACCCTCTCTCTGTACAACTGGAGGTATGTCTGTTTAAATCTAGAATCTGAAGAAATATATTTAAAATTAAAAAGTATTAAAATAAAAAGCCAAGGAGAAATGAGATAATATAGTAGAATGTGTTTCACATTGGTGATTAGTCTAATTGTGCTGCTATCTTGACCTTAACAAATGGATACAGTGGGTCTTGGTAAGCTTAACCAAAATATTTTTATTTTTGGAATTCATTACCTTCTTCAAGCAAATTTGACTAAAGGGTGTGCAAACATTAACTGTTGGAAGTGCTTATGAAGTTTTCAGGCATTCAAATGTTTTAATTTAGAAGGTCAGGTTAGGCCTGGAAGCACAGCCCTTGTACCATGTTACACAAAGTGCTAGTGGCTGGAGTAATGGCAAAACAAAAGTACTGCTCTGATCTGGAGAGCTGCAACACAAAGCTGAATATATCACTTCATTGCATCATGGCAATAAATTCACTATGAAAAACCTTTATAGCCCGTGGTATATTCCTAATCAGGACCAATTTCTTGGGGATTTGGGTGTAGGGGTTCTGGACTGGGCTGTTTTGTTGAATGTTTTCATTGGTTTCACTAATTGGAACCAGTTGATTCTTTTTCCTGTGTATTGATTTTTTAAATCCTAGCAGTTAACAATGATTCTAATGTATCATAACACTTTAGACCTTAATCATATAGTGGGGCTTCTGCTTGTAGCTTTTGTTTGAGTTTTAATTAAGAAGACCTTGTGTCTCAAAGCCTGAGCTGGGTTTTTAATTGCTAGTATGTATATCACACAGACTTCAAAAGAAATAAAATATGTTTATAACAGAGAGCACAAAGGGGAGCTTTGAAATGTCTATAGCCATACAAAGTGACATAATTAAAAACCTCTGAGTGCCTCTGTGATATAAGACTTATATATATTTATTTATACATATTTATGAGGCAGACTGTTATATACCCTTAGTCTTCATGAGAAAGAATTTTCTGCAATTATACTGAAAAATAATTACTACAAATTCAGACTACGGTGTTGATCAGGGCTAAAGGAAAATAGATTTGTTTTCCTCAAAATGGACTTTACATTTGATATAGTGCAGAAAGAAACACCTGAAAGCTCATCTGTGAAGACAATTTCTATAAAATAGAAGCAAAACTAACATTTTAAAATGTTTTGTAAATCATGCATGTTGTTAAAAAAAAATTAATTCACTGTAAAAACCACAACTTTCTCAAGGATTCATTCATGCACGACTCTTTCCAAGACTATTCCAGAAATGGAGAGTGTTAAATTACTGGATTCAAACAGTTGTGCCTCACTGTCCTCTTCCAGTCATTAATACACACAAAAAATGCTCCTAGAACACACCTCCTCACGTCTCTCCTGTTTTCTTACCAGGGACAAATATCTTCCAAAATTGTGGATATCTTACAAGAATATGTGGATATCTTATCAAGTGGGTGAAGTTGCTTCATTATACTAAATTCAACTTTTCCTAGGAAACAGGAATGCTGCCTCCCACCCACCCAAACATTTTGAGGCCATTAAATGTGCACATGCCACACAGAACAGGGGGTTTCGACTCTTACTCCTAAAGCAGCAAATATAAAAGGAGGTGGGATAAGCACGGGGAGCATAATGGAAACAGCCTTCTGTGTTGGATAAAGGCATGGACATCAATCACTCACCTCCCCAAAATAGAGCCTACTGTACAAAGACAGCATGTGACATTCAAGTCACAATGCCTTTAAATATAGAGAGTCCAGTTGTAAACAGCACCGAAGGAAGGCAGAGGACTAACCTGCAGCACAGTAGCTGCTGACCCAGGAGTCACTCTCCTCTCAGGCTGCTAGACCAATTCTGACCCTTCCACGATAACATCATTGCTTAAGTTACTTAAAGACTGACCTTTCTTATTTGATCTTCAAAGACTCTGCATGCTGAGAAAGACCATTGCGGGCTATTTCAGTAGGACAACTGCCTGATGCATGCAAGACCGTGCTATTCCAGAGATTTATATTTGGAACAGAAACAGAAAACTTAAAACAGACTCTGTATAGTGATAAATGATGCTACTCTGCCTAGCTCTGGCTGCTGAAGAAAAGCTAGATAACCAAGCAACAGAAATACATGCAGTGAGGGAGGGTGAGGACAGAGCTCTGTGCACCCAAATATCTGGAAATCAAGAAAAGAGTCCTGCCTCACTTTGTTTACTCAAATATGTAATAACAACAATTAGAATGAAAAGTATTTCCTGATCCTAATTTTTATAGAAAAGAAACCAAATACTGCAAAAGCCAGATGTAAGCCTAACAAATTGCTTGTATACTTTAAATGAATCTATTTACATGCACACCCTGGCAAATAGCATACAATCTATTGATTTGCACAGACAGCTCCGGGCTTTTTTTTCCAGGTGAGCAAGGCATTTAACTCAGGTCAACTGCTTCAGAGACCTTTGAAAATTTGACCTATGTGTTTCATTTATAAACATATCCAATGAACAAGCAGACTTATTTAACCACTGGAATTTGGCTACAAAGCATTCTGCCAGATTCTCCTCAGTTTCATGCAACCTCCCTGAAGTCAATGGCTTGTTTGGCAGGAATTCAAGGAAGAATCTGGACCATTATCAATAACTGCAATCCTAATAAAGAAACTCAGAAAAAGCAATTTTACAAGTGAAGCACACTATGCAAGAATAATTGTGAACAGGAACAATCCCACACTGAGAAAAAATGAATTATTCACTGTTTGTTACTTTTGTATTGGCCTCTATTGTCTGAATTAATAGATATAGTTTATAATTATATCTTGATTAACACTATTGTGTTCTAAATATAGAAGGTAAAGCAAGAAAATACCGTTTTTATTTGTTTCTCTCAGCCAATTATCTTTTCTTCTTGTCTGTGTGCTTCCCAAACATGAATAGAAACAGTTTGTGTCAGTGGTACATTTTTTTTTCCTGCTTTCATCCTTTTTTTTCTGGCACTGATTCTTAGTGAACTGCCTTCCCACAACCAAGATGCTAGTCTTTCACTGAAGGGGGAGGGCTGTGGTTGTGCAGACACAGAGGAAGAATATGTGCTCAGGTTATCCTCAGTGAGAACAACGCCTTCTCTCTAAAATAAACAACTCCCAGTAACAGTCAGTGCAAAGAGCAGTTCCTCACAGGACCACACCTTCCTTTCTTATAATCAGGATTTTTTTTTTCCCCAATGAACTCATTTATTTATTTTTACCGCATCACTTCATGTCTTTAAGTTAGGCTCTCAGTAATATGAGCAGAAATTCTTCACAAGGGCAATCCAATAAAATTATTTAGAATCTAATGGAAATTAAGGAAAAATATATTTGACCTCCCAAAGACAACAGGTTTTCATGTGTAGTTCCTTCAGATCCCAGAATACCCTGTCAGTTACCTTGCTGGAAATTCAATCATCACTATGAAAATGAACTTCATGATTGTAGAATCTATCACCTTGAATAATGAAAGGATTTATTTGCTTCCCCTACTTTGCTTTGTTTCCTGCATGTAATCAGGTTTTCATGTTGCCATGTGTTAGATATTTTTGTTGGTTTGTTTTGGGGTGGTTTTTTTCCCTTTCTGAGCTGATTTAAAGTACACAAATGCTAATAGGAGTTAATAGCAGACTCTTGGATTAATAGTGGTTTTATTGGCTCAGGGGCAAGCAGCCTGGAGACAGTGGTTAGGCCATGGGTTTGGGAGCCCCAAGGAAGGATTCCCACTTCAGACCTGTTCCTCCTCCAGCTATGTAACCCTGCACCTAGTTTTCATCTTCTATAAAACGACACTAATGCCTTTGTCAAGAGGTTTGGAGTCTAAAGCACAGCATAACAGCAACCATTACTTGTCTTCCATGTTGGTTCTATTTTTAAAAAATTAAATGCAGCTGCAGTAGCAAAGATTCAGCATCACATCTTGCTGAAAGCCAACAAGCAGCATGGATGAACATTACAGATATTATGACAACTTAAGGACAGGTTACACAGGAAACAGGATGCGGAAACTAACTGAGGGACTAGCAACACATAAATATGCTGAGCCATATCTGATGATCCTTTTCATACAGCTAATAGGCTATTCCTCTGGAAAAGGTAGTAGAGAATTCTTTCAAATCTGAGAGTGATTTGTAGGTAGATGAGAAAAGGATGAGAGGCAAGAGCTCTACCCACTCGCTCTGCAGAGAACACACATGCTAAGAAAATAAGAGGAGCAACGTAAATCCAGAGAAGCAAACCTTTCTTTCTCAATAAATGAGATGTCATTAGAAAGCATTTTGTGCCATATAAAAGAATAAAGAACATTATTCTGCATTGTTAGACATGCCACCTCTTTTAAATTTGATTCGCTAATAGCATTCAAGTAGTTTCTATTTAAAGACTAAGTAGCTATATTTTGCAATTAATAGACAATAATAATTCGACTAGCATTCAATGTTTTCCACACTATTAAGAGACAATATGGCTTTAAATAGATTGTGATTTCAAGACAATTTTTGGGGGATTTTATTGCAGTCAGTTTTAACATGTTCCTACAAAATTTTATGCTATCTTTCTGTCACTGATATTACCGTGGGATTTCTTACCTGCCTAACATATATGGATTGTCATAATTCTACCAGAAAAATCAGGAGAATCCAACAGATTTTTGGTCCTGAAGGAACCAATTAAAACTTACTTATTTAAAAAAGCCAATCTTTCATCTACTTGTATAATAAAAATAAAAAAAAAAAAGAGAACTATCCTGAATTTCCCCAGTGTAAATTTAAATCCCTAAGCATCAATTTTCATCAAATAGAATACTTTTTTTTTCATTAAAGAATTTTACAGGAAAGATTTATTAATATTATGAACGTGACTCTTTGTTTCCACACCTTTGTAGTTGCAGTTTAACAAAATTATACAAATTAAAAGAAATAAATCTTGGGTACTTTGTGTACTCCTCAAACATGCCTTATGACCCCTTCTCACAGCACCAAAAAAAGCACATGCTAAATTTGTTGCTTAATCAATAACACTGACTTTCTACTTACTAAGAAAATGCAGAGAAGAATTGATGGGTGGGGGAAAACACTTCAAGTTTTCTACCTAGTACTTAACAGTCAAGAGAATTCTACTTTTCCTAGGATGCTGGTTCAAGAAATAATGAGAATTCTGCAATTTATTGCCCACATATACGACAAATTTTGCACTGATTTCGGTAAGTCCCAAATTTTATCCATACCTGCCCTTTCTCTGCACAAGGGGATTAATAGAACCAATTTTTTTTTTCCCATTTTGAATCAAAGATATTAGAATAGCAATGACACAATTACCACCTTTTATAATCAGAAAGCTATTTCTCCACACAGTTTGTGCAATTGGGAAGAAGCAGTACCAACTACTGGTAACTCTGCATTTCTTCCTCTTCCTCTGCTCAGAGATATATGGCTGGTGTCAGTGAACTAATGTAACTAACCTGGTGCTTTGTGATAACATCCCTGATACTGCCTATAACTGATTGTGACATACTCCATTTTTTTGGCACACTCATCCATCCTTTCAAAGATAAACATTAAAAACCAGGGTTAGTTGCCTGGAAAGAATGGCACCCTCTAGTCATGACAGCTATTTCTATTATTTTTTCTGAACTTCCAAAAATCCTCAATCTCTTTCTTAAAATATATGCAAACATTTAAAATTTGATAGAGTGAGATACCTTTAATTTCTCCAAGGAGATCACTTGTGTTTAATTTTTCCATCTTCTCCTTCCAGTCTTTAGAAAGTAGCTTTTCCATACAGGATGAATCTATTTAGGGAAAAAAAAAAAAATAAAAAAAAGAATTATGAAACATATTCTTACAGGAAAACAGGTACCACCTTCATTTTAAAACTGTTCTCCCAGTACCAGCCGAACCATAGCTGTGAAAGGAAATGATCTTGCAGCCAAACAGAGTTCTTATTTAACTGCATTTTAAATCCAAAGTAATTCCCCTGAGGTTAATGGAGTTACTATGGATTTAACAAGGGTCTAATTGAAAGAAAAACTTCGTTGAGGATTTATGCATGCTAACTGCCAATTTACATGCATAGATTGCCAATGTATATACGAATTCTGTCTTTTTCATTTGAGAATGATTGTACACTCGAAATTATACATGAAGATTTAGTAGCTTTTTTTGGAAATTTGGCACACAGTGACATCTGAAACCCATTTTTATACCCATGTCAATGCAGCAGTTATTCACATAATGTCTCCATGGAATTCATGAAAGCACTCTACATATTCGATGTTCACAGTATCAGAAATTTTCTCAGTACGCTATAAACAACATGCAATGATTAGAAGATCAGCTCTCATCACATGAACTTCAGAATCCATTTCAAGGCTTTGCCCCAGCCTGGGAGGCCTTCTGTAGGCAAAACTGTCACTGAAGTCATTACACTTTGGAGAAAGTAAAAGATTGGCCCCAGTAAGCTTCATATGATCAGACCCCAATCCCACTACAAAATTGTACATTGAGCATAACAGACTTCAATAAATTCTAAAGGTTTTTTTCAGTTCCTAAATTAAACTAATTGGTTCTGATGTCTAAATTATAGATAACCTTGCAGATACCTAGAAAAGGTGATTTTTAAGCTAGAAATTCTTATGAAGGGAGCCTAAAGACTGCAAATTCTCCTGGAGGGAGCCTACAAGAAAGATGGAGAGAGAATGAAGTGACAGGTCACGGGGGAATGGCTTCACACTGAAAGAGAATAGGTTTAAATTAGATATTAGGAGAAAATTCTTTACTGTGAGAGTGGTGAGGCACTGGAAGAGGTTGCCCAGAGAAGCTGAGGCTGCGCCATCCCTAACTGTGTTCAAGGCCAGGTTGGATGGGGCTCTGAGCAACCTGATCCAGTAGAAAATGTCCCTGCCCATGGCAGGGGATTGGAATAAAATTGTATTTAAGCTCCCTTCCCACTCAGGAATTGTGTGATTCTGTGGTTGATGTGATGTGGCTTTTTATGGCTTTTAAGAAGCACATTTCAGATTTCTAAACACTTATCAAGAAAACTTCACAAACAACTCAACAATTAGTTTTCCTCCCCAGTTAGCAACAATAAAATCTCTGTTAAACTCTTAGTGCTTATTTTCACCTGCAGGCAGACTCACAAATATCTGTGCTGAACTCCTTGTAAACCCTTAAGCCCAGTTTGCCAAATAGTATTCCAAATTCTAATTATTTTTGTGCTGGTCCTACTCCAGTCACGAATTAACAGTGGGTTGTAGGAGAAGGTAGAATTCAGTCTAACTTAACTTTCACTAAATTACTGGCAGATTAAGGTCAAATCGCAGCTGAAATTCTCATTTCAGCAGTCCCAGCAGAAGCACTCACACATGTGAAAGCAAAAGCAAAAAGCCCAGATTTAAGAATGGCAACACAGATCATATCATTGCAACGGGTAACAGTTTGTTCTGCTTCAGAGGATTCCAAAAATACTCAGAGGGAGGAGAGACATTCAAAGAGGTCACAAAAGGAGGAGTTAAAGATTTAGGGAGAAGTTTAAGGAAGAAAATGGTCATATGGCCAATTGTATTTAAGGGTACAAGTCATTTCAGCCCAAAATTTCATTAGTGTAATTCATTTGACATAAACAAACAAACAAAAACCCCAAACAAAACAAAACCCGGTTGAAAGCAAACCAAACTATAACTACCAAGAGATCAAAGATCAGGTTTTAATTGCAACACATTTTCACCGTGCAAGCCTCCATGGAAAGACAACACAGCTCATAAATATTTTTGAAGTAATATTTCAGCAGAAAAGCTAATTTATTTACTAATTATATCTTTCTATGAAAGAGACAAAATTAAGGAGCTGTAAGTTGCAATAGGCAGTGTTAAAATACTAGTTATATAATAACAATTTACTTTTAACAATAACAGGCACTTATTACTTTTATGAGTTCTGGCCTGATAATAGGAGAATCAAGAAATAACCATCAATTATCAATAGAACATTATAATTTGTCCTTTTTTGTGATATCATGATTAGTTTAAAAAGACGTTTCTGTGTTTCTCCCCTGCCAAAATTTCAGACCCCACATCCCTGGAAAAGAGCTTCAGAATTTTATTTTGGTGTTTGCTCTAAGTTATATATTCTACTGCTTTTAACTAAGATGCTTTCCTCAATTCACACAAAGAAAAAAATAGATTTCAATAAAGAAGGGAAAAAAAGAAATAACTAGCATATTACTGCAGTTGATAAAATACTTTTCCTCAAAAGCACTTGTTTTATTTCTTCCCTCACTGTTCCCTAAGAACACCCATGCTTATCTGTAGTGTTCTTATATTATGTAAGGGCAAAAAATGTATTTCTAAAGACAGACTGGGAAAGAGCTAGATTGGAAAACAGGTCTATTTGTGTGCCTTTTTGATATAATCACATTGCTAGTTAGAATTTTTCTCTACAAATGGTTGAAAAATTCCTTAAGAAAGAGTTCTTTTAACATCCCTATCTCATTCAAATTCTGTGTTCTGGATCTGACCACACAATTTATAGTTACTGTATTTTGCTATTGGGAGGATTACAAAAATGATTACACAATCAGCCTTTTAATAAACTTTTTATATCATTGTAAAAGTAGCGCTGTGAAAATCCTGTAAACTTTCAATTACCATGTTTCTTCTGCATAATTTTTCATATTTAAAATAATGATATGTGGTTAAAGCCTTCTACAGGTCCTCCACATTACACGCAAAACTAAATACAAAGGCTTATACTTGAAAAGCACGACTCCCCTCAAGTTCTGTATTCCGTGTTCACAAACACACATTTTGAAAAGGTTTGTGAATCAGATGTTATTTTTCTTTTTTCTGTACTGAAAATTAATTTTTACAGCGATATAAAACCTATAAAATCATATAAATCTACAGACATATCCTCTGACATCAGTAAAACATCTTCATCCATATTGATTCATTTTCTGATTTGATTCATTTTGGAAACAAAACATCGACTTGGAGTCGGGCACAGAGCAGTGCAGAAAGGAGCCCGAATTCACATCTGCACTGCATCACTCTCCCTGCACTGCTCCTGCACCATTCCAAAGCCTTGTGCATCCCGACATTTGCAAAATTCAGGGGTATTCTTGCTAAAGACAATTATAAAAGAGGCAATGAAAGAAATTAGCATTTATACATTTTTAGCTCTTCTCACTGACTTTATAAGCCACAGTTGGGCTTATGCTGCAAAGTAACATATTTTCTACTGGCACATGTAGGATCAAACTCGTGAAGTTGCACCGGAGCAATTTATTCTATTAAAAAACACGCAGCTTCTCTTCCTTTATATTCTTCTCTTGTGAACTAGGAAAAAATTTCCTTCAAGGACAGCAAACAGGTTAAGTATAATTATGATGACTAAATTAAATCATTGAGTATTATTTAATATCACGGTTTGTTACATACTTAGTTAGCAATTTTAATTGTAAACTAAAGGAGTTTAAAGTACTGTGAGAATCTTGTTAGACATGACAGTTTTGCAAAGGTGAATGAGAAGAGGATGTTAAAAGATATATATAATCGGGGGTGGGGGGGGGAAGCTGAGGGGGAAAAAACCCTAGGTGTTAGATGAAAAGGATCTCTTCACAATGACAAAGCATCGATGAAAAGAATTAACATTTGTCCGTTGGGTAATCAATCAGTCATGGAATGGATGGAATCCAGCTCTTTGTTGCACGGCTGGTGATGAAGAACAAGCGTGTTAGCTATCACAGCCAAGCTCTCAAGTTCTTCTGACTGAATGAAAGTCATCTTGTTTGAATCAGGACTAGCTTTTGCCTCTTGTCTCATCCTTATTCTCCCCCGTTTTCGGTTCTGATTTTTTTTCCTTTTAATTTCACTTTTGCATTCTTCAACTAGTTACTCACCCCAGCTATAGCTTACATGAATACTGTATAACCTGACAGTGGCCTGTACCTATCCTCATTGATTTGGGGGGCTTGTTCCTTTTTTTTTTTTTTTCTTTTTTTTTTTTTCCTCTTAATTCACTGAAGTAGCCTCCCATTACTTTCTTTGAAATACAGGGGGAAAAAAAAAAGAGAAAAAAAAAAAAAAGACGTTCATGCCATGTGTGAGTTTTTGTTTTTTTATGGTAAAGTCATACATAAAAGAAAACCTAAATGTGAGAGTGCAGCAGCAAAACTTCAAAGCCCTGACTGTCAGACATTATTATTTCAAATCAGCTTTGACTTTTTGAGACTTAATAAAACACTATAGTACAGACTGGCATATTTATAACACCTATACCAGTGATCAACTGAACTGTCTTATTCTTTCTACTGTGCAGTGCCTTGTTATTTCTTTTATAATAAGCTTCCCTCAAAACATGTTGTAACAATACTGCAAACTGATAATTATTAATGATATGAGTTCTAAAACATGACTTGTTTTGCATACAATTCTTTTTGAATACACACATTACTTTGTGACAGAAGACAAAAGCACATTGATTTATTAATAATGATTGCAAATGCACAGCAAGTTCATAAACAATACAGAAATATAATTCAATCAAAGGTATAGAGGTATAGGTGACATTTCTACGTGCATCTGAATTGTTACATCTCAAGGAAAGAGGCACTGGGAAAGATAAGGATTTAGAAGAGAAATCAGGCATGCTGCAAAAGAAAATGCTCTAAAACATGATCAGATCCACAGTGGGAGGAGGATGAGGTTCTTTTCTGCATTTTAGAAGAATGATACTACAGAACTAAAGGCATCTTTGTCTCTATTTTAGGACTAAGTCTATAGTTACATCCTATTTTAATTTAGTAGATATTGCTAAACATAAAAATATCACATTTGAGCAGGGTCTGGGACTAAATATCAATTTGCAAGTTCCTTCATCTCTAATGTTCTATATTTCCCAAGCTACTCTCATTACATTTATTTGCCTTCAACTCCAAGGGAGAAAAGGTGTCCTTTGGACCAGCCTTTGTCAAATGAGTTCACATGCCTCATTCAAGTCTGTATAAGAAAAACAGCACAAGTGGAATTAGCCTGTCAACACCTATGAAATATTTGTTTGAGAAAAAGCATTGTGTGGGTCTTTTCTTTCTTTGAAAGAATGTTAAATAAGATTATGAACTCCTTGTGACAGACATTTGTGTGCCTACTAGGCCTATTGCACTTGATTCCTTCTAGAGAAGAGCTGTTTTTCCCCCAAAACCAACTAAATTGCAAATTAACACTACAGTGACTACATTTTTGGCCTGATTCCTCTTGCACCTTTGCACATCTCATCCCATGCTTCAAGCTCAAACGTGTTTTTTTCAAGTGGGTGAAGCTAGGGACATGACATCTAAAATAATAACTCAACACATCACAGATCTAAAAGAGGAAGATTTGTTTCATTATTTTTCACAGAATATTAATTCCTCCTCTGAGTAGAAAAATCTAAATGAAACCAGTGCAGAAATTTATGAATAATACTCAAGCAGAATTTAAATGTCCTCTAGTCAATCTTTGTAACTTACAACTGAACTAAAACAGCAGGTTCATTGTTGCTATTATTAGATCCAGTATTAAAATTGTGACATATTCAGAAAACTAAGTATGTCCTTTAAAAACCTGTGATGAGTTTTAATACACCTGTGTTGGAAACTTTAGTTAACAGATTCCTCTCTGAGTACATGGCAACAGCTTGCTTATGTGCCATTTGTGAGCTCACTGCCAATCAGATCTCCTTGAGGTAAAGAACCACCTAGTATAGAATGAAATCATAAAAATATTTCCTAATTTTCATGCATCATGTTATGTGTTTTAAAATTATATGCAAACTCTAACAGTTCAGTATCAAAGAGAAAAGCAAAAGGTTAATTTAATTCACTTTGAAAAAACACAATTTTATCATCTTCTAACAATTCAAAATTAAATTAAGTACTTCATGTTTTCATTCACTACTTGAAAAATAAAATAGGGTTTCAGCATGACTATTAGAAACTTTACTGCTGGATGGTACATCTATTCTGTTTTAATCCAAAGACGTAGCATTTGTGTAAAATTACTAAAATAGATTTTTTTGTTGCCATCGCTCCTTTTTTATTTCTTTCAAACACAAATTATCCTTTTCTGTCTCAATAAACTTTAAATAAAAGGAGACAGCAACAATACAAAACTAATCAAAAATCAGCCTGAAGGCTTAACATCCCTATTTGCAATATACTGCCACTGCCTTCTGCTCATAAGCAGCTTGGCTTCAATCTTGCTGTCAGTGGAGCAGCAGGTCAGGAGAATCTCATCTCATCCTTCTCAATTTCCACACCATCCTTGTACCATAATTAATTGTCATGGTCTAACAGAAAATTAAAATATAAGGCATTTCAACACATTGTTAGCCAGTGAATTGATCTCTTTGGCCAACTTTTCAGGAATTTCTCAATCCAATAAGCTCTCCAAATTCAAGTTCTTGAAAAGCAAAAAACACAGTCACAACATGAAAATGAGCAATGTGACATTTAGAACAGGAAAAGATGCTAATTTCTTTTGCTTTTTTTTTTGTTGCAAACTACAAATAAAATCTTTCCTAAATTCTAAGTCTTGCTTGGGATGTTAAGGAGACAAATAATGCTGGTCAGTCACTTACTCCCTCCTCTCATATTGACTCTTGACTATCAAACTATGTAAAAGTTTTTTGTAAAAGGAGGAAAAAAAAAAAAAAACAACCAACAAACAAAACCCAACCAAACAAAACCGGAAAAAAGCAAAGAACACTTCCTAAATTCAATTATATGCAGAAGGCAGTCAGCTCACAGTAGATGTTTTCTTTCAAGAGCAATAATGGAAATGCAACTGAGATCTGACTACCAAACACACTGTTTGGTTTAGGACAGGGAACCAGGCAGATCCGCCAATTGCTGCACATTTTTTCATAGTGACAAGATTTCCACAATATGATAAAATTAGAACTGTAAGAGCTTGGAGAGGTCTCTTAACTTTTAATTAAAACTCTCCAAGATCACTAAAAATAATTAGGCATTAAAATGTTCTGGTTTTCCTCTGAATTCATTTGCACTAATTGAATGGTCTAGATCTTGCATGAAACAACAGACATTCTAAACACTGGAATTTAGCTGGGGGTGGTTTCCAGACCTGCTTTTTATGATGCAGCTAGTGGGAAAAACTGTCGAGTCTGAACTTCTACCAACTCTGCCTAAAATGGTTTGTTTCAACAGGAACTCTGTAGTGCAAAGAGAAGAATGCTGCCCAGTGCAAAAGTCTAGATTAAAAGGAGTTTGGATTTCATGGAAAGAACAGCCCAAGATACAGTCCTGACCTTTATTTTTATTTATTTATTAAAAAGCAGGACCTTTAACCTTGCAAATGTTTTTGTTCTCTTAAAATAACTCATACAATGCTATATGCCATACTATTTTTAGAAAAGCAACAAGAGAAAGCATGCTTTTCCCATACAGCAGGGCACTGATATAAACATCAACACAGATGCTCTGTGAGAGAGAGCTGGCCTTCTCAAGCACTTGATCATTAAGGAATGCACCAACTGTTTTAGATAATCTCGTGCCAGCTCCAGTTCTGCTCCACACTCCCCTTTGGGAGTGGCAAATCTTGTCCTGCTCCTAATTTTTCATTTTACTCACTCCTCCATTCTGGTTTTTTTTTTTTTTTCCTTTCCCCCCTAGAACAGAGGGAAAAAGACATTGTGCGCCAAGCAAGGCAAGACTAGAATCACTTCCCCAAACAGAGCAAAACTTTCAGACAATTAACCCTCCCCTCTTCTTTCAGATAAATTACTAAGTATAAAATGCAATCTGTTTCCTTTGTTTACTCAATATGAACAATTTGTAAATGACTCAAGGATGAAATTCAGAAAATGTTGTGCTAAATTAGAACCATTATAAACATGCTAATGACTGCTCAACTAAAACATGCAGGATCAGTGTGAAGAAATATATTTAGTTCCTGTGAAATACAGTTGTATTGCCTCAAAACTATTTGGTCACTTAATTGTATATGATTACTTCAGGAAAATGTTAATTTCATGAACACTGCACTAGACAATACACTCTGTATGTCAAAAGAAGCTTTCTCAAGTGTCAGTGTAATTGCTTGGATGCAATGTTTCGGCATATTAGTACAAGAGAAATATCTTTTAAGTCTATTAAAATTACATGTACATTTCATTCCTCCACTTAAAATCTCCATTCCATGAAAAGATATATTTTACTGTTAGATTGGCTGTATTCATTGGAGTTACTCCCTTATTTGCATTACAATGATAGTACACAGTATATTACATGAATTCACCTATTCTCTAAGTATCTGCACCTCTATTTACTTTCCAAGTGAACATAGAATGTGGGCAAGAGAAAGTCCCTTTGGCTTTAAACAACAGCAATCAGGGACAGACAGGAAAAAGGCAGCACAATTTGCTTTCAATCCCTGGCAAAAAGAATATATAAACTGATATGAAAAAGGAGAATGATACATTCATTTTCCTGTCTCTTGCTATGTACATACTAGAAAAGTAACAAAATCAATAGGATTTGCAATATTTGTTATTTTGTGAAAGGAGAAAGTTGTGCTAATGGAAGCAGATCTCAATTTTCATTATTTTCTTTGCCTCCACATCCTCACATCTTTCGTTATTGAACAGCTCTAGATTTTCTCTATTTTTTTTTTCTCAGAGTGGAAAAGAACAGACTGAGCCAATATCTGAGCTAGAACTCAGCATAGCTCCATCACAGCCTACTTAGTCTTCAACAGATTTGAAATTTCTCCCAATATTTGGCCTGATTATTCTTTTCCATAATCTCATACCTCTGTACATTGTTGCAACCTTTTTATAACCCTAAACAATTCACTCTCATCTTTGGCATCCACTCTTCACAAACACTTCTGAGCTGAAGTGACATCCTTCTCCATATTACTCAAGCAAATATTAAGAGTGTAATATTTAAATGTTTCTTTGTTAAACTGTTGTGGAAAAAATCATGTACCACGTGCTTTTTGGACATGGAGAATCTCTCTTTTAACAATTAATTTCCCTGTAGCTCAAGAAGCTACAAATGGAATGCCAGCCTGTGCCCAGCTCTACACTAAACCCAGACATTTTATTAAGGACAGGGGGGCAGATTTTCTTTTCTTTGAACATTGCCCAACACTCCTCAGACCAAGCTGAAGCAAGTAGAGGAAACCTCAAGAAACTCTCTGGTAGCACAAATAGATATTTATGTTATTGCTCCTTCTCCTATCAAGTGCAATTCCAACTGAGTATTGCATCTTTTAACAAGGTAGAAGTTCTTTAAAATCAATATGAAAATATTAGGCAAAGTTTCGAGGACTAAAAGCATCTTAAACAAAAGGTATTACAAAAATCAAAAGTGTGGAGGCTCCTTCACACCAGGTTAGTTTCAGAGAATTGAGGGAATGGGAGTGAGGGGACTTTCTGAAAAGCAAGGAAAATCAGTTTCTATTAAACTGATTAATGTTCCTTGCAAAATTTGTGACACCAGATGACTTATGAACAAAACCTGAATGATTCAAAAGACCTCTATTTTGTTCCCCCAAATCATGTTCTACTCATTACCCTAATAATGCAGTAATAAACATCTGTTTAATTATTGGAAGGCTTCTTAATATTGTGTATAAAAATTGTAACGCAGCTCGCTCATAAAATATTCTGAAATTAAAACAATTGTATAACAAAACGAATTTTTCATGAGAAATCCTTAAGCGTTTTTGTATGTAAAAATATAATACAAAGAAAGCAAAATAATATGCTCTTGATTTGAAATTACTTCGAACAAGGATGCAAAGGAATGAAAACAATAGCTAGAATCTCCTCTCTATTTACCATTTCTGAAGGTCTCTACGGCACATGATGCAATCTTTTCCAGGACACTAAAATACACTGACACAATCAGTTCTGTAGTCCCTTTTTTACTATTAAAATTTTGATTTAAACAAATTATCATATCCTATATAAACATAAATAACTATCAAGCAAGTATTTCCTGTGCTAACTCCAACAAACAGAGCTTTAAAAGGTTTACAAATCTCACAAGCACCAGTCTACTTAACCATACACTTAAAGAACCATTTAGGTTGGAAAAGATCTCTAAGATCATGGAGTTCAAGCATTAGCCTAGTACTGCCATAGATATATACTTCTGGAATAATAGTTCTGAAAATATTGTAGAAAAGAAGGCACTAATGTCTTCAAGAATAATATTCTCACATTTTCATTTCCCTATATACATAGAGCAGAAAATTAACCATCATTTTTATTCCTATAAAAGAACATTATTAATTTTTTAAAGTCAAGTAATGGAAAGATATGGAAATCTTAGAATTAACGCTCCCCAGGAAATCCTAATTCAGCCCCTGTGTACATTATGATCTATTCTTTACATATTTTTTTTAATGTACACAATTTTTGTATGGTATTCTTGCTATATTCAGCATATGGGATAATCCCAGATGAAAGCAGAAACTGGAGCTGCAGAGCAAATGAGGCTGTTGCCCATGCAGTCATTGGCTATGTTTCATTGCAAAAGTTCAAAGAAACTAAATGAATGAGGGAGAGAACTGCAAAAGGAGAAATGATGGGTCGCAGTTTCATTCTCTGGGAGCTCGATTTAAAAAAACTTGGGGCTTTATTTGAGGAACTGCTGAACATTCACAGCTGCAGCTGTGTCAATGTAAAGTAAATGTAAAGATTGAGGCTATAATATATATAACTATATATAAACTGCTGCACAAAGTTAGGTCCCCTGGAAAAGAATCAGGGCCTAAGCACCTCAAGCTGAACAACCAAGAAATCAAAGACATTTTTAAAGTCATTTTCTTAGTCCCACACCTGTGAAGTTGGCATCCTGACTGCATTTTTTTCCTCTTAATAAAGATTTTTCAGAAGACAATTTGTTTGTAGCACATTTACTGAATATTATGGCGGGGGGGAAAAACCAAAAAAACCTTAGCCAATTGTATAATATCCACATCTTCTGAGCACAGCTTGAATAATAAGCAATTAATAGACACTAAAGCTTCAGGTGGACCAGTAAGAACATAGCAAATTACTGGAGAGTTTCACATTCATGGAGGATCATCCTGTTAGTGAACTGGACGACTCAGATTTTTTCTTCAGGAAAAACTATTGCTTATTCATATAAGAAAATCATACTTCTCTACATGGAAACAAAAACTGGTCTCATTTTAATATGTTTTAAGTTCTGTTGGGCAGCTGAAAAAAGCTTTCACCAATTATGCAGACATAGTGCAAAATTAAAGACTGGAAACCAGTTTAAACCTGTGGATATATACACAGGTATATAAACAGATTTTTATAAATTTGATTTCATAGCCAGATTTGGAAACAATGCCAATTTGAAGAGTACTGATCACTCCAAATGAAGGACAGAGTGAACATGAAATAGTTCCTGCACACTAGACTTCAGCAAATAAAAGCACTAATGATAATAAAGTAGTGCATGATGCACCCTGTCCTGGTGCAGCAAAACAGAATAACCCCCTTTTGCTCCCCCAACAGAGCAAATCTTGACACCCCCATGTACAGGCTGACAGATTTCTATGAGGTCCCCTCTTTGCTTAGAGCAAGCACTGTCACACTTCTGTGCACTGACACTACTCCACAGTAGAAAAATAATTTTTGCCCAAAAATTAAATTAAACAACGTAAACATCTTCCCAAAAATATGTAACATAGTAATACAATAAATATCAGAGTGGAGAAAATTGGGGTCATTCATAACCATCTGAGAGATTTAATAATGCTTGATAATACTTAATAAACTACACAAAAGGCAAAAACTTATTCAGTGCAATTAAATCATCACAGCTACATAGAAGGGAAACTACAGTTAAGTTCACACAACCTATATCAAGCTGTTTTAAATTCCTATTATGCTACCCAGCGTTCTTTCTTTTCCAGAATCCTGGTCACTATAAAAAAGAACTAGTCCATGGAGCTTAATTATGCCACAACCTTCACTAAAAGTTATATTGAAGGTAAAAAAGATAATTTACACAATTTCTGTATTAAACATTTAGTCTTCCTGCTTTTGTTGATTTAATCCAGATTCTATAAGGAGTTTAAAGTTATGAGGTGAATTTTAGATGCATAACTCCCCAGAAAATTTAAGCATGCATTAAATTCTACATAGTTATTTTGAAATTGTATATTAATGTTGGTTTATGATATACTCTTTACCTAAAGGTAAAAGAATCAAACACAGACTTAATTTTGATGTTTTGTTGGATTTTCTTCATATTTAGGACCAAGAGAAAACTGCATGTTATCAGAACAAAAGATTATTCATTTGTAAGTTCTGGTTTATGATCTTAGATGTATTTATTTCAAAGAACAGGACAGGCAGGAAATATCTTTCTTTGAATGCTAAATGACATAGTATATTGAAAAATCAATATATTCACAGACTCTTCAGAGTAGGAAGGGACTCAATCAGATCATTGGCCCTGCACAGGACACCCCAAAAGTCCCACCCTGTGCCTGGGAGCTTTGTCCAAACACTCTTCAGCTCTGTCAGGGTTGGTGCAGTGACCACTGCCCTGGGGAGCTGTTCCAGTGCCCAAACACCCTCTGGGTGAGGAACCTTTTACTGATACACAACCTAAACCTGTCCTGAATCAACTTCAGGCCCCTGGTCACTGGTCACCACAGAGAAGAGATCAGTGTCTGCCCCTCCTCATCCTCTCATGAGGAAACTGCAGACTGTTATGAGGTGAATATTGCCTTGTTCATTTAAATATGTTACCAAATTCAGTGCATGAGCAACGGGTGAAGATTTGATCCTTTTGCATTCAATAATCACAGACTGATGCACTTCACGCACTTGTGCTCTAGGAATAACAAAATTCACACCAGCAAATAACAAAATTCACACCAGCAACCATAAATTTCTTAACTGTAATAATAATCCTTACACTATACTTCTACTATACCTCCTTTAAAAGCATCTTCAGCAAGGGCACTGCATGATTCCAAAGGTTTTTATGTACAAAGGATGGATGTATGGACTTCATACAGAAAAAATCATGTGTTCACAACTGCTTGAAAGTGCAATGCCAAGCCCATTACTATCAAGCCAAAGGCAGAAGTTTGGGCTGCTGCCAGGTTCTCCACGTGCTAAGAGTTTGGTCCACCTAATTTGTGTTTACATCCATTAAATCAAGATCAATCTCTCATTCTTTGGTTCCATTTTCACGGTCTTTATGCCACATGAAAATCATCACATTGCACTTTTTATCTTGATGTTACTCTCAAAACTTACTATATTCAGACAACTGTACAGTCTTTTTTGTCAACTAAACTCTTATCTCCAGGCTGCAAACCTGCCTGAACTCTCCTCCTCCATTTGTCCTCACTATTAATATAATCATGAGCACTGGGAAGGCAGAATCTCAAACATTGTAAGTTACACGTCTCTGGTTCCTGAAGCTTTTTTTAAACACTTATTTATGGGCAAGGTATAATTTACACCACCTTATGTATGGCTGGGCAGGTGGCACACTGCTGCTCCTTATATCAACATCTACTGTCAATGTCAGCAGTGCCCACTTTTCCACACCAATCAGATTTTTACCTGGTCTCACTTATTGCAAGATTTGACTCAGAGCTCTCTGTGGCAAGAACTGTTGTTTGGGTTTACTACTGCTACATGTTCAGCACCTATTGTACCTCCTCAGAAAAGCCCTGGAAAAAAATTATAATGAAACATCTCAATTGCTTCTAGTAAACTGAGGGACCCTTCAGAGCTCAGTGACTCAAGCTGCATAAGAAGAAATTAGGTTTTTTTGTCCTTTTTCCTTCCAGAGCTATATATGTTATGTAACTTACAATCTGAAGGGAACAACTGCTCAGCCTGAGCCAGAGGGCGATGAACACTGAACCTTGGCCTGCACAAAGACATGAAGCTTTTATGCATAGGCATAGCTTTTCCCAAGGCAAGTAGATACTTGGGTCCCAGGCTCCAGAGCTGCTGATACATTCCATGTCAGAAGTCACGCAGAATTTTTTTTTTTTTTATATTTTTTTTAAACTTCTGCAGTCATATTGCTCAAGTTTCTTGAGAAACTCAAAATTTTTTCAATTCTAGGCATGCAAGAATTGCACCAAAATCTTGTATTTAGGGGCATCTATTCCTTTCAGTGAACTATCCCATATCCAAATATTTTCTGGATTTGTCCAAAAGCCTTTCAACTGACAGAAAATAATATGTTCCCCTCTTCAGCAAAATCTAACTCCCTAATGAGTTTATTAGCCTATGAATCATGGTGTAAATGTGAACTTTGATACAAAGAGAATAACATCTCCTTTCCACTGTAAACTCTTAACTGGACCTCCTCAGTATCTAAGATTACTGGAAATTAGCCCTAGAACATATGTCAAAGAATTAAAACTGCCACATTTTGTTACTTTTCTGCAGTTATTTACAAAATTATTGTTAAATCGCTCATTTGTTTTCATTACTTTTTTTTCTTCTTTTAACACTGGTGAAAGAATTTCAAAATATGGATACTGAGAGAGATGCAGGTCCTTATAGTGGAAGCTTGTGTTTTATTAAATAGCTGATCAGAGATTAAGAATAAATATTGCCAGCTAATGTATTGGAAAACCAGGATAACTGTTTGCTGTAAAGGCATGTAGGTATCAGCATGTTGTATCAGGCTGCTCAACAACTCCTTTATAACAATGGCAACTTTTGCAAAGATTTGGTTAAAAATTCTAATACCATGAGCATGTTTCACCTGTACTCAAGATTTCTCTTTTTCCTTTGAAAAAGCTTCCACAACTTTATATCAGAAGCAAGAAGCACCAACAAGAAGTCCAACAAAAGCCTTAGTAGAGTTTGGCCAAAGAGAAAACCACAAAAAATACTTCGAAACCACTAATTTTACACCCAAAACTCTTTATTTTTCAAACACTGCTTTTACAGACTTCTGTTCCTTGCTTAGCATATGGAATCACAGAATGTAAAGGGATCAGAATGACCCTTACAGATCATCTACTCTCCACTCCCCTGCCACAGGCAGGGACATCTCCCACTAGACCAGGCTACTCAAGGCTCATCCAACCCAGCTTTGACCACTGTCAGGACTGGGGCACCCACAACCACCCTGGGCACTCTGTTCCAGTGATTATCCTCCCTCACAGGAAATAATTTTTTTCCTAATATCTGATCTAAATTTGCCTCTTTCAGTTTGTACCCATTCCTGTTGTCCTATCACTACTGCTCCTGAAAATGTCCCACTCCATCTTCCCTGCAACTCCTTCAGATACTGGAAGGTTGCCATCAGGTCACCACCAAATCTCCTCTTCTCTAGGCTGAACAGTCCCAACCTTCCAGTCTGACTTCACAGGAGAGGTGCTCCAGTTCTCTCACCAACCTCATGACCCTCCTCTGGACTTGGTCTGACAGGTCCATGCCCTTCTTATGTCAGGGACACTATGCAATATTCCAGGTGGGAGTCATCCTAACCTTAAAGCCCAATTCCTCTTCTTTTGCAGGTGCTCTGGTTTCAATTCACAGTATCACCAGCAAAGTTACCCATGAGATCTGCCCAAAATTAGGCAATTCACATCAGCTACTAGATGTAGTGCATATATCAGAAAACAACACTGAGCAAGACAGCATCAATTAAACTCTGTAACAATTTCCCAGGGTCAAGGAGCCAAGTGACCTCTATGTCTTGCTGCTCAGAGGTTATGACTTCGACAGCACCATATTGCAAAAAATCTGGATCAAATCTGGCAAAGAAAGGGATCATTTATCTGTGGGTACATTCTGTCTTCGGTGTGTGGTTGAAACTCCCATTAACACTAACATGAGCTACACGGTCCTACTGATGGGTGAATTATACCCCTAACAGAAAAGTGGTTTTTTGCTCGATGGATTTGCTTTGATGAACTTTTTGGCTACTGCACAGTCATGTGTATATATTTAAGTATTTCTCTTTGTGTAAGTATTTGTACATCTCTGCAGTGATGATGTCAGTTTGAATAAAATCGCAGATAAAGCATTTCTCCAGCCAAAATGGGCCAAAGCTAATTTTCCCCATATAAACTTTGGTTTGGCCCTTATTTATCAAAACCAGAAAAAGTTTGACAGAAAAGGGGATCCAAGTTGGTTATCCCAACAAAAAATAGAAGTTAGGGCCTTTCTTAAGACTCACTTTATAGGAACCGTATGCACAACTTTCACTTTCTAGAAAGTGGTTTTCTCTTGAACACACATCAGAACCATTCATCATCACATAATTGCAAGTTGTCAGTCAGAGCCGCACCCTTCACGCAGTGGCAGGCCGCCAGCACATCTGTCAGAAGCACTCACAAGCTTCCGTGTATTATTGTAATCCCCTACAAAAGGAACAAACCCATTCATCCTGTCCACATTTTCCAAATCAGATGACAACTGTAAACCCTGAGCCTGGAAAAATAATAGCGCTCACCCTAAAAATGCCATGCTTGGCAGGTGACCACAAGCTAAATAGCAGTGAGCAAATTTAAAATCATTCTGATCTCTACATCTAAGGCAAAAGTTTTAGGGAACTGGGCTCTTCATGAAATAGGAAAGCTGGATTCTGTGCATACAACAAAGTGGTCTCTAATAGTGAAACAGGCTGTGGGGTTAAATCATTGTGCCCAATCTGCAAATACTCACTTACTGCACTCTGGACTTTATTAGGAGAAATCTAACCTCCTTCTTTACCGTCTCTATTCTCTTTCTTGGCCTCTTCTGTTTTCTTTCTCCTTTGCCTAGAATTATCTAGTCTTTATGCTAACACATGCTCTTTTCTCCTGTACCTCCTGAAAGATGCTTTCTGCTCAGACAGGCTCCACAGGTAACACCTCAGGGACAGTCTGGGTTTGGTGAATGTGAGGACTTGGGCCAATGAGCACAAAGTAGGCAAGAGTCTCAAAAATGATGTTAAAGACTCTCATGGAGAATTAAACAGCTTTCAGTGAATTAAATACTGTTTTACATAGGGCTTCAAAAGCTTATTTGCAGAATATATGCATATGAAAGTCACAAATACTTTGGAGAATGGAGTAATAAGCTTTACCTCTGTACCTTCACTACTTCTTCTGCATTGTCTCTCGGGAGAAATCTGACAGCAATGCTCACCAGCACAGGATGAAACACATGCTATTTCCACTGAGACAACAGTACAGCCACACCAGCCCAGCAAGACCTTCAGAGTAGCTTTGCCTCAGCCAGTGAGGATACAGAGTCTAACACCTGCCTCTAACCAGCCAGATCTTCATACATGCTCAGATGCAGAAGTGAAGCTGAGAGACTTCTCTGAGCCTACTTCCAATCCTTTACCCCAGGAACTTTAAAAGAGCAGGAGCAGACAGCCAGAGTGCATGACCAGCCACAGGGAAGGGGATGGTGAAGGTCTGTGCACCGCAATTGGGCATTTTTATCAGCCCTTGACACAGGCAGAAAGCATATTAGAGATATGGATATAGATATAGAGATATAGATATAGAGATATAGATATAGAGATATAGATATAGAGATATAGATATAGAGATATAGAGATTAGATGATATAGAAGATACAGATGATATAGAAGATATAGATTATATAGTTAAACATGAATTTCTGAAATTATTCAAAAGATAAATGATGGCTGACCTACTACAAAATTTATTTCCAAGAGAAAGAATTACTCCTGAGTGACACAGCCAGTAAATTATACCATCTCATTGCACAAAGGGAGATAAATATTGCAAAAAATCAACTCTCAGCTGTGCTGCACACCTATATTTGCACAATATTATTGTTCAAGTTAGTGTTTAGGAAAATACAGTAATGCCCCAGCTATCTCCAAAAAATCCCTCTGTACTGCCAAACTGCCATGCAGGAGCTGCTCTGCTGAATGGTCACACAGACTGGTCTAGCTGGTTCATCCCATTAGATTGAAGGTGGAATAAAGCTATAAAAGGATTGATCACCACACTCCTGCAAAACACGTTTGTTTCAAAAACACTGGTGGGTGAATAAAAATCAGTTCTTTCATGACTCAGTTTCTCAGATAGAAAGATGATCTTTTTATCTCATACAACTATTGAAGAATTTAATTTTCTTTTAAAATGGCAATATAACCAGTTTTAAGCACAATAATATATATTTTTCAATTACACTATCTTAACTTTTACATATTTTCAAAGCTTATGGGACAGCTTTTAAAAATTATGCCATATTCAGTAATTCTTAATTTTTGTCCTGAATGAAGACCAAATTTCACTAACTCTGAAAGAAATTAATTTTGGACTTGAGACATCATGAGGTAATAATATCTACTGTAAACAGGCTAAGTCAAGATAAATGAATGCTTTCACTTTATAAATATATATGTGATATAAACACACACAAATATAAGTACAACATATGGTCAACTAGAAATAAATAAAACTGAAAACACTTTACAACGGCATGGCAAGTATCCAAACTAAATTTCAGGTAGCAGATGGCATGAATAGGATACATGTGAGAAACAGGCAATTTCAATTATCTTTGAATAGTTCATAAACAGGAAAATTTGGCAAAGCACAATTTAAAAAAAAATTGACTTGAAAAATAACATTGCGTAATAGAGGTAACTGAACTGAAAACACAACAATGCAAAGTTGTTTAGCTCATTCAAACCATAATTTCATAATGAGTATTAAATGATTACATGTGACAGAAGAGAGTTGCCCCAAATACTCATGGAAAAGGTTATAATTAATTATTCCAACTGGGGATCAGAATTTCCTTTCAGTTATTATTATCACTCAGAAGTAGCCAAAAGATCTTGCTCACCAAGTCCCTTCCTAGCTTGTGTGCAATCTACAGATTTAAAAAAAAAAAAACCCTGAGTAAAATCTCAGCATTTCTTCAGCAGTTATTCAAACACACTTCCATGGGGTTTATTCACCAGAGGACAAATTTGCCTACACGTCATAAAAAAATTACATTCTTTTAAGCCATACAGTGAAAGAGATGCAAAAAAAAAAAATATGTTTAGAAAGCAAGTAAGAATCTGAAGGCACAAAAGAGCTTGTTCTCTTTTTAACCTCTATTTTTGAGATCTCAAAAGATTCAAGTGGATCTCTGAAATACCAAAATTTGATAAGCAGGACAGAGGCTAATTTCCTGAACATTTCATTGAGGCACTTATAAATGCTGTGAATAGCCAGCCAGGAAAGTCACCTAGGAATCAATTCATCAGATATTGTACTTTTGCTTTCATGCTCCCCTCCCTCATTCTCCTTTCCACATAAGAAATGTGTCATACAGAAAGATCTATTAGCTCAAATCCCTGAAGTTGTACAGATATCTAAATGTGATTTAAGTGCCTAATTGCCATTTGTGTAATTGGGAGTTAGATAGCTAAACAATAGTTTGGGTGTCTGAATTCCACTGAGATGTAAGCTTTTCTGTTAATGAAAGTCCCAGCATTATCTCTAAGAAAAAATAGTAAGAGAGTCCTCAACCATTTCATTCTTAATTTAGATTAAAGACAAAAAAATTAAAAGGGGAAAAAATTCTGCCTGTATAAATATAGGCAGAAAAAAGTGTAATTTTCACTGAAATATATATAGATTTCTATTTATCAGGTTAGCTGTTAATAGACAAGGTAAGTACCTCCAAAAATCAGAAAAAGGGAAGCGCTTATTGACCCACTACAAATCCAGAAACATTTAGTAAGAATTGGAGAAGATGTAATCCAATTCAAATTATATATATTTATCTTTTTTCATGCTAATAAAGAGAATTTGATCCCTGTTAAAAGGGAAGGTTTTTCAGAAGGCTTTATCAACAGCACCTTCAGGCTGGCATTATAGAGGCACAGCAAAATCAACAGATGCTTCTGAACATCTCAATAACCAAGGTCTGGGTCTTTGGAAGAATGACTAGTCTGCTGTTTCATAACTGTCATTTGAAAAAAGGAAAAATAATGTTTAATGACAGCTGTTTTTTACTGCCCAGATGAATTGGAATATGTAGAACCCAAGTGTTTTATGTACATTGAATGCTTATGTAACTTATTTATACACCTGTGTGCTTACAGTTAGATACGTACACAACTGCAGCATTTAAAAAATGGACAGCAGTTTCAGGAATGGTGCTTGAATCAAATTGCATGTCATTTTCAAAGCTGGTGGACCTGGTAGTTTTGGAAGCTGAAGTTTTCAGTGCTGTGCATACCTCAAAAATCAGCCCCACTGTGTTGCAAGCTGGACACCTGAAGTCAGTAACTACAACTGATCACTGGGTCACTGCAAAGTGAGGTCAGAGTGTACACAACTACACAGCAAGGCTTTAGGAGCTAAATACCCCTCCCAACAGAAAAAGGGATGTTACATAATACCTTTCAGACAAAAAAATACAGGAGTCACCAGCTGCAAATGTGTTTTGAGAATTCCCAGCCTCCCTGGGGGGAGTCAGCTACTTCTATTGGAGACCAATATCCCTTTCTTATCGTACCTCTGACAGCCCTATCGTGGGTCCTCCTACCACAACTCACAAAACCTATGCTGTACCTCCCATCTTGGAAGCCTGGAACACAACAAAAGCTAATAAGGAGTTGTCAGAAGTGTCAGTAGTCACTCCATACATTAGGAGCCCCAGTCAAGCAGGGATCTCTCGAGTCCTGTCCTCGGTAAGCGCAGGTAACCATACAATAATCAGCAGCAAAGTCTGCAGAGCTCACCAAGCTCCATGTGGCTACTCACTTCAAAATTAACATGGTTCTGCTTTCAGAGTGGTTATAAGCACAGAGCTTCAGCAGACTTTCATTTTTCTTTCCCCTCTTGCCCATTGACTGACAGTCCTGCAAAACAACAACTACAACTCTCGTCTTTTCCATGGCTCAGAGCACAGGAGATTGCCTGGTTTCACAAAAGAAAGATCCTGTATTGAAAATATTCCTCACTCTCTCTGTAATAAAACAAATAAAAGTTACAAAACTTTCTAAAATTTAGAAGTGCATCAGAAAATTTAATTCTTAATACAAATTAAATGAATCCTAGTGGCCCAACTATCAGTTTCAAACCAGTAAATCAGTGTGCTTAATGTCAGCAACCAGTAAAGCAGAAACATATGCTCTGCTTCACTAATGGCATAAAGAACATTCCCTGATTGCCTTTTGGTTGGAGCCAAATATTTGTTGGCTAAAACAAGATTTATTTTAGAAACATTAATTTTCTATAGCATGCAAACTGATTCATTTTCCACTAAAATCTGTGAGCTTACTTTTAGTTTTAAAAGACTTCCATAATGGTTTCTACACAAGACCTATCAAATGATATTTCTTGGCCCATAACAGTCATCTATCGTTTCTCCTGGCTAAGAACCCTTCCCACAGTATATTATAGTACAATATGTGAGCTACTGTGTTTGAAGTTACAGCTTATTTTATCAAGTCATTGGTGCTCTCTACAGATGGTGAGTGGTGCTTTCCCTTGAAACAAATAGAACAGTGTTTACTTTGATTTTGTGTTCCTTTTGTTTGAAAAAATACTAGATGTTAAGGCAACAAAAAATCAAATAATTAATATGTAACTGTAGAAATGCACACACATATTGTATATTACATCAAAAAGGACACTAGAACTATGTGACAGCTGCTGAGCTTCCCTTTTTCTCATGCATTTACACCAAGATCCAAGAAGTTAGGTTTTTCAGAATGTTCAATTCTCTTTCAAGCACTCCAAAAATGTGAAGAATTTCTCTGAAGTGTTCCTATTATTCTCACCACTGGAAGTTTTAAGGAATTAAACCTTTTTTTTTTTTGTGCAAATAAGAGCTGTTGAACACTAAGCCCATTTGAAAATCTGGTCCAGCAGGAGCATCTCACAATGAGATAAAGTCCAACTAGCATCTTGGATAAAACACTTACATTTGGGGCATGAATCTGTATTATCTAAGCAAGACCTGCAAGATTGGCCCCATAAAATGTAAATTTTACCTTTCAATTTGTGACCAAAGTAATTTTAAGAAACCAGTTAATTTCAGTGTCCCAGAGATCAAAGTAAATAAATAGTTTCATGAAAGGGTCAGCTGAAAGTGTATGGCGTGCAGTGGTTGACAAAAGATTAAAATGCAATCACATACAAAAAAGCCACAACTTGAAAGAAATCATGCATTCTTGAAAAGATACTTAATACTAATAGATGACATACTTTTACTTGAGTTTGGATCACCTATCCTCATGACTCATTATGTGTTTGAGCACATCAATTATATCATAAATAATTTATATCATTACAATGTTCTGTGGTTTAGTGCATTTAAAAGTGTTTCAGACAGATGAGGGTCTACATGTCTCACACACCTCAACAGACCAGGACACTAAGGCTGAAATAAAACCTTCTTATTAATAAGTCTTAATACTTCTTTCATATAAATAAGTTAATTCAAAATATGCCAAAGCATAATGCAAAATCAAGGAAGTGCTGGGGTGTGTAATTTCCAGACAGGGTATGTGAAGCAGAAAGGTTAACATCTTTGCCCAAGCTCAAAGCAAGCCATTGCAGTAGCTGTGCTTCTCACCACACTCTGAGCCAACTCCTGGAACATAATAGAAAACCTAACAAAAACAGAGCTTGTAGGAAACATTCTCTCAACATACACCATGATCACAAACACTGAAAGGCTGGTTGACATTTTCAAAGCTGCAAAGGGAATTTGGATGCCGCCAATTCTCATTAACTTTAATGGGAACTGGGCATCCAAATCTCTTAGGCAGTTTTGCAAATCCCACCACAAATGACCATTTAGGTGGTAAGCATTAAATGGTATTGCCTGCCAGGCACCTTTATCTTAAGAGAGCTTCATAAAGCGAGGTTTCATTGTTTTCCTCCTTGTGTGTGAGCTAAATGAAGTTTCTCACTCATGGTTTACACAGAAACATTTTTTTTCCTGCCTCTTGCAAGGTGCAATTCAACCGGTTTCTTTAGGCTATCACTAGGAGAGACAGGACAAAGAAAACACATAAGAGAACAATTACTGCTGAGAGATAAAAAGTAAATTAACCACAAGTTGGTGAGTATTTCTGAGCAGACACTTCTGAAATACATGGGCTTTTTATTTGACTTTTAATAGAAATATTTGGCATTATTAGAGTGCTAAATTTCTCACCTATTCATCTTTTACTTTCTATATGCCCATCTTTCTGACTAACACCTTGGCATTCAAACAAGTACTATACTCAAAAATAAAAAAAAATAAAACCTGTATAAATGACAGTGTTCAACCATGAACACATTGTCTTTTATGAATATTATAATCACAGAATCAATAAGCCTACAAAGAAAAAACAGGACACAAAACGTGTTTTGTCATTTCTGACGAAGTTATAAAAACAACAGACATTCAATATGCCAAGTGTTCTTCAATCCTTCATAATCATAGCCTTATTGAAGTGAGGACAAAAAGGGTCTAATTGCATAGGAGCAATCTCAATGTAATAGGTTATACACCCAGGCACTGCTGCACAATACAACAAAAACAACGTTCCCTGTGTATAGCAGAATGTCATCTCTCATTTTCAGGCAATTACCTTCTTTCTTGTCAACAGTTTTAATAACCTCCATCATCTCTAAAAGACTTTTGCTTCAGTTAAATAATTTTCAGCTTTTTAATATGCAAATGTGCTTGTTCATATGCATGGGTGAAGTGGCGCTGCTACTTGAAATGTGTCAGTACATTGTGGAGCACCTGCACCTCGGGGAAGCTTGATTTAATTGACACCTAATACTATTCATTATTCCACTTAGTGAGCAACTCCTATTAGTCACCTGTAGGTTTTCCTATAAGCAGTGCTTTGGCCACCAATGAAAATATGAATATTTCTATAAATAGAATGGCCATATTTAGTAAAGGGGGTTCACTACTGGTGAGTCTGGAACATTATCTCATTGGGAATATTTCTTAGGATTCTCCCCCACCCCCATTCCTCCCAAGAACTTTGCTTGACTGGGATGGAAGTCAAGAGTAACTCCTATTTAAAAAATATTTTATCTGTGTTAGCTCTCAATAGCTTGATTCTCTAACTGTATTAAATGAACATTGTGTGAAAGGGGATGGAGAAAAAAAAGAATCGAGGTGGGTGGGTTTCAGTAATGGAGCTCCTGTTTCCTTAAAGTGGGATCTGAGTTGGACAATTCGAACGTCTGCTTTGTATGACCTGAAGGTAATCACTGGCTGTGCAAAGAAATGCAGAATATGTGTGATTAATCGAATATTCCTGTAATAAATATTTACCATTATAGTCTAGCTTAACCTTATCCAGCTAATAGCCAATTTTGCTCAATTGTGAAGAACGTGCAACAAAGATCTTTAAATTGCCACGAGAAATAATTATGTTGAATACAGGATTCTGAGTCTTTGCTGATATGAATGTGATAAATACATGCTATGGATGGATACAATTTAACTCTAACATTGTTCCTTCACTGCTGTAGCAGAACTCGGGTGCAGTGCTCCGTGTGTGCTGAGTTGATGATATCGGGGTTGTTCCTTTACCACATGGTCTGTAACCTTATTGTTCAGGCCACATTTCTTTCCAGCATTAATGCATTTGTTAGTCCCAGAAGGCTTAAACTACAGATGTTTAACATCCTGCTTATGGACAGATCATCTGGAATATGAACTAAGAAATCTATACGACTTATTAGTATATGTTATGAGTGGAGCAGAGATTTAATAGCCTGTTCAAACTAGATTAGTGAAACAGTTTCTTACAAAACTGCAACTTCTTTAAATAGACTCATGTAAAAATGAAAAATTAAGATATTCTTTTGATTAAAAATGATTTTTATCAGAAGAATTTGTCACTAATTAATGCTGTTTACATAATAGTGCATGTAACATTAATTACAGCTTTCAGAATGTTAACTGCAAACCTTTTTTTTTTTTTTTTCCCCTTCTGTGAGCACAGATTTACCAGTATGGTGGAAATCAGAGCTCTTTTGAGGTTTTTTTTCTGCAGTGTATTCAAAGTGATCATAAATCAAGTCTTGAATTCAAAGACAATTAAGGACATAGGCAGTAAAAAAGACTGAGCAATGCTAACCCAAAACTCCAATCATTTTTAAAGTAAGTGGGGAGAACACTGGTCAACTAGGCGATTGTTGGTATCCCCCAAAATGTAATCTCCAAGCTGAAGAATGGCAGCTGGCAGAACAGCTGGTGAATAGGATTAATGTCAGAAGAAAGAAATAAAACTCAACATATGTCCAAGCCTGTGGTGCTGGGACTGAGCATGATTGTACCCCGACGGATACCATGTGTACAGCTGGAAAGTGCCACTGTGCCATGCTTCTCTACCCCACAAGGTCATTTCTAAGAAGTATAGCTAATATCTGAACTGAACTTTTCCTTGAGAACTCTGGCTGATTAAGAAATGAAGAAACAAGCTTCGCAGCGTAAATATTTTGGCCGATTTTAATACACTCTGGGTGGGTTTTTGGTTTTTTTTTAATAGTACAATCTCAACTAAAAAAAGCAGATTAGTATTAAAAAGGACAGATTGCACTAATGTAAATATAATTTTAAAGCTATTTAAACCTTTTAATCTCATCTCATTCAGATTTCCACATTCAAGGTTCAAATAATATCAAAACTGCAAGTTAATAAAATCATTTCCTAGTACTTACATCTTTTACTGAAAAAAATTTAATAAACAGCATAAATAGTCAGAATATGCCAAAAAATCAGAAAATGGGAGAAAATTTGACACTAACATTAATTCAGGTTTGTATTTTGAAATGTTAGCTCTTAAGGGTTTTTCAGCTCACGTCCTAGAAGACTCCTATTTTTTTCTGTAACAGGGCAGTTGTTGGAATTGGTTATAGTGAAGAACAGTAAACATATAAAAATTCCTAACTCATGACAAAGGCCTGAGTATTTTTAGAAGTTTGAAAATAACAAATTCTGTTCAGTCTCCCTTTTTCTACCAGCAGCTTCAAACAAATCCTATCAGCTAAATAGCAAAGTTCACACAAAACCAAACTATGCCACAATTGTGTACAGAGAGAGGACAAAGGGTTAACATAACCCATTTTGTTCTGTGCCTAATGTCATTTTTCAAATATGGTGATTTTGGGTGCCTTTTATTTTGCTAAGGGAATACAAGGGAAAAAATTACAGTCCCAAATCCAGGTCACATTCTAAAATACTGGCTTCAGCTCTGTTCACTGGAACTTAAAATATCTCCTTGATGAAAATGCAAAAATTATAGAAGTGAAAAATCACAATCACACCCCAAAAAAATTTTTTTTTCACCTTTTTACTTTTTTATTTTCCTTTTATTACTGTTATCTTTCCCTCTCCTTTTCTCTTTTTCTGTTCTTTTTTTCCTTTCCTTTCTGGCAGTGTATCAGGAAACATGCAGTGGAATAATATCCCACACTCTACCCAGAGGAAAAGACACACGCATCTCAAAGGATGCAAGCATGCAATGCTACCTTGGTACCTTAAAATGGAATTTCCAACTGATGTTCCATCTGTCAGCTGCAAGACAGCAACAGGTAACCAGAGGTAATATTTTATTACTCATACTAAGTTGACTTCACTTAGGAGTTGTACAGCTTGCATCTTAAAGAAAAGAATTAAGAAATGGCAGGCAAACCTAGTGACTTGTTCAGGTTAGAATTATATTTTTCTGACTTGTAGAAGGATGTATGTTCATATTTTAATAATAATGGAAGTCCTCTACAGTCAGATATAAAAGAGCTACAAAACAAACCCCAGTACAGATGAGAAATTTGAGCCAGTTTCAAACTAGTGAATGCCAAAGGCCACAACTGTTGCTGACTTGCTAGCAGTGCAGTTACAAATGAAATTTGCACTAAAACCTCTAACCTTTTTTCTATTTATCAGGTGCTGCTATGATAATTTTAGATATCATGGTATGTTACAGAGAAAAACTAGAGGCCTTCTATTCTTTAAGCATATTTTATAACTCCATTAATGGCCTAATTTTAAGTGAACCATAGTAGTTTACACTGATAGTTTGTATCTAAGAACTTTCTTAGGAGTTTTCACCCTCTTTACAAAGATAATTTACAATTTGTGTTCCGTCATCTATTTCAAATGTTACCATAACCTATTTGCTACATTTATTTAGCACTGCCTACCCATTTTTACCAATTTCTCCTAACG
This sequence comes from Catharus ustulatus, assembly GCF_009819885.2. NCBI lineage: Eukaryota > Metazoa > Chordata > Aves > Passeriformes > Turdidae > Catharus > Catharus ustulatus. The sequence continues at coordinate 50,545,859 of NC_046226.1, read as the reverse complement.
AGTTCTCAAATGAAAACCCATAAGCAAAGTGGAAAAAGAATTTTACATTCCAGTAAAAGTATAATGTGTATTATATTCTAATGTCCTGATGACTGACTCCTTCATTAGGAAAAATGCTGAGAAATTTTAATTTCTTACACATATACATCTGCATTTCTACCGACAGTAAAACCCCTAGTAGTGATTTTGAGCTTTCCTTGAAGAAGGAAAAGGACTCATGCAAGAAGGTCTAAAAGTCTAATCAAGACAGAAAATTTTGGATATTTTTCATCACATAAAATTATTCCCCTCTATTTTAAGATAGTCTTGATTCTAAGTAAGAATCTCCAACAGCACTGATCTAATATCAATATGTAGTGAGGAAAATGTTTTTGTTTACATTCATATAAAAAGGAAAGAAAATCACATTGCTTATTAATATCTACTGAATTGTTTAAGAGGATTTTTAAGATACAAGTTAAAAGAATTTCATAATTTCAATTTCTCCTTTTCATTTAATAGTAGACATTCATTAGGACCCACACACTGTAATAAATTATAATAATTTCAAACAAGAATTAAATTACTAGGTACCTAGTGAAAGAGCCATTTTTTCTTAGGTACCCTGTAATCTAACTGTCAGATTTAAAATCTATTCCCAATCAACTCTTCACAACATTCACATTTATTCATCTATGCTAAATTAATAAAAGGTGTGAATAATACTGACAAAATTGATCATTATTGTTCATGTAGATTTAGAAAATTATAAGGTAATCTAAAATATAAAAGGAATTGAGGGAAACTATTACAGTTCTTATAAATAAATTCATCCTTTGCTATCTTTTTTAAATCAGGAAATATCTTCAACAAGAATTTATTGAGATTGACTAGCAAAGCTATTTAATAAATTGCACATTTCAGAACAGAACTACATTTTTATTTCAAAAACTATTAAAAGTTGATGATGACTGTAATGCAACATGAGAGTTTACCCAATGCCTCAAAAAGTAGTGCTGAAATTCCAAAAAAAACTACCCAGTATCAGACTAAATGTAATTTTTTTTTTTTTTTTTTTTTTTTTGTAACTTGAGCCTTGGGTATGCCAAACACCTTCCACAAGGTCCTGAGTGAGCTCAGGTGACATGGAAGTAAATGGGAATTGGGGTCACCTAGCATCCCTTGGAATCCAGAATTCACCAAATTCACCAAGTCTGTAAAACAGGTTGAGCGTCCCTGCCTTTATCTTGTGAACAGCCATACAAGGGGACAGCATTCTCCAAGGAATTAAAGCACCCAGAAGTAGCCACTGGATGCTATTCCTGCTCTAGCAAAACCACAGACAATGTCTGTATCAGGCTCTCCTGTCCTTTGCACATTTGCAGTAATTCCTGCCATCTAACCTCGGTGACCCTCTCCCCCCTGACGGGGATCCCTGCAGATAAAGTAAAGCATGTCAACATCTGTTCCCATTCACACCGATTTTAATTTACAAAAAGAGCTTTGCTATTTTCAGAACAGGCTCCAGAGCACAATGACAGATTTAAGGCCTTTAATGGGGTTGCGTTTTGAGTGTGTCAGCGTTTCAGGCTCACCAGGACTTGATTCTAAGGGGCTGCACCAAAGGAAGCTGTGGGGGTTTACAGAGCCACAGAAAGGGTGTTCTCCTCACTGCCCTGCTATTTACCTATAAACCAGCTGGCAAAGTTGTATGTCCTTAACAAACCCCTGTATTTGCTGCTTTGAGCAGAAATTGCAGATCCACAGCACCAGTACAATTCCTTCCCTTCCCATTTTCCCTTCGTGCATTCCTTCTGCTGCCACACACCTTTCTGAAACCCAGCTTCTGTTACTGGGGGGATGTTTTCCAAACTCCTTTCTCATGACAAATCTCTGGTCTTAACCACTTCTGAACCCACTGGTTTTTGTGAAAGCACAACCAGGACAAAGCACTGTCTGGTTTTTGGGTTTGGTGAATTTTAAAAAAAAAACACAGTCCTTGGTCTCTCCTGTTCTATTACAAATACTGCAATAAGTAACTGTCATTTTTCCAAAGTTCTTTTAATTGGACATTATTTATTGATTACCATCATAAATCTAAAGAACTTATCCATCCCACTAGAAAGTTGCAGAGCACATAGACTGTGAGGATCACCGTGGTACAAAAACGATTCACTGAGTTTCAGGGAATTTATGGTGACAAAAATTAGGGGTTTTTTTCCCCATCTCCTCAACAGGGTTTAGAGGGTTTTTAAAAGATATACAATATGAAGAACAACTTGGAGAAACAATGCACAAGTTGTGTTGTAATCACAGAACAGCTAAGACATGAGCAGCTGAGCAGAAGGAAGATGGGCAGTGGAATGCCATACAGTAATCAGCACTGTTGACTAATCAGAATTTGAGACACTAGAAGGTAATAAGGGTATTATAAAGAATGGCTTATTGAAGGAGCAGCTGTTTATGTGTAGCTCACTGTTTAAATGAATTCCACTAGATTGCCATGGTATGTTTTGGTTAAAAAAAAAGTTTTACTCAAAAAAGAAAAAAAAATAAAGAGAAAAAAGATATATCAGAAAAGGCAAGCACAAAGGAGTAAATATCTGGGTATCATGACCACAAGTACATAAATAGAAGCAGTTCTCTAGGTACTGGGGACCTCTAAAAAATGACATAAATTCAGTGGCCCTGGAAGTTACAAAAGAATATTCATTACTTAGGCAAAGCTTAAATGTCATCTTTGTTAGCCTCAACCACTGAGCGTTGTTGCCATGGGCACAAGAGCTGAGGTGGTTATGGAGGGTAATAGACAAAGAGGAAAAAACCAAGGGAAAGTATAACTAAAACCAACTACAGAGCCATTTTAAGACATTTATATTTGCACCAGCAGCCAATAAACACAGTAAATAAATTCAACCTCATTTACAAAAAAAAAAAAAAAAAAAAAAGCCAATTTTATTATCCCTTCCCATAAACATAGTAATAAAATAGTGCTATGATCTCAACTAGGAAAATCTAATTAAATAATGTAAAAATACCAAAAATAGAAACAATATTCATAATCACACAAGTGAAAGCAACAACTCACCATAATGCTCAGACAATAATCACGTTCAAATCTATGTGCCATAGGCTTGTTCAACAGTTTTTTGTTTGCTTGTTTGTTTTCAGACACCAAGTTACAGTTTTGCTTTTCAAAATACCTCTGAAGAGTTGGGAGCAGGAAGGAGACTGCCTAATTGTAGTGGAAATTTATCATAATCCATTATTTAAAATATTCTACTTTGGACAGCAAGGGCTTGGTAATATTTAAAAGCAGCCAGCAAGAAGTGGAAACTCTGGTATCTTTTGTAACAGTTCACATGTCAGACTGGCAAAGTGCCCACAGTGTACGGCAGAAAAATCTATTTAATGTCTGCCCCACAAGGCGACATGAGGCTTGATTGGCAGAAAGCAGAGAGTGGCTTTTGATCATGTGTCCTAACAAGCAGTTCCAGCTCCTGTCTCTTCGGCTGAGCGGCTCCACATTACCTATTCAAACAGAAGTGACAGGCCACTGCACTACTCTTTGGCTCTAGTCTCACGCAGTGGGAGCTATGCTGGAGACAGAGCCACTGATTAAATATATCACTTTTTCAAGACAAGCAGGTTGTCTGAATCAAAGTTGGACAGAATAGACTCAACATTATTAAAAGAGGATATAAAACTGGAGTTGAGTGATGTTAGGCCAGTGTGTACAGCCTCAGGGATTCACAGACTGACAAGGGGAATAAGGAACAGCAGAACTCATAAAGCAGGGTCAGAAATTAGCTGTGACACCTTGGCCATTTTCCCATCACTTCAGGGCCACTGTGTTTCAAATCCTGTAGTCTCTTTTTGGCCTTTTTTTAAATGATTTTCTGTGCAGAAAGGAGGAAGGGGGGGTGTAAAAATCATTAACTAGCAAAAGTTGCAAATTGCAGTTTTACAATTAGATATAAAACATTAGCCATGTTTTGCCACCTAATGTACAGTGTTTTCTAATTAGGTTGTGGCTTTTTCCCTTGTATTCTCATCAGCCAAATTATTGTCATCAAATAATTTGTTGATACAGCACTGGCTACCCTTGCTCTAAGGAACAACCGAAAGCTGGGGAAAGTGACTGAATAGAGATGCTTATTACATTGCCTTGTTAGTTCATTAACAAATTGGTTTGATTTTTGAGGTCATATGTCTGGCCACTGTCTGTTGTGTTACCTGATACACAGACACAAAAGGGCAACAGACATGATTCTTTGTCTAGTTATTATATCACAGGAACACCAGATACACTGAAACCTAGTGGAACCAATGCTCCAACTAAATTTTTAATTACAAGTATAACTGCAGATGTAACAAAAGCTATTAGCAAAGCTGCAACAACCCCATTTAAACAGCTAAAACCACAAACAGTCCACAGAGGGAACAGAGGCTGAGGCAAAAGAAGCTTATTTTTACTTAGTGATGCATGTGCATGCCAGACCTATAAAATTATTTCTGGGCTATTCAAAGTTCTGTGAAAAAAAATTTAAATTATGATACAAAATCTTGACAGATTTTTTTTCCAGAACATCTCCTGCAGTAATTCTATTGAAATTAATAGAGTCACCTCAGGAATAAACTTGGTTCAATATTTATTTTTCACTATGGCAAGTTCTTCTGACATTTTAACAAACCTCTGCCCGATATGTTAGTTTTTGTTTCACTGTAAATATTTAAAAGTAATCTGCTTGTTACATATTTAAGATACGATAAGCACTGCTAAGACTTACACTGAGAAGCAGAGCTGTTTTAAATATTGAATATGCAGGTAAATTTTAAGATAGAGTAGAAAGAGCCGAATCCTGTCCTCATGCATATCCTGTAACACACATAGCACAGCTATAAATGCAAACAGAATTCATTCTTAAGGTGGTGTTAGACTAGGAAATTCAGTACAGAGCCCTTAATGTTTTTTTGGTGGCACTGCAGGCTCTCTAAGCTGTAGTGTTCAGGCTTCTTCCAGATGGGTGAAAGAGCCTGCTTGCTTCAACATTTTCAAACAAATAAAAGACAGAAGAGTATTCAAGATGGGGTTTTTTAGGTTCAGTGAAGATCATGATTTACCGTAGAGGGTGATGTCACATCAAGTTCTTTAAGAAATGTGAGCAGGCAGCAGTGCATTATAGCTTCATGTCAAAATATGGCAAATGGTTATGTAAAGCATTAAGTAAAGCAGTTAACAAAAAGGAAGATGAAAATAAACAGCCATTCATACGTAGGGCACTGTGCCCAGGAACTCTGGGCACCTATGTAAGTAAAACTAAAAATATATTATGATTAATAAAAGAAAACAGCTATTAGATACATTCCAAAATGCTAGGCTGTAGAACAAGACATTTTGGCACAGCTTTACTGATTGGCAGCCCATGCTAAAGACAGACCCAAGACTGCAACAGAGTGAGCGCTGCTAGTCAGGACAGAGCAATGCTAACAGGAGCTCTCTGCAGATGTTTACACAGTACTTGCCCTCAAGACTATATTTAACAAGGACTATTGCACTTTTTTTTTTTTTTTCAGGAATATCACAATCTGAGCTTTACAAAAACACTACCACTTCTTTATGTTACTAAAGCAGGACAGAAGAGGGTGGATTTTGACACATTAACAACTGCTTCATTTTGGAGATCAATGTGACAATGAGCAAATAAGGAAGAAGCCTGACTACAAATGGGAATTAGGATTCCTCACAGTCCAAAATATACTGGTAAAACACGGAAATATGCCGTTCAGAACACTGAAATGTGTTTTTATTCTTGGTTTTTGCTTTGTGCTCATCAGCCACGCACAGGGAAGTGCGAGCACGGGCGCAGGGCTAAAACTCAAATGACGCTGATGAGCAGGGCTCAGCCAGGGCTTGAGCAGAGGTTCAGGAATTATCAGACTGTAATATGACAAAGTTCCTCTTGGCTTTAAAGGTACTAGCTCAGTCTACAGTGCAGAACTAATGGCCTTAAAATAAAACCTGTTTTGGACCACACTTAGGGTGCAGTGTCCCGTTCTGGGCTCCCCAGAACAAGACAGACATGGGACTGGAGAGAGCCCAGGAAGGGCCACAGGGCAACCAAGTGACTGGAGCATCTGTCACGTCAAGAGGGGCTGGGAGCACTGTGAGGGTTTAGGCTGAAGGGGATGATATATAAATATCTGATGGCAAGAATAAAGACAGACCCAGGCTCTTCTCCGTGGTGCTCGCATACAGGCAAAGAGAACAAAAGGGAAAACAGGAAATTCCCTTGAACCAAAAGAAATCCTTGCTTATTGTAAGGATGGCCAAACACTGAACAAGCTGTGGGATTAACAGCCTTGGAGATATTAAAAAACGGACAGGACATGGCTATGAACAACTTGCTGCAGGCAATCCTGCCCTGTGCAGAGAGGCAGTGCCTGCCCACCTCAGCCACTCCAAATCCTAAATTTTACAATGCTGAACTGAGCAGTTCTTCATAAGAAAGGAGAAATTCAAACTCCAATTTTCTCCCTTACACTGCAAAATACTCTAGAAAGACTTCCAAATTTTTAATCTCTAATTCTTCTCATTGCAAATTTCAGGGAAAATAAAATTGTAAAAAAAAACATGAAATGTAAATGAAGTAATATTTTAAATAGAAAAAAAATTAGCTGCTTATTTTTTTTCCCTAATTCCTACTCATATTTAATAACAGACAAAAAGCAACACTGACATTGAATGGACTTAGGCTGCCTGTTAAGAATATTTATTTGGGGTTAATTAGCATGGCTGAAGACTAATCTTAATAATTGTTTGTTGCTTCCACTGGAGGCAGGTTTCCCTCACAGACAAAGTGGCATCTTGGAGTTTCTGACTGAAACACAGAAGTGAGAGTAGCTACTCTCTCCACTGGATGAACAAGAAAGCCTGAGCATGCAGCTGCCTCATGCAGCCAGGCAGCAAGTGCCTCTGTCTCTCCTGTGGCAACCAAATAAAGTTGTCAAAATTATTTTTAAATAATTATAAGGTATCTAAACCAAATACTGTATAGAAAAATAAGGAATATATCAGCATTTAAAATGTATATGCTGCTGAGCATTTTTACTGTCATTTCTTTAAGAAAAGCAGATCTAATTAGCTGTACCTCCGAAGTGTGTACCTAGCATTTTTATTATGTATTATAACATTTTGCTTAGAGTTGACATTTTTATTCTGACAAGCACTGTCTGGAGAGCTCTCAATAAATAATACATTTACAATTTTCAGTAAATAAGCACTGGACACAAATCGTTATCCTTACTTACAGCTGCCCCTCTCTAATAGTGCTTTTACAAGTAAGGTGACTATTCAGTCTAATGCAATACTCTCAGTGCTGGGAAGATATTTTCATTCATTACCCCAGTCACAAGCACTTAAAGCACTTTTAGGCCCTGTTGCAAAACAGCAGGAATGGCAAAGCAAGTAAGACCAACTAAAACTAATGTCCATCACCAAAGAAATCTGAGGTCATTCACCCTCCAGAATGCAATACAATGCAATACAAGATCAGCCATGTTCAAGTCCAATTTTTTCCCTTGTATCCTTATATTTATTTACATTAGCAATTTTAGGAAGGGAAGTATCACAGTCTAGCTCCAATTCCTACCATTAACCTGATGACTACAAAATGTACTTCAATTGCCATTTTAAAGCATGATCTGATCATAACATTGTTTGTGTCACAGAACATCAGAAACCAATGAAGTTTGAATTTATTTTTCTGCTGCCAAGATAATGCAACTGAAGCAAGTCTCCATATTTTTACAGCTATTTACTCACTTGTACTCTGTGCCACAGAGCTCATTGTCAGTTGTGCCTATTCATACTGATCTTGCCTTTTCAACTGTCCCTAGGAAAAAGTTCACTTTTAAGATATGGGTTTTTTTTAATAATGCTTTCACAATATGAATAACAAACAAACAGTGTAAAGATTGCAGATGTTTGACCATATCTTTAAAGAAGACAGAAGTGTAGAGTAACATAGTGCAGAAAATTATATAGGATGGAAGCATTGGGCCAATTTGTAACACAATAAAAACCAAGTTAAATTGTATCTAATATTGGAGAATGTCAGAATTGAGGAGTTACAGTGGGATTAAAGTGGGAAAAACGAGATGACCCCTGAAGTAAGACATTGGAAAACACATCTCTGGGGAGGAACTGACTGGAATGGTCAGTAGAGGATGGCAAAGAGAAGATTTCAGCCTTTTTCAGTATAATCTGTCCTGGTCTACAGCTTAAGTTCAGGGATAATGAGAAGAGGGTCAAGGTACATTTGTTCCAATTAAAAGGATTTTACTCATCTCACATATTCTAGGTTTAATAAAGATGTCTCTTCAAAGTAATATAAGAATCTCAAAACAGTGAAACCAAATACCTGCATAAAAATAAAAAATTTTCATGACTAGAATGGATGGTCCAATCTTCAGAATTGAGTCCTGAATTTCAAACTCTTCCCCTATCAGGATCAACTCTGTTTACCAGCAAAAGCAACAATTTTGTAGAGAGGCACAGCTACAAAGCCTCAAAAAGAGAACAACCTGCATTGGGAAACTGAACCTCCAGGAAAGTGGAAGTTCCATAAAATCCCATGGATCCTACACCAAGGAAGATGTCTGACTGTAACCAAAGTGTATTTTTTAATTTTGTTTTTTTTTCTACCATCAGACTCACCAGTTTCTTGCTGATGATCCTGAATAAGAGCTAAGAGGGGACATGAAAATCTCTGAGCAAAGCAGATGCCTAACTAATCTATCAACCTATTCATGTAGATCTTGTTCTCCATAACCACATAAAAGTCTGTGCTATTCTCCATTTGTGTGCCATGAACAAATTCCAGAACCAAGAAAATGGAATGGAAGTTTCCAAATGTAACATGAGACATACTGAAAAGTCCTGAAAAATTCCTATATTCCCACAGAACCTGTGAGTAATGATTAGACTCTCAAATGTTACAGCACTGTTTAAGACCATAGTTCAGGTAGCCAGGTAAATACAAAGGTGAGGTGGAAAGATAACAATATGTGACAGTTTCTTAAATAAAAAATGTAGGATAACATTTAATCACAAAATACCATTCTGAAAAATTTAAAGGATATAAGAAAGTGAATAATCAAAAAGGTCTAAATTCTCAGTCAGAATGATAAGTAAAAATATGAGACAAAATATTAATGGCCAGACACAGTTTAGTTACACAGACTCTCTCTTCACAAAAAAAAAAAAAAAAAAAAAAAATTAAATGTATGTTGCATTCTAAATGTCATTAAATGAAAGTACATTAATGGAATGAATTTCTGATAGAAAAATCAAATACAACAGAGAGAAGGAAAATAGGTTGCATCTTCTTTTAGTTACTAGGAAAATAACCATAGAAAACACTTTCTTTGTGGCAATGTTCCAAAAAAGATCCAAAATTACTTTAACTTAACACATTAAGACATAGGAATTCACTGCAGACTTCAAAAAATGAAGCCTTAGAAATTTTATGATCTATAAAACCTCTATAGATAGAAGAACATTTTTTTCTAAAACATCAGTATATATTGCAATGAAAAAGAGTGACCAAAGTTATTTTACCACGATAAATTGAATTTTTAAAAAAACTAAAATAAAAAACAGAGATAAATAATAAGTTGCATTTAATTATATGGTAAGGAGGTAAATAATGGAAGAAAACAGCAATTTAGGAAAATGTGCTTCATATCTCTCCTTTAACTTGGTCTGAGTCATCTATTTATTTTCTGGACATTTGGGCTTTCTGCTCATTTTATTTTTATTTTGGAAGCATGTCTGGAGCTTAGAAGAAAAATTATCTTCCTTAGATGCTACTATATATAGCTCCCAACAAAAAGCAAATAAAAGATAAGTATTAAATTAACTATACGTGTAACTGTTACTGAATTTTCTATGCAAAAGTGATTTTTAAGAAGAAAACGAAAACATGATGAGGAGGTTTTTTCAAAGGTGATGAAAAGATTTGAGGAAGGTGAGCTTTTTCATATCTAAAGAGAAATGGCAGTGATTTGCAAATTTCATGGGTATCACAAATAATAGAACAGTAGTAATAAGTCATTTTTATTGATTACTTTGGATAATCCTAATACCAAAACCCAGCAACATTTTTGAAGTCTTGACCAAAATATCTGTATCCATAACAGAAAATTAAATGGAAGAACGAACAGGGGTCTACAAACACCAAGTGTGTTAGGACAGTCAGGGATCATGCCTTCATCAGTGCAAAGTGTGAGTATCCAGCACACCACAAGACAGATAAATTAGATCTGTGCAAAAATTCTGAAAGGCATTTTTAAATATTCACTGACTACAACTGGTCGGCAGTTCATTTCTAGGACTGATATACCAAAGAAAACTCCTGACATGTAAGGTCCTCAAAGGTTGTGCTTAAAACTATACTAAAAACCAAAAGTATACATGTCTGAACTCTGTTCTCAGCTGGGGTCAGCTTAAAATAAAGGATACAAAATGGAAACTCTCAATTAGTTTAATACAATATAATACACACAGATTTTTTAAAAAGAACCCAAAACAACCACTATAAAAAACCACAAAAACAAAACCACAAAGCCTAAAAAATAAACAATTGCAACCAAAATTGTTTGTTTGCCAATGCCCACTTATAAAACACAGTGTGTGAAAGTTTAAGTTTCTTTACTTCCCACTGAAATTAGCAGGAAATTCCCCAATGAAATTAGCAGGAAATTTGTGGGTTTGTGCATGCAATACTTCAATATACTTATATTATATTCCAGTATAATTATTGGAATGATAGAAAGCTTTATAGGGGACGTGTTAATCTATTTTAAGTTAATATAACAGAAAGTGTCCAGTTGTTATTATCTCATGAAGCTGGCAGAAAAAAAATAACAAAACACACAATCAGAAAAACCACCACTACTGAGTAATGCAGTAAGATTTTCCCTACTGCATATAGAATAATACATGTGAACCCTTAATTTTTAATTTAGATATCCACCCATATATTCCCCCACTGAGAGAGAGCACAAACAGGTGCACATGACAGAGAATAGATGGAAATTTATGAATATACTACTCTTTTTATAGATGTTCATTATTCCACCATGCATACATAGAAATCTTTGATCTCTGAATGTTCAACTGTGGTCTTCAAGGAGGAAACAAGAATGGGAAGCACTTCATGAAAAGCTCGTGCTAGAATTGTGAACCAAGCTTGGTTGAAAAATGATACTGTATACATTGCTCAGAATCAAGGTCAAAAGTGAATTAGGAATCCAGGCCCTGAGTAATGAGGGCTTAGCACTTAGCAGAAATGACATGCCCAGTTTCCAGCTCAGAAGTGCCAGCTGACCTGCCAACCCAGCATTCCAGATCTGAAAGGGGGAAATCTGCTCTCCTCTCTACAGACAAGATGGGTACTACTAATTATTGCTCCTCCAGGCTTATGATGAAGTACAGTAGGAGAGTTGTCTGGAAGCCAATTCTCAGCATAGAATTCAGACAGCCCAGGCTGTAAATCTGTCTCACAAAAGTAACATAAGCAGTATGCAAAAAGAAAAGTCTTTTACTTAAAGGGGATAGAATAGGAGAGAAGCAGTTAGACTGCACTGTCTAACATAAACTCTTCATTTTGAGCTGTGAAGAGCTTTAATACTTGATTGTACTGTAGGATAGTGCCAAAGAAAAAGACACGTAAAACAATCCTTCAGCTCACAGAATAACTAAGATGAATATACTGAAGTTATCCAAGAGGCCCTAGAGTCTAATGTTGTTGATTAAATTAGACACCTGTTCATTTCTGACCTCTTCTGTCTTATGAGAACACATGTCAGCAAAGTCTTTACATACTCAAATTAACTCTAAATATCTGTAGCATTCTTTTCTTTTTCAATTACAATTTTCTCATTTCCAAATCATTACAAATTAAGACACAGGAGTCCCTCTACTGTACAAAAATATGGAAATACTGGACCACAAAGTCAAAAAATACATTGTCTATCCTGTAATGTTTTTAATCTATGTTCAGACTACAAACAAAGCTAAAAACAACCTAAGGTATATTCCTGTGTGAGGCACCCGTGTTCCCACACCATACACAAGACATGACACTGGCTGAAGCACTATTATTAAAGAAAGATTAAAACAGCTGTACATTATGCTGAAGCACTCACTCTTCCCTTTACAAACAGACGGTCCTGGATTACAAGCAGCACTTGACCATTTAAATCACTACAACAACCAGATTTAACCAGCTGGGCCATATTCTCTTAGGCAATGCCTGTTGACCTCCTCAGTCACAGCTGCTCAGATGAAATTCTCATTAGACAACTTATTTTCAGGAGCCAAAGGACTCTGATTAAATATATCCATTGAGACACGATAAAGTCTTCCAGTATATATTTCTTTTCCAGTGTTATGAGGTACAACACAGACCACAAGGAGTATGTACAATCCTACCAGACACCTAATATCTGAGTGTATAGCACAAAGTATTTAAGTATTTGACCTCAACAACCTGTATTTCTCAAATTCAGATGATACAGATGGACCAGAAAGTCACTATGTAACAATATTAAGAGACTTTTCACTGTGCTGGTGTGGGGGTTAGATCTGATGACTGGAATTCTTGAGTTCTTTCCTCCAGATTTAACTCTACAATTAACTTGACATATGACTGCATGTTAGCCCAAATCCCACTGCTACATCAGTGTCAAGGAGGTCATCCCTATAAATGAGGCTAACATGAACTATTACACTCTTTCAAAGGAGATATACAGGACTTAAAGCCCCACACCACAGTATTCTGTAGAAACACATATCTTTTCCCCTCTTCATTCCTTGCATCAATTATATTATTCTCTCTATTTCTTAAAAAATCAGGTACTTTTCCATTTAGGTAAGCAATTTGTGACTGGGTAGGACTAAGAACACAAAGAGCTCCTCAGTTGCACTGTTTGCATGCCATTTTAAGAGAAGAACTTCATGGAAACATATTTTAAAGGATGGATGTTAAAGAGCATCATGTGTGGTTTGTATGTGATCAGGCTATTAATTAGGTGGTTCAAAAGGCACTTTAAGATGGCAAAACAATTTCATAATCTCAGACTTCATTTCTCCAACTGACTGCTCAGAGCTAAAACTAAGTTCAATGTAAAAATAGAAATTATTTTTAAAACATTTTATTTTAATCAAAAAAGTATGGAGAATAGTTCTTTTTAATTCAGAGAAACCTCTGAATACTGAATTAGGTATTCAAATATGTTCTAAGAATTTTGATATTCCTGGCCTACACAGAAGTTTAGAAACATTGAACTTCCTAAGTGTAACATCCTGAAAAATTTCCAATCCTCCTATTATTTTTCTGCATTCGTTTATATGGTACCAGTCAGATGTTCATTAATTATTTTCTGTTAAACAGAAGTAACTTTTTTCCCGGTGGAAAATGGTGGATAAATGGAAAAGAACTTAATGCAGAACCATAAAATCATCACAGAACAGCCTGGGTTGGAAGAGATCTTAAAGATCATCTAATTCCAGCTGTAGGCAGAGACACTTTTCATCAGGCCAGGTCGCTCAGAGCTCCATCCAAACTGACTTTAAACACTTGCAGGTAGGGATGTCCACAACTTCTCTGGGCAACCTGTGCCAGAGCCTCACCCCCCTCACAGCAAAGATTTGTCTCCTAATATCTAATCTTAACCTAGCCTAAACACAAAGATACGGTCCAATACCTTTGAACTTACAGGCAGACTTTAGAATAGCTTTCCATTATAATGTAGTCCATAAAAGGCAAGATTGTTTTATAGATCAAAAATGACCTTTATTTCAGCTGATGAGAACACATAGTGTGGAAGGCTCTGACTCAGAGAGAGGGATCTCTCTGCTCTGCAATCTTAAAACAACCAGTGTATACTAATATGGGAGAAGTGCAGAAAATTCTTGAGAACCCATACAAAAATAAGCTGTGAAATGCTTGAATCCCCACAGATAGATACCATGTTTAAACTTTTTGATGCACATTTTTATTAGTACACCATCCAGTACACCCCTGGAAAAGGCTTAGCTGTGGTGTCAATGTAATCAACAGCAACTTGAGCACTCCCGCAGCAAAGTACGAGCCAAGACCTTTGATTAGCATGGGGTGTCGAACGACTGCTACTGACTGCAGAAAACAACTTCGCCAAAGTAATATTTAAAATAGTTTTCCTAGCCTAACCACCAAATCTAAGAAAGCAATTTTTAAAAGAGTGATCTTTACAGCTGAAAACAGACAGATGGTAGTAAAGAATCTGGGACATTCTCTCTTCAGAGATGTTTCACCAGCTTCAGAAAGGACACCTATAGAACACATTGGCATTTAACAATTATGCCAAGAAATTTGGAAGCCTATTTCCATCACTACATGATTTTATCCCATATTTAAACATATCATTGTATCAGCTTCAATTTTAATTGAAATCTGCATTGCTACATGAGGCCAAGGGTTCAGTGTTTGAAGTACACCATGACCATATCATGACACTGAGGAGTCAAAATTATTCTGAACTCATTCATATTTCAAAGGAAAAAAAGAATCACAAATTTCTAGTGCCTTTTGGCTCTGCTACATTATAAATATTCTTCCTGGGTTATTTTTAATGCCACAAAACAGAACTGGTAAAATATCTAAGAGAATCCACACAGATGCCTCCACACCTGTTTTTCTATTTCAGAGCCTGCTGCTCTCACAACTTCCCTGATTCAAACTCATGTATGAACTCACAGACTAAAAGGTATTGTTGCAGAACCAAGTGAGATTTCATTCTACTTACCAAGGAGAGAAATTTTCATGGTGGGCCCTGAGTGTGTGCACACATTCACTGATAAGCTCACTTTCCAATTCTGTTTGTTTCCTACAGTGGCCAAAATCTTCGCAAAGTCAATGAAATTATCTCAATAAAAGGACTGGCTACATAAACTGCCTTAGCACTCAAAGATTTGTCCTTATTTTTATCTCTGTTTTAATACTTGTAACAATGTCTGAGGAGACTGTTAAAAAAAAAAATTTTTTTTTCTTCCTCTGTAATTCTAGCTATATAGGTCAGAACTACGTACTTTTACACTTAAAACTGTTTCCCATTCTCCTAGTTACAGATGCTGGGTTATTAAAATGATGAAAGATGAGAATTTCTAAGGTAAAACGAACCAACTTGTGTTTTATTCATTCCTATTGTTAAAAATAAACATTTATCTTTTAAAAGAAAGAGAACAAATATGACTGAAGCATATCCCTCACAACTCCACAGTCAGTTAAGAATTCATTCTAACCTTTCAAGTAAGAGTTGAGTTTTCACCAAATCCAACATTCTTGCTTTGACTCACAACCAAGACAATTTAAAAAGTTTTTAAAAACTGGCATTTTGTCTAAAATCCCTAATGGATCTCAAACTACTATTGCCATGGAAACCTGTGTATAACTTTATCCTAGCCTTTGCCAATTATGCAGTTTTATGGCCCTCAATACCCAACACATCCTTTACACTATAAAAATTACGGGATTGGGGGGTGGAGAAACTGCATCAATCTTATCCAGAGCATACCTTCTTGCTCAGTCCTGGTCATTTCTTCTAGTTTCTTCTGCTTCAGTGTGTCCACCACATCTGCCAGGCTTCCCTTGCGGCGCTCCGGCGTTCCAAAATTAACACTGGTCATTAGCTCGCTGCGGTCACGACCTCCTTCGTCGGGCTTGTTTGGTGAGGTAGAGGTATTTCGGAAGGAATATAGGGAACATAACTTATTACTCTCTGACTCCTGCAAAGAAACAAAACAATGTCAGAACGTGGGCTCTTCTCTCATGGCAGAAGGATCTCAGGCAGGCAAAAGCTGAGAGCATTATTTGTAATACTAACACAGCCTGCACATCTCCTTCAGTTTATAAATTGAGCATTATGATTTGAATTTCTTTGTTTCAGTGATTTACATGGGCACTTTTGTCCTTAAGTCCAGTTCTCTCCATGTTTCTAACATTCACACTTCATGTCTGAGATAATCTTCATCAAGCATTTCCCTCATCAGGAACAAGTCACTTCAACACTTTTTAGCAATGAATGTATTAAGTTTTACAGTTTTCTTTAGTTCCTCAAATAAGGACAATATATGTAGCACTAAGGAAGAAAGTACAGGCAAGGACAAATTATTCCTGGATAAATCCTCAGCTAATGGAAAACAGTATAACTTTAAAACCAGAGAAAGTGTTAGGCCAGCAATGACCGAGGAGGAAGGAATCTACTTCACAGTTAAATAAGGTTAATGGTATGTGTGTATTCATGCACATTCACTGCTCTTTAAATTAAATCTAATCTTTTCTTAAAGAATGGAGGTTGCAATGCTTCTAATAAACAAAAGAAGATCTTATTTTCAGGTCAACATAGGCAAGAATGAGCAAGGAAATGAAATTATGGCAAAACAAGTCATGTATGCCAAAACACAGGTACCAAGACCACATGTATCAGATGTTATACAGTCAAAAACATAGAAGGGTTCATCTCCTTTGTTGATAGATAATGCTTATTTAAACAAAATTTTTTAAAAATGCATCAAAAAGCAAGGAGAAATGGCAATTCTCCCCAATTTTGTGATATCACCCAACAGCAAAGTTCTTCCTGAACTTCTCTGGCTCAGACTTGTCATTCTCCCAGTCATACTTGCAACATTCACTGCATCTCTGCTTTCACAATTTCAGCTAAAAAGAGAAGTTCTCAGATTTGTCCTCAAAAACTCAACCACAAGAATTTCTCACACACTTCACTTTCCAAAATTACTCTTCTATTTTAGTTTTTAATAATGCCAGGCTAGGAGTGTTAAAGATTTTGGAAAAAAAAAAAAAAAAAAACAAAAAACTACTGTACTTTTTTTTGTTCCTTTATGGTATGCCTAGAAATGTTAGTGTGTATATTAGATTCCATGAAATATATCTTGTTTAAAATTTAGGAGCAATTAGAGTGGCCATACATTTAAATATTAAGAAGCTAAATAATAGTCTTGCCAAAAAATATTCTCACAATGCAGAATAATATTCCTGCTACTTTATGAGCTGAAAATACCCATCTTCAGAGCCCTGAAGAAACTTGTGTTCTGAAGAAACACTCAAAAGCATTAACCATCAACAACACCACGAGACACAAATCTTTGCTCCAGTCTGGAACAGATTAAGAAGTAGCTGTGCAATGTAACAGGAGGAGCAAGAGCAACAGTGAGCAAGCCGGGTAACTTGGGGCTGGGGACTGTGCAGGAGGAGGTGGTGACAGATCATCCTCAAGCACAGCAGTCTGAGATCAGCACTGTTACCAGCACTAGAGAAGGAGGCAGCCTCTACTAGGGATGTTGCAAATGTATTTATTCACTAAGACAGGAAATTAGAAGACTCTGTATCTCATCCCACTGGTAGCAGCACCTCATCAACGCAGTAGGAGCGACAGAGGCACAAACAGAAAGAGAGGTGACATGGAATAGAAATTTTATCTTCGGATTTTCAGCAAATAAACATTAACAAATTTTTCACTCCATCAATTTGTATTCACTGAAGAATCAAACATCACAGAGAACAAGATCTTAGACCAGGTACAGAGATGAACTTATTTAGTTGCCTTTAAAATGGGCAGCTTTCATACATTTAACTCTTTCTAACAAAAACTACTTTGTATTTTTCTTAAAACTTGGTCTTACAATGAAGATGAAAAGTACATCTTTAATATTTTTCAGATGTAAAGCCTGAATTTCCATAATCCCTTTTCTCAAGGAAGAATTAGAATACTACATACTTCTGCACTTTTGCCTTTGAGGACAGTACAAAAGCAACTTAGTAATTTTTAAAAGCGTTTTTCCTCAACAGAGCAACATCCTCTCACAGTACATGAGGCACACATCCATCAGGCTCCATGCAGGGGTTTTCATGCTCTCAGTAAGGAACACTAAATCTATTGTTTAGGCCGGAAACAAGAAGATAAGGCAAATCTGTGGAGTAAGTAGGAATGTTCTTCCTCCTGATAACCTCTCATGTTGCTCGTCTGGATGCATGCATGGTCCAGCACAATGTTCCTTTGCTGTATGAAAGACTCCCCTAGTCCTGCCTCCATCAGGCAGCACATTCACCCTCCTTTTCCTTGCACAAAAGACTGCAATGTCCACAAAGGAGATGAGACGAGTTTAAACTCCACACAAATTATACAGATTTATGGAAAGGAGGCAGAACAACTGCCTTAGCAAGTATGAGGTTTTGTCCAATTAATGAATTTTATATTTTATATTGCCAGTTTTGTGGATAGTTAAAATATGGAATAAAAATAAAACAGAAAATGCATTTGTAATATTTCTGGTTCTATTTAGGCCTACAGCAGGTTTTATTGACTTCACATAAACGGCTAACTAGACAGATCAAAACACAAGGGGGCAAGGGAAGTATTCCTGTTATTTTTTTCTCTAGAAAGTTAACTGCATTTGAAGGGAAGTTGCTAGTGCAGCATTCAGCTTGTAGAAAACAAAATAAACGTTGGTGCAAATTTGTGAAGGAATTTAGTTTTCATTATGGACCTTATAACCTTTTGCAGACCACTTGTTGTGGCATGTCAGGCTTGTCCCAGCACTTCACCCACTGCAAGACCGAAAATGTCACATATATCAGATGCTACCTGGCTATCAAAAATTAATTTGCATTGACATTCACGAGCAGCACACAGAGACACTCCAAATACATACAGGTATCCTCTGGAAAGTCTAGGGGATCATGTGCATTGTCTGAAACAAGTATATCACCTCTGCAAACTGTTGGTTGGTTCACTTGCTCTAATCCATAAAGCACTTCCCTAGAAAGTCTGGAGTTCAGATGGAAAAGGACCAACATGCTTGCTAAATTAGAACAGGCCCATGAAATCACGGTTAGGAAAGGAGAACCTGGTCCTTTTGAACATGAATATTCAAATATTCAAACAGTTCAATAAAGACACGTCTCTTATCCTTAGTAAGCTTTTTGAAGACACCTTTTACAGAATGAGGAATTCCCACTTTGTTTGATCCAAAGAGAGAAAACAAAGGATGCTATTAAGGGGTTTTTTTCATGTATTTTCCAAGATCATGGAAGAGGAAGTAAAGACAAGTAAAGTGCCTAGCCAAGATCAACCCAAAAGCTTTCATTTTGCAAAATCCAAATAAGAAATCCATCAGCACTGATGAAAATTCTCTATGCAAGTCAACTTTTCTCAGCATCATTGATAAAAATAAGAAAATTAATAGTAAAATATAACTGATATGAATATCCACTTAATGTATGTGCACACAATCTGATGCCCAAATTCATCCAGTAGCTCCATAATCCACTAGACAAGGATTATGGAGCATAATATTCAGGCATTATAGACATCTCTGGATTCTCAGGTTTAAAATTCATGTAGTTCTGTAAAAATCATACTTCAAGTCTAAGCTTGAAATAATGTCCTCAACACATGATATTTCCCTTTGAAAGGTAAATTTTTCAGGGTGTGCTATTCTCATCAATATCAGTGATTTCCAGGTAAGGAGGACAAAATTACGGAAAATATGATCAGATAAATAGCAAACATTTAGTTTATGGATAAAAGATTTAACACAGGGCATGTTTCTTCAGGATCCCACTCTGTTTTTGCTAGATTTACACAATAATAGTGGATAATTGCGGAACTGTTTATGCCTGTACCAGAATGCACAAGTGATTGCACAGTGGTATTTGTCCACCACAATGGAGGCCTTTCCAGACTGGTCTCTAACAGTTGGCAAACCATAAAATTTGAAGACATCTTATTAAAAAAAAAAAAAAAAGAACAAATTTGAATGTTTAAACAACATGTACAATGATTTGGTATTTTTTACTTCCTTCTTTGCCTGTGTCAGATAAAAATACTCAAAGTTGCAAAGGTATTTAATTGCAGAGATGACTAAGCCAGAAAATCTTACTTCTACACCTGAAGAGAGAAACTCAGTCTCGAACCACTATTTCAGCTGCTTGCTATTCAGCAGGGGCAAAATTGAGTCTATTTTGGAAATGTTGGGGTTTCATATCAAGGTAAATAAATGGCACTTTTCCTGTCTAAATTTTCTTGCCAGCCCATTAGCACAGACCAAATTTCATTACTGACTATTCAACCCACTGTGGTTAGTGTTCTGACAAAATTCTATTTTTATAACAGTTTAAATACCTATACACTAAAACTTAAGGATTAAGTTCCAAAGTGTACAAAATGGAGAAAAATAAATACATGCACAAAAGACAGAAAACACAAAAGTAGCAAGGCATGGCCACTAAAATACTATGGATGACTCATTCAGGGACAGATAGCTCCTGCATGAAATCATACTTTACTTTTACTAAAACCTCCATCTTTCTCACATGTCAATTGGAAAACAGCACAAAGAGTTGTAGCACAACACGGGAAAAGCTTTCCAGATCTACCCTTGGCCTTTTTCATGGTAGAGGGACAGCTTACTTTAACCAATATCAAATCTTCTTGGAAATATGTGGTCCAACAACAATCAGCTTTCCAGGCTGCCTGGTGTAAACAAGTGTCCTGCTGGCCATTTCTTTTAGAGTTGCTGTGAATGGCCCAAGTACAGCTTTGGTAATGGCAGGAACAAATCTGAATAATTACAAACAACTTGGTAAAAATAAAGATGGGGACTCTGTGACTACACACATGGTATTTTCTTCACACACCACAATAATTCCTTTAAAAGTGTTACACCAAGTTAATATGTAAAGATAGTTCAGTAGGCCTCTTACTCTGAGAAAATTATATTTTAGCAACTACATTCACTAAATTTCACAAGTTACATGGGTTATATTCTTCAAAAAGATAGCTGGTGGTTTCTGTACAAAGAAAGGAAAATCCTAACAGTTTGTTAGATGTTTCTACTGAAAAGGGATTGAGCAAATAATAATAATTTCCTTGTTAGTGTAAAAAATATTGTCTTGTGTATTTAGATTCTAGCGGTTTAAGTAGTTCATTTTCCATCAGTGCTCCCACTGGTTTCAACAGGATAAATGAGGGAGCACTGCTGAAAGCAACAAAAATAAAGGTATTGATAGCTGACCCAGTATTTTTTATATTGGGAAGCTAGTATTTATATAGCAATACCTGCAAGCTGAACCAAGCTTAGTCACATTTTATGAAGTCTTTTCACTTCCAAAATAGAGCAAACACACAAAATTGCAGTTCAATTGGTGAAATATTACAGGCCAAAAAGAAAATTCAGTATTCTTGCTCCTTTCTCCAAACAGCCAAAGTACAAATTATGGGGGGGCTGCATTTGGGGGTTGAGATGCAACATCTCAGTTTGGGGACACCACAGTCACAAGTGGAGATCTGGCTTGGGACAGATCTCTGTTTGGTATCCTCCTAAGGGTTAAGGACAGACCAACAGCCTGGTGAGCTGGATTCTCCTGTCAGGAGTCTCAAAGAGGGGGAAGTGCACTGGGCTGCAGATTTTAATGGCAGCATTTATGTTTCACGTAGGGAGGATGGATCCTCTGGAGCTCTCTGAAGGTGAGAGAGGAGGAAACCTTGGAAATGAAACTGAGGGCTGTACGAAATCAGGGTCACAGTGTTAGTTAGCAATTTAATAATAACTGTGATCAACTTTGATTGAAAGTTGATGACTGCAATCCCACTTAATAGCCAGAGAGAAAACTGTTTCTGTAAGAGTTCAACTGAAATCACAGGATGAATGGCCAAGAAGTAGAAAGCAAATATTACTAACATAAAATGTGTTAGCTGAATTGCTTATTTCCATGTGGATGAGGCTTTTCTGTTATAAAGGGATATTTATCTGTCTCTGCATTGAATGGGACACATGTAAACACCCCAGGAAAGTTGGATATCCAGAGTGGTTTTGATTCCAAGTACTAGAGGCATGCTGGCACTTGGAACTAGTCTGGAGTTAACATATAATGAAAGCAAATGTTTACAAAATCATTTCCAATCACTACATTAAATATGGTTTCCCATTTTGAGGAATTTAATTAAATAGAATTAAAATAAATTAAAAATCTAAGTGATCATTTCCAATTCTCATCTGATTAAGAAAAAAACACAAAAGTTTTATTAAGAAAGATTTATTTAAATCCAAGGCTTGAGAATGACTGCTATGAGCTATTGAGAGAACATCATTTGTTAAGTCTCAGCAAATTATGCTAGTGGGAGGGCAAATGGCAAGTAATGGAATAAAGCTTCAAGTCTTTAACTCAGCATTTGCTCTGATAAAACTTATACTGATTTCACTGCCAAAGTATAGGCTGAATGCAATCTATAAAGGGCTTGTGTTCCATCTTTTATACACATCTATAAACCTCAAGAAGAAACAACACAACAGTAAGCTCTAAGCCAAGAAATAATATGCTAAATTGAGAGCTAAAAAAAAAAAATAAAAAATAAAATAACTTTAGCTCAAAGGTTTAAAAATGAGACGTCATAATAATCAGGCATATATAATCCAAGTATGGTCTTATGAAGACGCCACTGCAAAACCAGCTGTCTGTTTGGAAGGCATGGGCAGGGACTTTTTGTCTGATGTAAATAAAATATGACCACTTAACTGCAGCAATCCCTTCCTACTCAGATGTTGGAGCAAACCAGGTAAACCAACTTGGGGTACATAGATTTCAGAAGGTTACAATTTTTCAGCTTTGTGATTCAAACCCTTCTCTGTACAAATGAGCAGCGATTTGAAACACGTGGACAGGCACTTTGCTCCACTCCACAATAGAAAATCACCTCAAAATTTGGAAACATAATGACAAATCACTTCTATATGGCAATCAACTCACCCACAAATGATATTGATAAGCTCTTGTGCTTTTGTAAGAGTTAGATGCTAAGGATTTCCTTAATTATCCAAATACCATATGTCCTAACTCCCAGTGTTTATGTTTGGTAATAAATCACAATAATATTGAGACTTTATGCCCTGCACTTTGGTTAAATGCTCTTATTAAGGAAAAAGTAATGGACAGCCATTTACAAAATGATTATTTAGACTTACATTTTCATCTAAACTGAAACTGAAGAAGCATTGTGATCAGTCCCAGCTGATCAGCACTGTTTACCTCTTGAGTAAATAAAGACACATATTTTGTGATGCATGCTTGTCAGAAGCTGCCAAATAAAACAAGGATTTTGTGGCTTGGATATTCCAGACCACTTTGTATATATCCAACTTCCTCCTGTTAGGTCATCTTAATTGTCCAACTTATAAATAGGTCTATTATAAATATAAAATTGAATTTGTCTTTATGTTTTTAGCAATATCAAATGCAGATGAAAACCCTCCTCTGTATACAGTTACATGACATGTATTACATGCTTTATGTCCCCCTTTTAGCATTTGCAGAGGAATGCATGCAGGAAACCAGACTGCTGCATAGAGTACTTGTATTTCTTTAAGGTAAACACTGATGAAACATTTGGAAGATTGAAATAAAAACAAGAAATTTATGAGACATAAAGGTATCACATAAAATTGCTGTGAATTACAATAACATTGGCTGAATCCCAGAACAGATAATCCTTATAAACATGCAGGAATGTTGTAAACTGTATATGAATGTCAGTGATACAGTACATTAAGAGATTCATATTACACTTGGTGCTGTGTAAGTCTCAGTCCCTGGGTTTTTCATGGCCTCAAAGATTAAAATAAATATATGTAGTATCTTTCCTGCCTCCATGAAGATATTTTATGTACACAGTTTTATTATGCTGAACAAAGATACCAAAGTCTGTCTTTTCTTGAGCTGTCAAAGTACAAAAGAAATGCAAAAAGTCCTTGCACAGATGTAGTAAAGTGCTGGATTTTATCTTTTGGCAGGTGCTCAATATGCAGCCCACATAATCACATGTTAATGACTGGAGTGTGTTAATCAGCATGCATACCTGATTCCTTCTTGCCCAAGGAAAAAAAAAATTAACAATTTAGAACGTGTTAATGCTTCTACTTTTGAAAAAATTCATGTCAATATACAGAAGTGAATTAAAAAGTTTTCAGAAATTGCTTCATAAAAGTAGGAAATGTTAAAATAGGAGAAAGGAATAAAATTACTACAGATTTAGATGAACATAAACCACAAGCCTTTTGCTAAGAACTCAGGTGATGATTAATTCTGTTTAGACACAGTTCACTCTAGAATACAGGGAAAGGTTTAAAATAGACCATGCATTTGGAAAAGAAAAATTACACAATGTCAAAATGAAAATAAAACAAATATAATAAGCATTCCAACAATTATTTGATTCTTCTTCAAATAAAGTTCAATTTTGTATTTCATCACCTCCATTAAACACATTATCCTGCACACTTCTAGGGAACTGTTTTATTGTTTTTAATATGAAATGTTAACATCTTTTTATGTTAAAGCTAGTAAAACTAAGTCCTTGATATTTCAAACCTTTAGACATGTCCTTAGCATTATAGTTGTTGGTAGTTCTAATAAAGTCAATTTAAGCATACCTGAATGCCTTCTGAAACAAAACAACATGCTTGAAAAAAATTAATTTTATCTTTTCTGCAATATATTTTTCATAGATGTTTATTTTACGAAGTATAAAATACCGTATCCTCAGCTTTTTCATACCCCTTAATTTTAGCCAAAACTTCATACCCATGCAATTCTATATGCAGGTATTTATCTCTTTAGTTAGATACAAATTCTAATGCACTACCTGGCATGCACAAATAATATCACAAGCAGAGCAGAATTGCTTTCAATGATCACAAAACTCAGATTTGTACATGTAAATAACAGCTGCATGAGCAATTTAGCAGAAACAGAATTGCCAGAGTTTAGGGCATTTATGTTTGATGCATTTCATATGTTCATACTCAGCCCATAAAGGAAACAAAAATAAAATTTCAAAACATGTAATTGTATCTATAACTTTCTAGAATTTGAAGCCATGAATTTATATAACAACAAATTCACAGTGTTTAGCATGTGTAAACGTTTTTCAATGATCTTCCCTAAATACCTGAGTTTATTTTCCTTAAAGGGAAGAACCTTCAGCACGAGAAGTTAATAACATGGAGCAGGAGGTGGGGGGGAGCAACAGGATTGTGCCTGTTTTATGTAGAGACAGAAGCACCAAAATATTCAGACCTTTAGGATATCACCTAATTCTGTCTTTCTGATGACAGTAGCTTTGCTAAAGCTATATAAAGTAAAATTTGATACTCGGCGATTTAAAATTATTTTAAAAGGAACAAATACACGTGGTATGAAGAGATCTTCAATTTCTCTGCTGCACATATAAATCTGCTCTCAGTATTGCTGAGATGTACACGCAGCCACAGTGGAAAGGTGGGAAGCCTTGGCAAGAAGTCAACAAAAGATAGAGTCTTGACGTAATTATGAAATATATGTCAGTGCTGCCATTTGAGATAAAAATCCTACAAGATACAATTAGTTTCTACATCCAAGGGGTCCCTGAATGATGTTACAAAATGTATAGGGAAACACAGCACATAACTGGAGACAATTAATTTTGTTTGTGTGTGTCTCTGTGTTGGGTTTCCCTCAGTCCCAGGGAAATAACACTCCTCGTTTAGCCTGGATTTGCTGCAGGGGCTCCCTGTGAGAGTCCCTCACATCCAAATAACAGCAGAGCAAAAAAGGATCTGCCTGCCCTCATTCAGTGCCTGCACACCCTGTCTCACTAACACACTGCTAACTGGGGTTGGGAGCAGGGGGGAACAGCAGTGGGAAAAGAAAAGGGTGCAGTGACCATCCCAGTGACACATGGTCACCTACAAGTGATGGCCACAGTGCCCGTGAGTTCATCACAGTCCCTGCTTGTTATACAAGGATTGGGGTGGGAAGAGAACTTACCTCTCTGTGGGCTATTTGTTGTTGGGAACAGATGAGAAATTGTGCATTTTGGAGAAAGGGTCCAGAAGTCTTTAGATTAAAGTTGCTAAAATTTATTTCTCATGAGTCCCAAGTCCAGCTTTTATAGTATGGGAATACACCACCCCATTCCTCAAAGAAGGTAAAGTCATTTCTCCACCTAAATTTGCGTTTTCTTGTTGGCCCTGCTTTCTCCTGATACTTGAGAGCAAAAATTTCAAAAATCTTTGTAATTTACCTCATAGGCTATGTGGGACTGTGTGAAAATGAGGGTCATTCCTGGTTCCCCAGTGAACAACATATATTAATATTTTCCATGTCTTTACATACTGGCCAATAAATATATTGTTGAGACACAACAATTCAATTACTATTAAATTTAGCAAAATTAAGTATTTTTGGCCTTTCCCACTCATCCTCTCTGTTTCCTTAACAGAGACAGATCTTGGATGCAAGCTAAAAATTTGACTATTTTCTTGCCTGCTTCTCACTGTTTCACTGGACAAGGCACAACACTTCCACCATTATCTTAGTACCACTTTGCCCTCTTCCCTACAGCTTACCACAACAAATAGATATGGCTTTAGCCTGAAATAGATTTTATTTTCTAGTAGGGCTACAATCAGCAGTAAATACCCATACATCCAGGTATTTTCATACCAACTCACTGTTAGAGACGTAAGTATAATCTTTTCAGCTCAGTGATATGAATTTACAGAAATCTTTGGGTTGCTTTATCTTCCCCCCACTGTAACATCAAAATTGGCTGGTGAAATGATACTGGCAGTATAAGTCATTACAGGTCTGACGTTACAGTTGTTACACATTGCTGAATCTGTCAAATGAAAAGGGAGCACAAAGGGAATTTCCAAATGCAGCTGCTATTTCCCATTTGTTAAATCCTTTTATTACACCATATAAGTACACAGCTGGGAAATACTATAGAGTGGGAGTTAAAACAAAATATTTTGGCTTCCAGACATTCAGAATACACAAAGGACTCAGTGGAAAGCAATGCCTGATATCAAAAGGGAGTGAAAGTTTGAAAACATTTCTAGCCAGTGTGGTTTTTTTCTGATAATGAACAAAGTTTAAAGGTATCTTACATTACAGAAAGTGCTGCGTACCATAAATGTTGGGTAAAAACGCAATTTTTTCCACTAAAATTGCCCTCCTACGGTATCTTTTCTAAACTTGAGATCTGTACAGCCCTTGTAGCAAATTATGATGCATACTGTGTGCTCTTTCAAATTCCAGTGAACTCCTTAGTAGTTTTAAGGACAGAAAGGATGCAGGATTGTGCCCTTAATTAGATACCAGATAAAAGAGAAATTTTTCCTCCCCATATGTCGACACAGCATTCTTTGAATTTACTATCTTTTAACCAGACAACACACATTATTGATGCATTTTAATGACAGCACTACTGTCTTTACTTTCAAAGTAAATGCTATGAACAGGTGCTTCTTCAAATCTGCTTCTAAAGGATCCGTCTGGGAAAGGTCAGAAAGTGCTTACCTTCTGGGAATTTGGGTTTATTAAGTAAAAAAGTGGCCACAGCCACAGCACCTATCTCAAAATTGCCCAACCCACCTTCTGGAATCTGTCTTTCTGGAAAGAAATATCTATCCTCCCTCTAAGGAGTATGAACATGTTTTCATCAGGATAGTTGCAGGCCCCTCTAAATTCTTTCTTAGCAATATAAATGCCTGCTTGACTGGGATACTTCAGAGAAACTTTCTGCAATGAATTGAGGACTAAATGTAAAAATATTTGCTCATAGAGAACATATTTAAGTGAGAAAAAAAATCATTAGAAATCAAACAAGGTACTAAATGACAGTCCCTCAAGCAGAAAAAAAAAATTCCCCACTTCACTGTTGTGATCTCACAAACCATCTAAGTCACCTAACTGTGAATACACTTGCACCTTGCTCTGTACGTTTTAGAGCTCTTTTAATTGCAACCAAAAAACACGTCTTAGAATTTCAGTCTTCACTGGTAGCCAAACCTTGTAAATTATACCCAGCTCCAAGCTGGGAAAAAAAAAAAATCCTTTTAGTTTAGCTGAGAGGTTCTGAAATAAGGTTGACATATATCCACCACCAGATTTAAGCCTAGGGACTTGTGGAAACTGCTAATGATTTTCAGGACATTCATCTACATATATAATGGACTATTTACTGGAAAAAGGAGATAGGAAAAGCAGAGTGCTAAGTCCCTCAAGCAAAGTTTATGCACCTGTTCTGAAACATGATAGGTTGAGCACTGATTCGTGCCTGTCCAGAGCTACAGCGGGTGTTGACATGATAGGACAGCATTAGGAAAGGAAGCAGAGATTGCTCTCTGTCCCTGGGACTGCAAAGCCCTTCAGAGCAATACAAGCACAACTGATCACACTGCACAAGGGCCAGCCACTTCAGCTCACTCCAAGGTCCAAGGAACAGGCTGAACCAAAAACAAAACAAAAAAAATGCATGGAGGGAATGCTGGAATCCAGCAGTTCCATTCTCTCTAGGACATGGAGTAATTTTGTCG
The DNA here is from genome assembly GCF_009819885.2 of Catharus ustulatus. Taxonomy (NCBI): domain Eukaryota; kingdom Metazoa; phylum Chordata; class Aves; order Passeriformes; family Turdidae; genus Catharus; species Catharus ustulatus. Next base: position 50,517,400 of record NC_046226.1, on the reverse strand, counting down.
ATGGTACTGGTGTCCTAATATCAAAATTCCAAGAGTGCACCTGCCTCTATGAATGAATGGAGAAGTAGCTGATGAATTCACAGATTAACTTTTTCCATCAACAAACTGGATCAGCCCTTTCTAGTCCACATGCAGCTTGTCCTCCTGCTAACACAGAAGTTTAAATTATTCTAATGTGCTTATTGCATAACTTGGGCAAAAGAGCGACTCTCTGTCCAAAATTCTGAATATAAGCCACATACACAACTTACAACCTACCTTTCCAAATTACTAAGCTATAATCATTTTTCTTTAAAGAGATTTTGCAGTGGATATTTTGACTTCTTAATGACAGTCACCTAAACACCTAGGAATATTTTAGGCCTGACAGAAAGTTCTGCACTGGGTTAAATTGTGCATTACAGATTAAATGGCATTATTCTGGTTTGGTTCGATCTTTTGAATCAATTGGATTTTTAGAAAAAAAAATCCTCAACTCTATATTAACAAAATAAATCTTATTGTAGTGCTATTATTGCACTGACTCCAGACATCATAATATGCACAAAGAACTCTGGTATCTCTCTTGATTAATGCATTTGAATTATGACATCTAGACAAATTTGAAATGACTCCATTATTGTTAGTGGTGCTAAAAAAATTCTGCAATTGTGCTTAACATTATTGAAATCTGATTATGTTTACTGGGAAAAAAAATATTTGCTGAAAAAATCTGCTTATAGATATTTAAAAGAAATAGAGAAGAAATTTTTTGAAAAGGCAGGTTATTCTTTTTAAGCTGTCTGAAATTAAGGTTTTTGAAAGTCACGTTCCAGAGAGTCTGGAATTATAATGTTCTAAATTTACAGAACACCTGGCTGCTCCACATACCTTAATTCTGTTTCTGAGGAACACACGCAAGGAAAATAAATTTACTAAGATGCTCTGCCCATTCAGCCTATCCATTTATTGCAGAGCTTTGGGGATTCAGAGACAGAGCTACAGCCACTAAATAATTACATCTAGGCTACTGAAGAGAATAGGGATAATAATTCTGATCATTTCCAACATCATCTATATACTAAGTGATGATCTTGCTACTTATAAACACCTTTTCCCTCCACAAAATTGTGATTTCCTATAGGTACAGTAGGATGTTTGTGTCACCTAAAATGCCAGCTTCTTTGTTGCTGTGTAAAGATATAATATTCTAGATTTGGCAGGTCCTGTTTCTGAGAGACGAGTAAAAATAAATACATTAAAGTTTCTTCCTTCAACACAACACTTTGCAGATGACAAACAGTTGTGAGCTACATCCTCCTGTCAGAAATTAATGCTTGAATATATGAGCTAGAAAGGTTATGACATAAATCAAGGTATGAATGAAAACGTGATAAATAGCTGCATTTCCTTTCAGAAGGTGAACTCATCAAATGACCTCATTCACACAGACCTGTATACTTAAGTAAATTATACAATTGTAATTTACAATTGCACGATATGATGTTGAGCTACTGCCGACGCTTTAACATTTAAAAAGCTTTACACCTGAGCACGTCTTTCCAAACAGGAGTGAGCAATCTCAAACAACTCTAAATTTGGAAAGCCCCTGTGAGGATGGCAAAACTCACCATTCTGTGTTGGGTTGAGATTACTCCATCCCACTCGGGATCCTGCTGGATGGTGGTGACCAGGGTGGGCAGCTCCTCGGAGTGAGGTTTGTTGTGCATTACATTGTGTAGAGGCAGATGAGAGGCCGCGTGCTGATCACTGTTGCCCTCTTCCTTGTCTCGTGATGCTAAGTCCTGGGTCATTGTTTCCTCTCCATCAGCTGCACATGCAAATGGAGAGGTAGCCTGCTTGGAAGACATTCTTCTACGAAACAAGAGGAGGAGACAAAAAGAAAACATTGGTGCTCAGTGACAAAAAAAAAAAAAAAAGAAAAAAAAAATCAAGCTCAAAACTGTTCTCTAAGAGCATCACACCTGCCTAGAACAGTAACAAATTAATCACGTGTAGTCAACAGAAGTGCTCTAAAAGGCACAAGGATTGGGGATGTGGATCCAAAACACTGAAAGTATTCCTTGATGCCAAGACAAGGTCAGGGTTAAGCTATATGACATCATTCTATTCATTACGACTTGTCAAACAATATACTTTTCTCCAGCCATAAGAGCATAGTGATTTTATCGATGCTTTCATGCTGATTTTGTATGAGTTCAGTTCTTTAAACTCTTACTGCCATGAGCAACCTGAAGCTCACAAGCAAACATTTAAAGGAGAGTTCAACATGCTTACCTGACCTCATCCCTTGCAAGCTGAAGACCTGATGCCTTTTACATATATGAGAATAAATTCTAAATCCATTTCAAACTCTGCTAAACGAGTTCTTTTGCTGTTTGTTTAAAGCTGTAGTGCTTTTAAACTGCTTAAAATTTTGCCCAGTTTTACCTTTTAGAAAGCGTTTTGAGGAGCTCAGGTGACCTAAAGTTTATTAAATGGATGGATAATACCTTAGTAATATTTTACAGTTCAAACTAAAAACCTAAAAAAATTATGTTTCCTTTCATATTAGGCATGAAGTATATAGCTCAACAAAATACTTTAAATTACTTAAAAGTGCAATGAATAAATGCATTGATTTATGTTAAATGCCTTTTCCTAATAATGGCTTCTTACTACCATCTCATATGCAAACACAGCTTTCACCACAGTTTCTGCACTTAGATGAAAATATTACTGACTTCAACTCAAAATCTGAAAACACTGTCATTTAAAATTTCTAGTAAGATTAACTGCAACTGTTAAAACAATCGTTAATAAACCTGAAAAGGGACAGCTAAAATATATTAGTTATTTTCCCAGGTCTTAGTAACTTTAGAATATCCTTGACACAGAAATTGCTGAGAAACTAAGGAATAAGATCTTCACCTTAATTGCTTTTTAACAATAATTGATTTCATACCATTTCTTTAAAAATGCACAAATCAGTTAACATAGGAAACCACACGAGCATTTTTCAAATTAGCAAATCATTAACTTGCTAGTACTGTTTCTACAGACAAATAAATACTGATTAAAGGGTCTGGAAATCTGAGACTAACAGTTAAATTTACAAATCTGTCACATGCTTTCATGAATATTACAGTGAAGGAAATATCAAGTGCAAAGAAAAATAATTAAGTTAATTCCAATTTAAACAGTAGTTTTTATGTAGCAGCCTGTGTTTCACATAGGATTTAACAGCTAATGCTAAATTTCTCACAATTAATGAGGGAGTTCAGATTTAGTATCCTACAGTGAAAAAAAAATTAATATAGGATCAACTAATCTAATTATGTACAGTTCAATATGAAAGTATTACAAGCTTTGAAGTGCTCTGAAACATATTAAAACACTGATACCTATTTAGAATAACTATTCTGTAAATAGAGATAATCCTGCCTCCTAAACTCGATACTGGTGGGGAAAAAAAGGTTCGTGTTTTCTTTAGGGAAGCCTAAGTGTAAGTGGGAGTCTAACATGAGTGTTGCCAATAAGCAGAACTGAGGAATTTAAACCGTGCATTGCATTCTTCCTATGCTAAAGAATTTGTGTTGATGCTACAGAGAACATGCCAAGAGTTCAGCAACCGGCATTATCGTGTGTACTTCAAAAGGTTCTGGCTCATAATTGCCATGATCCAAGATAAAATAAAAGAGTTGCTTTCCCTTTTCTCATTAAAGTAGTCACGTTAATGCAATCACTCACATGAAAATATAAGTCATGCTTTGCGTAATTTGAAAACCCAACACGAAAACTGAAAGTCACAATAAAGGTTTTTTTCCTTTCTTTCACCTTCTCAACAGATTTTATTCCTGTTTCATACTGAACGAGCTTCTGCGTCAAGCTAGAGCTATGGCTGTTTCTTCACCATAAATTAATCATGACACAAAACTAGAAATGAAAATGTCTCTTAAGAATAATTTCAACTACAAACTGCACCAATGAATAATACTGCACAATCCTAATTAAACACAACTCTGCAGCTGCAAAAATAGGCTGAATCTGTCCAAAGCTACGAGTTGGTTTTAAAGGCTGGTTTGTTAGGGACTGTTTTCTTAAGGAAGGCTGGGCCCTCAGTCTTAATCAGTCAATAAATTATTTCCTGCAATTACATTAAATAGAAAATTATCTTCAAATTGGGAATGTTAATTGAAAATCAAAATTCAGACTGAAGTTTAGAAATTACATGCTGAATATAATTAGTCTAGAAAGGCTTCACCTCTATTTCATAAACAGGCTTTTGGTGTTTCCTCAAGTGACCATTCAGCAAAGCTGTCTACTGGTAATGCACTACAGGGGAAGCTTTTTTCCTTGACATGCACACTAATATACTTTCCTCTTATTCATGATGTTTTAAACACAATTCAATAAAAATGTCTATTCAAGTGCTGTTAAGCTGATTACATAGAGAAAAGGGACTTCATTAACACTAAAAATAAAATTATGAAAAGTCCCATTGGCTAATAATCTCAAGCCATGCCCAGCAACTTTTTTTCCTGTACTGGAGTAAGAGAACAGACCAAGGGAAGGGTTCAAGCGCTTCCTAACTCCACCTACCACTTTTCCCCAGTGCTGCATTATGGACACACACCCTCCATGCTGCACTTTAGTCAGTCACCTATAGTCTTGGAACCTTGGAAGGAAGGACAGGCTCAGACAGGCCTCCCAGGCACTTGCTCTTCTCGTGGCATAATTTCTAGGGGTGTGTTTCACTTCTATTTTCTCCAAAGCTTTGTTAAAACAACTAGATTTAACGGTAACTCTTTGGTTGTTAGATTTAAAACATTGGGTTTAAAGGGACAGATGTGTAGGGGCCTGCTAGATTAAGCCCTCCACATTCTTTTCCCAGCACAATCATTAATGAATATACTATATAATTCATTTGTACGTGGCTTCTGAGGGTGGCCAGTTATTCCTGGGTTTGCAATCAGGAAAGCAGAGCAAATTTAAGCTCTGGAGATGGGTGCTCTCCAGCAATTTGGGAGAATTCTGAGCACATGATTCCATCAGGTCAAAAGGCAGAGTTCAGTCAGTAACGACAAGGTCTCGTTCAGTTCCAGTGGAGAAGACTCTGGCCCAGTTGAGTAGTTTATGTTTATGATAAAATTAAGCCGTAGAGCAGCGTGTTGTGTTAAAATATTTCAATGTTAAAATACGAGCATGAATAGCAGTCAAATTTTAAGCCATAACAACTTCCCAATTTTATGTTTAAAATATTCAAAATGCATTTGCTAAAATCCCTGCCGAGAGGGGGAAAGAAAATCAATATTCATAATAAATAAGGCTTGTAAAAGGTATCAGAAATTTACTAATTTCCATTATAATTTATTTTATTTTTTTCTGCTATTATCAATTAAACTTACTGGAATGATTTAAAAAAAAAATAAAAAGTTTCTGATAAAAAATATCTCCCTAGTTATAACCCCTGCAAACAGGGGTTTATAATGGAAGTGCTGACACAACCCTAACTACAGCAGCGCAAATGGTGCCGCTATAATACACAAAATCAAGTTCTATTATTCTAAACTATCCTCGCTCGGGGGGTTTTCTTTACTGTGCTCCCAGACAAACTGCTGAAGCATGAAAAATTTAAATGCAATCAAGTGGGTCCAATTCTACTTTACTAGAACAAGTGTCTACAGTGGTACAATCTTAAAAGGAGATGCAACAGATTTGTTTGGTGCTTTTCTTTCTTTTTTCTTTTTTAGCTGTTTATTTATAATACTGTGCAGTGGAGATAAAATAAGAGAGGAAATTACACTCACATTATATCAGTATATTGATTACACAGCACACAATCAGAAAGAAAACTACATTGTGAAATTGTTGCTTTGGTTAAATTGACAGATTAGCTGAACACAGCAATCAGTAAAGGTGGAAAATATATCTAATGGGCATGAGAAAAGGTTGAAAAAGGCCCTAATTAACTGAAGTTTTATCACCTACTCAAGTTTAAGAATTTTTAAAAATCTTCATCTATATTTTACAACACTAGAATAAATTCTACCTCATTTTGAACTCAAGACATAAACAAAATGTGATCATTTACAGAAAGGTCAGAAAATCTGAGGAATTAGACCCCAGTTTCAGTCAGCCTCAATACTTAAGTAGTAAAGCTAAAATTGAACTGCTAAGGGGTTTTTTACCTAAAAAAGCTAAACACAGTCCCGAACAACTTCATTTGCTATAGATATGAACTGATTTTTTTATGTTAAACCAGAGAAGAAATTCTCTCTGGCCTAAAGACTGTCAGTCAGACTCACAAAATACTGGTTTTCCATTTATCCTACATCCAGTGTAATACCTTTCTAAATGCAAATATTAATATTTTCTTTTTGTCTAAGGTTTTTCTATGATCTCAAATTCTTCAAAAAACTTGCATCCTCTTTTGCAAAACAATTAACTGATAGTCCTGACATGAAAGGTTTCCAAAGCCTGAGAAATATTCCAACCCTGTTGACTGCTCAAATGATTAAATGTTACAGTAGAAATTAAGGCAAGACCTGGAGTTTCAGCTGCCAGACATTTCAGAATCAAGCCACAAAGCATAACAAGAGATAACAACAATGCAAGGGCCCAGACACTGTTCCAAAAACACATAAACTGAGCAATAACAATGAGATATATGACAAAGCAGACTTGTAGTTGGCCAGGGACTCCCGCTTCTGCTCTGCTCCACCCTCACAAAGCATTCATAAACCTAAAGGCATGTCTACACTGCAGCCACATAAATGACTGCTTTGTAATGCTCAGATATCCAAACTAATTTTAAACAAGCTTGCTTCTGATAGCTCTCCAACTACAGTAGCGTGGTGCTCAGATGGGCTAATTCATCCTGCTTTAGTGACTGAGCAGAGACATAACCCAGGTCTACAGCTCCAACAGTAGATTGGAATCAGATTAGATTAGAAATATATTCACTTACAGAGCTTTTATGAACAGTCTCCATTCCTTTTCCCCAAAGTGCCAGATTAAAGTACTTAAGTGCATGATTAACTGTAAGTATGCAAGTAGTCCACTAATTTCAAATTGGACTACTCGGTTTCAAAAAGTTAAGCACATGTCTAAGTGCTTTGGTGACTCCAGAACTAAATAAATTAAAAGAAAGCATTTTTAGAAGTACTCATAACCTTTTAAGCCTTTCTTTCAAAATTTTCATGAGAAAAAAAAAATAAAAAAAGTCAGCCACAGCATCTTATCCCTTCCCATGTTTTAAAATGTGCATACTCCTCTCAAAACATTAAACATGGTTACAGGACCCTCCCTCACAAACCATCCCTTAGCTTTGGGGTTCATTAGATGCATTATAATTCAGATAGACATAAGGAAAATGAATGTTCTTTGGCAACAGCCAAAATATTTTGCAGTTCTGCCCTGTAAAACGATGTTGTGTAGGCAGAACCCAGTAACGTAACTCACTGTAAAGCTAATGCTGTAATCTTTATGCCATTTCAGAATAAACAGCTATTTCCTAAAATTATGAATTCTCCCCTCTCTTTTCAAGGAGAATTAGGAACACAATTGAACAGTTAGTAAAAGATTTTAGTTCTCCTGGGGCCCCACACCCCAACATAAATCCCCCTGCACAAAGCCCGAACAGTTTGAGAAGGCTGCAATGGGAGAGAATCTCTCTGTTTCTGTTCCTGGCTCTGAGTCACAGCAAGGCCTCAGGCCAATCAACTCAACTCCCTCAAGCTCTTCCTTGGCTTCATTTTGCAGGAATTCTACATGAATTAGTTACATATAGATCATAAACAGCATTGCAAGATTAGAGAGTTTATGGTAATCGCAGGAACCACCTTGGAAATAAAAGGGCGGGAGGGGGAGTGGAAGCAAATATGATTCAAGAAATGACAGCTATAATGTTAACTGAGCACCCAAATCTCTGGCTGAAATAAGCATCAAGCTAAGCAATACACCCACGGCTTCCAAGATACACACTCAGCTATTCTGGCGTTTATTTTTCCAATCCAGGCAAATTACACTTCTGTTAATAGATACGAATCCAAATCACAAAGTTTGACTTCAGATTCAGACTTCCTCAAAGCTCAAAGAGTTGGGAACAACTTTCATGGTGTTTCTTCTCATTTGAAAAAACAAACAAACAAACAAACAAAATCAATGTGAGGTGGGGGAAAGTCAGCTCTTTGGAACTTTTTGGAAAGTAATTTTATGTTCTGCCATTAGAGTGACCTTCCCAGCCATGCAGCCATGGTGAGCTACTAGGGTTAGGGAATGGGGTCTTGTCTGTTCACCTAGTTGTTGAAAACATCAAAATGAATGCAGCAAAACAGCCTATCAGCCCCTCTGGACTTTTCAGTGAAAATCCAAAATGTCTGTTTGGACTCAAATACACCAAAATTACAACCTATCTTTTTAGTAGGCTAAATACTCCATTCTCTTTATTCACTACCAGAAGCTTTCACTGAAAATGCCTAAGGTGAATGAACCCACATTGAATGCAGTAAAAGAGCAGTGAAAGAATAGTCATTTAGCACCTGGGATGTGCTCATCTTCAGTCACTGTAGTTAATATTTTCTATAGTTTATATTTAGCTGACAATATTGCTGTCACTTTATTTAAACAGCTTGAGACTGTTCTTTGGACTGGAGCTCATATGCCCTGGAATGCTTTGACTCATGAATTGTTTCTCCTGATAATGTTACATCACGTAACCACCTCTGTTTAATTGGTTGGTATTAGCTTCTCAGTGATGGCTGCCTTTAAAGTCCTATGACTGGGCCATGTGTCTCTGGATATCCAATTTCTTACTGTTGGAAAAAGAAAAAAAAAAAAAAAAAAAAAGGCAGTACTGACTTCCAGCTATCTTTACCAATAATTATGGGAACAAGAGTGAGCGTGCCAAGAATTTATCCATCAGCAACTTATTAGGATTTGTTTTTCTAGGCAGCAAGTAAGAGAATATACAATATAAATAAAAGCAATCTTTAACAATAAAATTTAAAAACAATGCTTGCTATAAATAAGCATTAATCTGCATATTTTTATGGATCAGAATGACTTAATTATTTATCTGGATGATTATATAAATGGTTTTGATAAAAGATGCTAAAATAAGTTTTTCTTAGTATTTTTAGGCATGTTTAGACTTTGAGACTCTACACAGAAGAAGAAAATACTTTTTTTTTCCCTTACAAAGGCAGTTAAGAAGTTGTTCTAATAACTAAAGATCTTCCTGATCACACTTAGACCTGGGCATAAGTTCCTGAAAGGTTTATTGAATCCTTTCAATGTTCCACAAGAAGCATTGCTCGAGTGGTAAGATGCAGTATTCTTGTATTGTTTCCCTCCTATGGTACATTTTTCAGGAGTTGCCTAAGATTCCATGTAATGAGTTAAACAGTTAATTTTCAATCCTACAGATGTGAAAGGTCACATGCCATCTCTCTGCATTTCGGAACAGAAATATCAATACAGCCAGACTCCCCTCCTCCCATTTCCTACTCCCTCCTTTCCATATTTTTGGTTCTCAGCTCTAAGTCGAACCAGAGAGCTCAGCAGACAGAGAAATGAAATATCAGTTTCAGGCTCACCTGCAGCCTGTTGCAGTAAAGCACCAAATTAGTACCTCCATGTAACACAAAACAATGGCTCTACAGCTCAGTCACAGATTTGTCCTCTTAATAAAAACCTTACACTACAACTCTAAAAACATTTCTAGCAGGCAAAACATTTCTGATTCAGTAGAGGTTATGCAAGCATCAAAGCACTTAAATATAGGTGCCAAACCACATTGCCAGGAGCTCTTAGTATTGTGAGGTACTGTTACCTGACAGCTGAGTGAATATAAAATTGCTTGTTTCTCCAACTGAAGACAATCAAATTGTCACCTTCTATTGTAATAATACACAACTTGAGATCAGCAAAGTGCCAACACTATTACCAGGAAGAAACAAAACGTAACAAAAATATCAGCTCTAAAACTCTCCAAAGGGTAAACACTTCCATCTGGCTAATCACACACAAAAAAAAATAAGAAACAAAAAACAGATTCAGATGAGAGATTTTATTCTCACTATCAAATATCTTACTGTTATTTAGCAATAAGATTTATTTTTAAAATAGGAAAAACAGCTAAAGGAGGTGATTCATGAAGCACTAAAAATAAACACAGGTCAGAACTGTGCTGGGATTTTACTTGTGCACATTTAAAGGACTGCAAGGGTCAGCAGACTTGCTGCTAGGGAGGAGCGTACATATCTGCATTGTTGTTATTATAAACTCATATATGTGAGGTTTCATAAAAAATAATTCTAACTGGCACACGGCGTACTTTGGCACAAGCTACACATGACGTGCCACTTTTATTTGTTTATTTAAATGACTTCACTCTAAGAACTGAAAATGAAGTTTGAACTGCAGTCTGCCTCAGAACTGGGACTTTCAGGATATTAAAAACTGAGGAAAACCTTTGAAGGAGGTAATCTGAATACATGAAAAATAGCATTTTCACCATATATTTCTTGAGGTTATTCAGCAAGTGGCCTACATATTCAGGAGTGAAATTTGCATTTTGGTGATGCAGAGATCTAATAACTAGAAATTGTTTTATATCTGCAGTAGCTCTGGGCATTCTATAAACTACAAAAGAGTGTCCTAGGTAAGATATATACATGGAAAACTATTTTCATCTTGTTGACAGAAACTAAACTTAAACCCTTCTTGAAAAATTTGCACTGTAGGGTGATATCACAGATTATCTTTTCTGTGTTGATATTCTGTTCACTCCTAACACGCACACACAGTTCCTGTACATTTCTTTATGCAAATGCACATCACCTTCACATTCTCTTTAAAGTTTCACCAGCTATGGGCAAGTTAGAAGAGAAATGAGCAAACTGTGCAAAGCCAGTCTTTGACATCAGCTTTTCTCTGAAGAACTATTAAAGAATGAGAGTAATGGTCAAGGAGCTTTTCTCACGCTGTACAGCTGCACCAGAGCCAGATATAATCCCAACCCTTTGGATAAAGCAGTTACAAGGACCACTTAAACACACTGTTAGACTTGCAGAATAGGGTAAGATGCAGCTCCACATATCCAACCAGGAATTCCTGTCTCAGGAGCTCAGGTGCAACACAGAAAATCTGGATTTTCCAACTCCTGTCTGCTCCCAGGCATTGGCTATTGGTGGTTGCTCTTGTGCAACAGCACTGAGTCACACAACACAGCACCAGTGGGAACAGAGGAAGAAAGGAAGGTAGCAAAAACCCAAAACTATTTTAAAGGCCCAAGTATTTTGGTCAGATAAAACAACTAGACACAATGCCCATTTTTCTGCAACTTTGGGAAGTTCTGATCTTTGTTCATACAAACAGGCTCTTAAAAGGCAGTATTGTGCACAATATTGCTTTGTTTTGAACTAAGGTCTACACAATATGATCATAACCTGTGTGCACAATGGGAACCCTAAAATATGTTTACAGACCTCTGCAGGAACCACCTACTTACCAGTGAGCTGCAGCTACTACAGGGAGAAAGGAGAGGGTGGTCTGAAAAGACATTCTGTTCAGAAAAAGATTACATGCCTAGCTAAATCTAACCAGGAAATATTTGAGAAATACCCTTATTTGATGGGCAATGTAGCGAAGAACAAGTGTGGTAACATCTCTCTTCCTCCCCCAAACTCTCCACTGTTTGGGCTGTGCAATACCACGGGACAGTTTTCTTTTTATTTTAATTACCTTCACTACAAAAATATGAAGAAAAAAAGATAAATAATTACAACACTCAGAATTCAAATAAAATAAAATAAAACATTTTCTCCTCTATTAATTAAGGCAATCAGCTGCTATTAAGTACAAACAATTTAAAGTTCAATTTTTTGAGACTTTGAACCTCCTATCCTTTCACAAGCACCACAGGTGAAATAGCTACCAATTTTAACTGCCTTTAATAAAAGCCTGAAATAATAAGACATTGTTATTCAAAGCCGTAGCATTACATACTTAACATCACATATTTTAACTGTTATTTAGTTAAAGAAATAAATTGTTTAATATTAGCCAGATTCCCAAAGAAAGTTGTGTATTTTTTAAGGAATTCACTGAGGTATCTGGACTAGGCACTAAAAAGAATCAGAGAACATTAAAAAGTAATTGCCACAGGTGAACCTTACACCGCTATTCAGCTTGAAGAGATCAAGCAGCAGCAGTCCCTGCATGCAGCACCCTGAAACTGCATCAACTGCAATGCAAACTACCAACTCTCCCTGTATTTTGGTTTCTGTTCTGTAACATACCACAAAATTGTTAAAAAGAAATAATCTGCAATAACTGAGGACCCTTGACTATCCTGCTTCCATGGGAGGTTATAGAATACAGCATCTGCTCTCTAACAAGGAGAAGGAAACCTGCATATCAAAACCTATCAGAAGGGTAAAGGTGAAGGGTACCCGGGCTCTGAATTGCTCCACATTTCTGAGTGCTCAAAGTCCAGTGTCAGTAATTTTAAATGTGTCAAAGAACATAATGAAGAACAACTATCAGAATATATAACACACAAGCCAGCACACAAACCAAAAGCTCAGATTGGAAGTTGGCTCCAAACAATTAGAAAGTAAAAAGACCAAAGGTCTGAAATAAAGATTTAAAATACAGACTTAAAATAGCCAGTGATTTTAAATATTTTTACCATTACCCTGCACATAGAGTTAGATCCCCTGCAAGTGATTTTAGCTAAAATGCTGAGATATTCTTTTATAGCTTGTGATACAGTATGTTTACCATTGAAATATACAGTGCCTTACTGTGGTTTTCCTCTCTGACCTATTTTTTCCTATATATTAAGAGTAAAACGTACGATCTGCTTTTGTAAGGAAGTCTTGTCTTCTCAAACTGTCTTTTTTTTTTTTTTTTTTTGCTCAGGGCTATATTTTGTTACCGTTTCCCACTTATGTTTATTGGTAATAATTTATACTAGACAAGCAAACAGTGCATAATATGTGCAGACTATTACCTCTAAACCCAGATTTGTACAGTTTCATTTTCTCATGGACATTTGCTGAGAGCTCTGTTAACAATTTCAAAAGCAGTGCCATGCAGAGGATGATACATACATTACAGACGCACAGATTTGCAGGCAGGTTTAGCTGGTACAGCTATCTTCACTACCACAAACCATAAACGAGACAGTCCATTGCCTGTGGTTCTGACCCAAATACGTATAGAACTGAAATGTATCTTTTAATCTAGGAATTATGACACAGACACAGAATCCTTACAGACTTTTGAGAATGGGTTGGATCCTCAGATGCTGTAAATCAGAGCAGTTGTATTGAGGTTAACTCAATCCTATTTGTTCATCTAAAGATATATCCCTAACAACCTTTCTTGGCATAGAAAATTTATGTTGGGTCTTTCTGCAGTATGGAATTTCTGCGTTTTCCGTGAAAAACTGACTACCAGTATTAGCAGGAATCATATGACACAATAATATTCCTCCGAATACTCATCGCAGGGAAATGCAAAAAATAGTAAGGTAGATTAGGAATAGTAGCAGACTGTATCCATTGCTCTCAGTATTTTTAAAGTGTATTCCTCTTGAACTGATTCAAAATAACAAGATCTCTTCACTTACACAGACAAGCACTTAAAAAAAAAAAAAAACAAAAATTACTTCTCTGACTGGCATAAGAGTTTACAGCAGATCATAATTTGGGGAGGAATCAAACACAAACTAATGAAACAAAAATAATTTATGTTTTAATTTGAACATGAATTCTTAGGCTGCTACTTGGCAAAGCACTGCAGTCCAGCAGCTCCTGTGGAGCAAGGTCATGAAAGAGATGGGGGTCATCCAAATACGTAAGACCCCCAGCACAGCAGGCACAAACTCGGTACTAATTATTTGAGGTCACTTCAGTCCCCAGCACACAACCACTCTGGCAGCCTCCCCACGGTATTAGCACCTCGCAGAGCAGGGCTGAGGTGACAGGACCAGGGCAGGTGCCCATCAGCCCATCAGGAGACACACATTTGGGCAGGCAAAAATAAAGGGTGAAAAGGGAGACAGCAAAGACCCTTTCAGATTTTTCCTCCTGTATCATTTTTGGCCATTGAGGTTTTGGAAGCTGATTCAGGCAGGGAAAAGCCCCACCTGGGCAGAAACTGGAGCTCACAGAGAAGCAGAGGGCCACCCTAGAAGGAGGCAGGTTTGGGGTGAGCCCTCTCATCTCTTCAGCAGAGGATCAATATCCAAAAGAAATCACTTCTACAAAGAGGTTCTCTTATTCTGAGACTGTACCCTGGTTGTTTTTTCATAGAAGGTAATGAAGCAGTCTAATATTTGGCAATCAGCACAACTTCTCATGTTCAAGAAATCTCAAAATATCTTCACCTTTACTAAGCAACTCTCTCAGCACTCTCGCTTTTACAAAAGAAACTGAGACAGAGTTTAATGAATTAACCCAAGGAAACAAAGAAAACCAAAAGTACACAGGACTGGACTAACAGCCCTTCCCAGCTCCCTGTGAAAGGCATAATTTGCAGCAAAAGATGAATCTCAAGTCAAGCTCGTAATATGTTCACAACCAAACAACTCTCTTCTCACTAGGAGACAAAGAAATCTTTCATTGCAAACATTTATTTCAATGAATATACGTGTAGACTTCTATTTATTTCCGTGGCTTTGTCATTATCAATTTACTATACC